>NC_083700.1:54926171-55236171 GCF_033118175.1 Dama dama
CCTCATCTAGGCTCATAAATAGAGTCAGTTTTATTCAGTCAAATAAACTGCCTCAAGAGAAAGAGCTAACTTCAATATTAAATACTAGATATTTATTAATGATCTACTGAATCCAAAGCCTTGTGCTAGGGCTGAAGACAAGAAAAGATGCATATGAGGATACTTTAAGAACCAGGACCTGCTCTCATAGGAAAATATAATATAGTGGAGAAGATGAATGAGAGATGAGGAGAGGGAGTTGAGGGAGAGGGGAAAATGCTAAATATATTTCTAGTCAATTTCAGGTGTTTTAAGCAGAAACATCAGTGTTGTAGTTGACTCCGCTTTAAAAATCCTGAGGTCCACTTTTGAGAGCCTTGGTGGTATGGAGGTGGGGTCCTGAGGAAAATGGATGACCATCCTTGGTGTCCCCATGGACCAAGATTCCTGTAAGAGATTAGCAGCTACCACTTTGTGGAGTCACCAATGCCTCAGGTCCATGGCTCCAGGTCACAGACTTTCAGAGTTGGCAGTGACTTCTCTGTCACATTGCCCACCTCACTGATACCAGGGTCACCCTGGCAAAGCTGGCCAGTGAAGTCTACCCCTTCCTCCCTCAGCACTTTATGTGAAACCTGCCCATTCTGCCAACTTGTGTGAAGATGGCCAAAAGAGATTTGTTTTAGAAAGGCAGAATCCAAGAAAGTAAGTCTTAGAAGCACAAAGAAATTAGAATCATCATAGGATAATATTTGAGTTCTTCCTCAAGTACCACGTCAGATGTTTTTTAAGTTTTATTTCTAAACATCACAAGAAAACAATAAGGTAGGAATTGCTCTCTCTTCCTTACAGATGAGAAAACTGAGACTCAAAGATGGTAAGGGACACCCTGAAGGTCACACAGTCAGGATGAAGAGCTATCTACTCTGAACTATGTTTTTTGCATAGCATTGTGTTCCCTCCTTAAAACAAAGGGAATGGGACCTTTTCCCTTGCAGGCAGGCAGGGAAATTCAAATAAACAGCAAGCAGAAAGAGATGATGTTCAGGGCCTTGGTGAAAAGAAATGGGGCTGAATCTAATACCATTCTCTCTTATCTCTAATTGAAACTGAGGGTAGACATGCCTGTTTTTGCAGCTAACATCAAAAATAGAAATCAACACAGCACAAATGAATATCTAATACTATAGCTTACGGTATGATTCTTTTTCCTATGTCATTTTACAAAATAGAAAAGATTTGGGAAGAGAAACTTAGAAACAGACACAGAAAACGCTTGTCTTGATAGTAAGGACCGTTTTAAAGTTGAAGTTCTGGTTTTGATAAGAAAAAGCTTTTAAGAGTGCTTTTTATACAGCATTGTATATCTGTATTTATAGTCAATTCCTTCCTTCACTTTGCCTCTCTTGCGCTACAATGGTAACTTTCCCTTCATATTTTCCCAATGGTTAACATTCTGCTTCTGAAAATTATCCATTAAAATTTTATCAATTTTGTGTTTTGGTGAGACAGTATGAGGAAATGCCATTGTGAAATTAGATTTTTCTTTGACATCAGGCGCCCAGTCAGCAATCCAATCCCATGTGTTTCTATTGAGACATTAGGGTTTGATATAATTTTGGGCAGAAAACATTTTAAAAATGAAACAATTGAATTTTCTAGATGGTCTTGGGGACCACTTAACTTAAGAGAATACACTTCCAAATCAAAAGCCTTTCAATCATTTTAAATATTATTTGGATGATATTTGCTCTGTGTGTAGTAGCAGTTTGAATTTGTATTGAATGTTTGACCGGCTCATGCACACATAGATGATGTATGAAATTATTATTTCATATTTTTCTAGTGTTTGCATTGCAAGTGACATCTGGCTGACAGGAACTTGGAGAAATGGGATACGAAGTGAATGCTGCAGTTACCACAAGCATCGTATTTATCAAAAGGTTTAAGGTTGGCCTGTCTTTGTTTAACATATGAAACTTGGAACATTGACTGGGAAGCTCTGTGTTTTTGTGTTGCCTGCATGTTTTAACAGAGCTGTTTAGGAAAAGAGCAGTCAAAGAATAAACACTAATTGTATTATTTGTTCTGCTCATGAAAGTAAATATTATACATTCTAATTTTAAGAAAACACACTTAAATTAAATTTGATATAATTTCCATACATTTTGCCTGTATTCAGAGAATTTACAGACTTCATGTTAGACAAACATGCATATTGAGCACTAGTCATCATTATTCAGAAAAGGCAATGTGGAAGAAAAAAAAAAAACTCAACTGCATTTTTAGTTCTATTTTCTAATTTGTGAATGTGCAAAATTGAAGGAAGATGTGAAAACATGTAGTACAGTGTTTGCAAGCTCTGACTCTGTTGAAATACACACATATAAACATACACATTTTCCTATTCTGCCTTTTCATGGAGGTCATGGTGCCAATTATGAATTTAGTCATGAGAAATAGTGTTCATTCAACAAAAATTTGTGAGCATACTACTATGGACTATGTTCTAGCTGGGTATTGGAAAAATGCAGGGGAATCAGACAATTCCTGCCCTTAATGAACTCACAATCAGGTAACAGAAGAGGTAAATATGGAAACCATTAAGTTCAATAGAGGGGTTTAGATACCATAAGAAAAGAGTGGAAGCATTGACAAAGTTGGGCAAAATGGTTACAGTGGTCCGTCTACCAAAGGCAGATTGGGAAGCAGACAATGCATTATGTGGGCTGCTGTGAAAGCCTTTCAGGTATAAAAATAAGACATGCTCATTTTTTGAAACTTGAAAATTTCAGGAAAGTAGAAAGATGACAAAAATCATCCTTGTTATTATTGTCTAAAGACAAATATTGCAAACTTGCTTCTAACCTTTCCCTCCATTCTTTTCTCTCTCTCTCTCTATATACATATATATGTATATATATTATATATATATAATTTTGGGAGCATTGTGATAGTACTGCAAAAATATTGCATGTATTAAAAAAGAAATTAGATGCTGCATTCCCAAAACCCCAACATTACTGTTGAATATGTTTCCATGTTATCTTAAGCTCTTCCTATATACGTAATTGTTTATGACTGAACAATACTCCAACTGATATTTAATGTCATAAACTAGCCATTACTCTGCTAGGATATTTGGTTTGTTTTCTAACTTCCTCAATGAGCAGTAAGTTGATGACTTTCTAAGGAAAAATAATTCACCTGAAGAGAAAGAAATCTCCAATATGAGACAAGTGCTCGGGCCTGGTGCACTGGGAAGACCCAGAGGGAGCAGGTAGAGAGGGAGGTGGGAGGGGGGGATCAGGATGGGGAATACATGTAAAACCATGGCCGATTCATGTCAATGTATGACAAAAGCCACTACAATATTGTAAAGTAATTAGCCTCCAACTAATAAAAATAAACGAAAAAAAAAAAAAAGAACTCTCCAACAGTGGGATCCCTGGTACTAGAGTAAAGCATGACAAAGGTAAGTAACATATTTTCAGTATCTGTTAGAGTGCTAGGTACTTTACCTGTACTACTTTGTTTATTGCCACCAGAACCCTGATTCAAGCATGGTATAGGAGAAATAGACTGGATTCACCTGGAGCTACATTCAAATCTATTTCCCAACTTTGTCTAGCTGTATGATTTCTAGAAAATCAGTTAATCGTTCTGATTTTCAGCTTCCTCATTTATGAATTGGGGCAGTACTAGCATTCGTTTATCTAACAAGAGCTTATCAAGCTCACAGGGTATATAAGGTATCTTGCTAAGAATCGGGAACGTAAGATAAGTGCCATGTGTCTCATGTCTTTGAGGGGCTGGCAGCCCAGTGGCAGTCCCAGACATAGAAATAGACCTGACAGGTCCCAGGGGAACACAGAAGAGAAAAAAATGCATTCTTTCTGGTGGAGCAACATTTGGTCTGGATCCTAGTAACGAGAAGTAAGTTTCGACTTGCCTTTCTGTGATGATAGCATTCATCTTCAGCTCCCCAAGCAGTCATATGGCGGGTGTTGTGTCTATTTGTTCTGGTCCCTGCCCTAAAGAACCAGCTAGTATTAGTCCTAATGCCCAGAAGAACATGGCTTCTGTTTTATAGATAGACTTGAACACTGATTTATTTAAGAAGTGATTGTGTTGGTTTGGGAGAGATTGGTTTCTTTCAAAGTCCTTCTTCCTAAGAGATGTGTCTGACCTTGCAAACAGAGGTTACTGTTGACCCATCAAGGGCCATCTTTTGACACAGTATCTTGAAAGCTTCATTAATCTGAATAAAACTTCTACTGAAATATGTAGGTTTTACAAAAAGAAAATGATATTAAGCAATATGCAGACATACTTTATAATCAGATTTGGACCTACATATATTAAGTCCCTCCCTGCTTAAAATTCCCAAATCTAAAATTAAAGCTAGAATACTCAGACCTAATGGCAAGTTTTCAAACATTCATAATCCAGCAATTTAAAATGCTTCAGATACCATTGAAGTTGTCAATTGAACTAAAAATATAATTTTAGCAAAACTTCTTCCTTCTCCTCTCAAAATTTTACACAAAAGTTTATCTGAAGTTTCACCAAATATGGAGAAGTAAATATATTTGCAAATTTCACTAATGAACTCTACTTTTAAAATAAAGCAATCTCCAACTCCTGTCTTCTAAACCAATGATGTATCAGTTAGCTACTGTCATACAACTACCACATAACAATCCACTCCACATCTCAGTGGATTAAAGCCAGAATTTGCTTAGCTTTTGAGGGTCGAATTAACTGGGATTTGTCTTGTCTAGGCTGGTTATGGCTAGTGGTGGCTCTGTTCCACGTGCCTCTTAGAGACGAGAAATAGAAGATTGTTTGAGACCTACGATGTGATACAATTGGTGTCCATGTTCTCCTAAACTTTACCAAAATATGAAATTCTAAACTCCTGCATCAGTCTACTTCAACCCAAGTATAGGACAGATTTTCTCTTTGGTACTGACTTATTCTACATGTCATGGAGGCCAAGTTGGTCTGGGAGGCTGCAGGAGCCAGGCAGGCAGTCCAAGACTCACCGCTGCCATTGACGGTGAGAACCTCAGTTGCCTTTGGCAGCTGCGTAACAACACAGAAACCATACAGCTGCCAGGTCTCAATTAGGGTTGACCTTAAGATGGATTTTGCAAACCACTCAAAGAGATCTCTCTTTTTGGCAAGTTTTCAAAGTAAAAAAGGAGAAAACAATAAAATGTCTCCAATCTGCAGTCCCTCCCTCAGATTTGCTGCATGCAGCCCCCATGCTCTTCCTAGCACTGAGCCATTATCCCCAGAGGGTTCTTCAAGCCTAGGACTGAGGGAAAACAAGTGGAATATGTCTGTGAGCTGCTTGCACGCGATCAGAACTGCCTCTCCCCGTGTTGCTGGGCCCATTTTATTAGCTCTGGGAGGTATTTGGGGTTGGGGGCACATGAAGGGTATGGAGGAAAATTGGAGGCAAATCTTCCTGGGTATAGGAAGGATCAGAACGAGTCACGTGACTTTTCTCTTCTAAAAGAGAAGGTGACAATCGCACCCAGGCTACACCCTGGCAAATAGTAGGTGTTTGAAAAATGTTTGTTGAAAGAATGATGATTAAATGAATGACTATTTTTCTAGTGCTATTGCTTCTCTAGTTTTGGTTCACTTGATATTGGGGGATACCTATTTGCCCAGTGTCTTGGTGGCTCAGACGGTAAAGAACCTGCCCGCAATGTAGGAGTCCTGGGTTCGATCCTTGGGTCAGGAGGATCCCCTGGAGAAGGAAATGGCAACCCACTCCAGTATTCTTGCCTGGGAAATCCCACTGACAGAGGAGCCTAGTGGGCTACAGTTCATGGGGTTGCAGAGTCAGACACGACTGAAGTGCATAACACTTGATATGGCATAGAGGTTAATGTTATAGGTTCTATATTCAATCACTCTGTCCTTCTGTGTGAGTGTTTACTGTGTTCAAGGCATCAGAATTTGACAGCAACCCACATGCAATTACTACTTTCATGGAGCTTACAGTCTAATGAGATAAGTCAGACTTGAGTTGTGAATCTAGACTCTGACACTAGCTCTTTGTCAAAGGTTATTTTACATCTTTGTGCCTGAGTGCCTTCATATGTCAAAAAACGTATCATCATATACCTAAATAAATTTATATACATATATATATATAAAGTTTGGAGATGCATGTGTGCTCAGTTGTGTCTGACTCTTTGCAACCCTATGGACTGTAGCCCACCAGGCTCCTATGTCCATGGGATTTTCCAGGCAAGAATACTGGAGTGAGCTGCCATTTTCTCGTCCAGGGGATCTTTCCTACCTAGGGATCAAAACCGCGTCTTCTGAGTCTCTTGCATTGCAGGTAGATTCTTTCCTGCTTGAGCCATTGGGGAAGCCACATAAAATTTACATTATATATAGGTATATGTATATATATATATACACACACACACACACACACACATGTATAAGGTATTTAGAATATCATCTGACATTTAAAAAGTGCTATGTAAATGTTTGTAATTACCTCATATATTGCTGTGAGGATTAAATGTGAAAATATGCCACAATGCTGGCATATATTAAGAACTCCATAAATGGTAGATATTATTATTTCCCATTATAAGTAGCTTTAAACAGTATTGCCATTCTAAGCTTCATGTGGGGGGTGGAAGTAGTAAGAACTGGGGTGGTGGGAGACTACAGCTGTGTCCATTGCAACTAAAACTCTAATCTGTGTTCTAATTCTCAGGCAGATACTTTGAGCAACACACACACACACACGCCCCTTACAGTATATTTAAGAACACAATTAGAAGGAGAAGTGCCTGGGTCCCTGAACTAAATGTTCCTAAAAACTGAAATCCATTTTTTTTTTATTCATCCTCATCTATTGCCACAGTTATTTTGCTTGGCCCTGATGGAATACAGCTGGAGAGAATTTCCCAGAAATATCAGGAGAAGATGCCATGCCAGCTAGGGTGCCTCTGTGTGTGTGTGGTTGGGCGGAGGTGACAGCTCCTTTCTGCTCTGGAGGGATCTCTGCCCATCCTCAGAGCCTGTCAACATCTGTAGAATGATGCATTTTCCTTCACACTTATATTCCTTTCCTTTATCAAGTGTTTTTTACTCTATATTGCCCTGGTCCTTTGGATCCAATGAAAACATTAAAGATCTGCCATTAATCATTCTTAATTTTATTCCCTTCTTCCTTTCTCATTGGATTTCTACGAGGGCCTCTCCTCCTGTACATAATCACTCCAACCCGTTATTTTTCCTTCTCTGTGGGTTTCTCTCTCCATTTGAATAGCTCACTCATAAACAGCATCATTGAGACTCAAGATAAGTAGATGTATAAGTGCCTGTGTACTTGAGGCTTCCCATCTGGGCAAATCCTCATCCTTCGCTGAAGCATGTCTCTGACTTCAGTTTCCACAGCCCTCTTCAACAGCCAAGGAATGGCTGCTCTCTCCTTTCCCCTCGCATTGCACACCAGCAGATGTGGCACTCACAGAATCAGGCCTAGCTGTTTGCTAGGCCCCTACACAGCCCAAGTCAGTGGCTTACTCAGCACACATCTCCTTTGATAAAGCAACAGCGTGGTGATCAGGACAGGAGGAGGTGCAGAAGAGACAATAAGTACATTAGAATACATATCTTAAGGGTCAAGGCATAAAAGAGTGACAGTAACAATCAGCATGCGTAAGAAAAGTTATTATAAGCAAGATTCCAAAGAGTTGTTCTCTGTTTTCACAGGAAACAGAAGGAGAAAAAAAGCAACCTTATACTGTAGCGGGAAAGAGTTTTGCTAAACAAACAGAAGAAGCCCTTGACTTCAGAGGTGAATAATCCCAGAAACAAGCTACCAAGCAAGTTCCTGAAAGCTGTGTTATACAATGAAAGAGAATCATTTATTTTGAGTGGTTTAGAAAGAGACTTTTCTAGAAGATGAGTTGGGAGTGGGGAGGGGTTGAATTTGACAAATACATACAGTCTTAGAACTGGAAGGAGCATAAAGGGCCCACACCATCTGTTTCATAGAAGAGGCACAGAATACATTTGCCCAAAGTTACAAGGCTAGTTCATGTTTGATACTTCAGGCTTTCCAATGCCAAGCCCAGTGCTCTTTTTGGAGCCCCAATTTAACTTGGAGATTGCGTCCTACTTTGAGATTTTTTTTTTAGGAGAAGAAGGAGAAAGAGAAAAATAAATACAAAAAGAAAGAAAAATGATGGGTGATTGATTTACCCTTATGGATCCTGATAAATCCAGGATGTGTTAAGGATAATTTCCCCTTCTCTGGGAGAAGGAACAGTGAACAATCACAGGTCACCATTAATCCTGAAGCTGCTTGCTAAGCCAGGGCCTGCGAAGACCTGCAGTTATGTCTTCATTGCGTTGTTTAAAGGAATGGGTTCCACAAGCAGAGACAGAGCTGTGCTGAATAGCAGCACTTACCATCAGCTCCTCCAAACGCATTCTGTGGGAGGGCGTAGGATTTCACAGCAGTGAGAGCAAAACTATTCACAGCAGTACCATATGCTCCCCACCATCAGGAGCGGTGGTCCTGGTCACTGGACTTGGCAGGCAAACCAACTGAATGGAAATTCTGAAGACCACAGTAGGAGTTTTCTCTTTGTGGGTTTTGGATGGTAAAATCTTCAATCTGTTCCACAGGCAGAAATCAGAGTGAAAAATAATTCTACACAAACCACGTGTGTGGGATGTGTGTATGTGTGTGTGTAAGAGCATGAGTGTGTGTTACTTCTAGAAAAGTGAAGGGGAAAACAAAGGCTCAGCATTTATCTCGTACTATCCTACAGAGGTAGGAGGGCTAACATTGAATGCAAGAGAGGTAAAGACTGAGAAAGTGAAAGATGGAGAAGAATTATTTTTAGTATAAATTCCATGTTTTCGGTTTTTATCTCTAAGTAAAAAAGTAAGATGGAGAAGAATTTCCCAAATGCCAAGACCATTTAATAGCAGAATTACACCAGACGATAAATGCAGCACTTTTTAAAGCTTGTCCTTTCTCTGTTATTAACTTTGTTCTTTCAGTTGTGCCAGAGAAAGCACAAGAGATAGAAATTGGCAGAAATATGGGTCTGAAGAACAGAAATTCAACCTAAATGAAAATACCGGGAAAACCTCTAGTTAAAAAAAAAAGTTTTTGTTTAACAGCACTACTTTCACCAAGAAAAGCTTTATTTGAATGAAAAGTAAAATTTAGGACAGTCTATTGTCTAATCATTAGTAATCCTGTGCACATATGGGCTATTTTCTATTTCCAAAGTGGTTTGCAATCATCAGTTAATCCACTCAGCATGCTTAGTCTAAATTGTGTTATATGCATATAATAGATAAGGATGGTTGTTGGTGAGAGGGAACAGGACACAGCCGCTGAGGAACGGACTGGAAACTCAGAGGCTGAGATGACAGTCCTCATCTTAACCACCCAGTTAGTCTGCAGTAGGAACTGGGCCCATCCCACAAGCCTTCAAAACAAGGATTCAACTTGTTTATGAACTAAAAATATATACATACATATATATATATATATATATAAGATATTTTTTCCAACAATTTTTGGTAGGCTTGGAGTTTTAATTTTCCATTAAGTTCCTTTGGCATCATGTGGGCCCAGTCTCAGGTTTCACCATACAGGAAATATATTTTAAAGGGCTAGTCTGTGTAAATAACTCCATTGAGGAGTAGCACTGTGGTTACTAAGGGCACATGTCCATGCTAACCAATGCCCTTTCAACATGAGAAAACAGTCTGGAGAGTTTAAATGCACCAGAACAAATCCATGGTGTAATTTTTTGTTCTTTTTGGATATCAGTACTCATCTATACAGTTCATCCTCCATATCCTTTGGTTCCACATCCGTGGATTCAACCAACCACAGATAGAAAATATTTGAAAAAAATTCCAGAAAGTTCTATAAAGCAAAACTTGAATTTGTTGCACACCGGCAACTATTTACATAGCATTTACATTGTATTTACAACTATTTACATAGCATTTACATTGTATTAGGTATTATAAGTAATCTACAGATGATTTAAAGTATATGGGAGGATGTGTGTAGGTTATATGTAAATACTATGCTATTTTATGTAAAAGACTTGAGCATCTGAGGATTTTGGTATCTGGGGGAGTCCTGGAATTATTCTCTGCAGATACCAATGTAATGTTATCTGAGGTTTACCAAGTTCAGTTTTTCTCTTGATAAGAAGAATCCTCTAAGCAAGATTATTGCTTTTAAGTGTTCTAACACACATTTTTCAAAGATGAACCAATGCTTTTGCCCAGCAGAGCTTGTCTACATCATGTCTGGATTACAACCGTATAGCTTTCCTTTATTTTCATTTGTTTGCTCCCAACCTATCCAAACACATTAATATGTGGTCCAGATAATGTATTCCATATGTTTAATTAGCCATTACATGAAATGTAGGAAGGTGTGGCTCTTATAGTATTTTTTCCATTTTCTCCCAGTTTCCTGAATTTCAACTCACATTCTCTGGTGGCTTTTTGTTGTTATTTTTTGTTGTTTAAAAAAAAATATTTTTGTAATAAAGAATCTGTTCAGACTAAATTTATCAAACTGCTTCAAGTTTTAGATTTTCTTCTGATAATAATATTTCAGTTCCATCTATAGACATATTAAATTAATTCTGTCCTACTTTACTCAATGTGTATAATGAGTCATTACTCAGTTAACAGATACACATAATAAAATATTACTCAAATAAACTGTTAAGGAGTTCCCTTTTATAAAGTGTCTGGATTTTTAAATTGCATTTAAAATGTTTATAATTTATAAATTTCTGCTTAAATGGTTTTCTTGGTAAGATTTTAATTTCTTGCAGAATGTCTAATATGTCTTGACTATGTTCTGATGTCAAAAAAAGAAGAAAGAAAATGACCAACATCTCAT
The DNA here is from genome assembly GCF_033118175.1 of Dama dama. Lineage (NCBI taxonomy): Eukaryota > Metazoa > Chordata > Mammalia > Artiodactyla > Cervidae > Dama > Dama dama. The sequence continues at coordinate 54,937,096 of NC_083700.1, forward strand.
TTGGAGACTATTCAGAAATTTTTTTCCTTGGACTAATTGATTACCAGTAACAACGGGCCTGAAATGCCCCCACAGAGCACATGGCCAGCCGTGGGGTGATTCACTATGGCGTCACTGGGAGAGATTATGAAGCCCAGGGTTGCGATGGTGCCAGTTCATGCCTTTTCAGTGAGAAAGCACTCAAGTTCCACAGAGTGTTAATCTGGCCGCAGAATGGGAGACGGCTAAGTCTGCCTGGAATGTCTGGCTGCTGGTTGGCAGACATAGCCCTTTCTTCACCTTGGGTCTGCTGGGTTAAGGATGCTTTCATAGTAATTTTCCAATGTCTTCCTTGATCAGTCGACTGCAGCATTTTATCATTTTGCAGATTTTGTTTTCTTCATGGGTTATTACTTCCACTGAACTGCACTTAACATCTATTAGCTGAGGTCTCCAGAAGATCAAAGTCCCTCTGTGTCTGATTATTCTGCTCTTTGCAATTTGTGTCTCCCCCTCACCCCACCCCCCTCCTCCCCAAACCAGGAGCCTTGCACGTTTACAGATTTGGTTTCAGTGTCTTTCCCTAAATTGTTTATAGACATAAAAGCATCATAAACAGGACCTTGTGTCTCTAAAAGGAGAATAAGAGAGGAAAAAAAGTGAAGACAGCCATAGTAATGCTTGTGTTATTTCTATCTCAATATGAATCTTTTAAAACTCACACTTAATTTTTTTTTTTCTTTCTGTTTGAAATAGAATGGGTGAGGTTGGGAGAAAGGGAGGGAAGGAGGGAGGGAGAAGTGCTCATGTCATAGCAGTTAACTTTCTGTTGAAGTTTATTCTCTTTTCTAATCATTCACTCAACTCCCATCCCCTCCTTCCAAGGCCTGTCTGATCTCCCCAGTTTTAGTTAGAAACATTAGTACTGTCTTTTTTGGGAACCTGTTCACAGGGCCAATATTCCATTCATTTTATGGTTTACTGTTAACCTTAATGACTAGGTTCTAATGGAGGATTTTATTCCCCTTTTAAGCCTTTAGTAAATAATAATCATCCTCTAAATTTGGTCTCCCAGCTGTGATGTGCAGAAGATCTTCTATCAAATGCCAACCTTGTCTCAACAATAGACCAAAGCTGGCCAGATCAGGGTATTTGCAAGAGCTCTAGAAGGAATATTTTTAGAAGCTAAACAAGAGGCCCAGTGCGCGTCTATCAGCAGACATGAAGTGGGTGCTTGTGAGTTGAGACAGGTATTAAAAACTCAAACGACGTGTGGCAGCTGAAAAAAAAATAATAAGGAGATTTGAATCTGAGGAGACTATTGAAATAAAGACCAGGGGTTTTCTTTGCAAGGATATTCTCCATGGTGAAAAAAGGAAATCCAAGCAAGAAGGAGAAGAAAGAGAGAGAAAGGATGTGTTGGAGCATGGCTTCTCCAACTTGAATGTGTGTACAGATCACATGGTGACCTTGCTAACATAGAGGCTCTGATGCCAAAGACTGAGATGGGACATGAGAATTTAACCTGCTCCCAAGTGACTCAGATGTTGATGATCCAGAGATCACAGATGAGCAAAGAGACTGTTTCCCCAAGACCTGTAGCTAGTCCAACACTGCAGAAGGCCCTTCACTCTACCTAGCACAAGGGACCATCTCCCTGTGAAATATTAGTCTTTGAAGAGGGATACTGAAGGACTCTGGAGAGATGGTTCTCAGACTTCCTGCATATTATAATCCCCTGAGAGCTTTAAAAAATCCCACTGCTGCCACCACTCCCCACATCAGTTAAATAGGAATCTCTAGGACTGATACCCAGGAGTTAGCATTTTAAAAACAACTCCATTATTAATAAAAGCATATTAGTGTATATTTTAAGGCAAATACACAACTATAAAAATTAAGTTTTTGAAAATCTCCATAGTTTGAAGTTATGGATAGTGAAACTCAATTGTAGCTTATTTAAAAAATAAAAATAGTACCATTTAAAAAAGACAGAAACAACTCCAGGTGACTCCAATATGCAGTTAAGTTTGAGAACCAATTAAAAAAATAATAATAACTAAAATAATAGCAATAGTCAATATATGTTGGCTGCTTCTATATAAATGTGGGGCATGGTGATCAATACATATTTTTTTTTCATTGAGTCGTCAAATAAATCCTTTTTACAGGCCAGAAAACTGAGGCAGAGGTTATGTAACTTGCTCTCAACTAAAGAGCTGACAGAGCTGCTATTAGAAGTCAAGAATGATGTCATCCGTGCATAAGCAAGTGATGGAGACTTGCAGAACTTGCCGGGGAATTACACGGGCATGGGAGTCCAAGGTATTCTTTTACTTGCGGTTTGGATCTTCAACCAGTAGTTGATGGTGACATGTTTAAAATCCAATCCCCCTCTCTCTGCCCTCCCGCACTCAAAGACCCACACCTGCCTTCCTGAGTCATTCACTAACCTTTCCTCACTCTGAGCATGCTTAAGGCCCTAGAGTTTTAAGCTGAGGTGAACAGCCTTCCATATCTGGCTCCCAGGGCCACCCTGATTCCAGGTAGGCCCCGCCTTGTCTCTTTCCAGAGGTTCCTTCAGCCTCTCTTGCCACTAACTGGGCAGCAGGGGGAGCTATGGCTACCAGGAAAAACATCCTGTAAAACTGCCCCTAAACAGATAGGACTTATATATTCTTTCCTAAGAGGAAATCTCTCTAGAAGCGCTTTGCCCTAACGCTAGTGCCTACTGTCCCAAACCCCATAGGCCAGGTCCAAAATCCATTTGGGCATGAGGATGGCAAGAAATTCAGAAAGATTCTTATGGGCCCAGAGACAACTGAGAAAGGGCCACGTAGGTGCAACAGTCAGTAATAATCAAGGTGGCTGATCAGTCCAGAAAGGAAACATAGACAGTTGCATCTTCTTGAATGATGTTTCTCAATCAGAATGGACTGAACAACTGTAATAAAATGTATAAAGTGTAAATATGAGCATTCTTTTTTAACTCTGACCCATGACTAGAATAGAAATGTTGGTATCAGTCCTCATTTTTCCAGACTTTAAGTGGGTATATTTCAGGTTCATATATGTTCATTTAACTCAGGCGGTATCTGTGTCAGAAGACACAGGGTTGGGTGAGGAGTAGGAATCCCAGAGACAACACTATTATGTCAAATGGTTTAAGGAAAATTTGAAAAATCCCAGAGAGAGAGAGAATTCTCCCTCAGTTCATTACAGAACAGGGTACCAAGTTATCCTGATTCACAAATTAGAGAAGTTGTTTTCCAGTCCTGAGGCGCTTTTCAAAATGGCTGTGGCCCAGACCCATGAATGGTGATGCTCTCAGGGGAGATCAAGGCACATTACTCTGACCACATTAGGGTGACTCAGCAGGACCAGAAGCTAAATACACCAGCTGCATTGCATAGGAAACCTCTGTTCTTCCAGCTACTCTGCACTGTGTCCCTGTTCCACCTGCCTACCTCACCTCTGACCTGGGAAACCACAGGAGGAGAAGTGGTGAATATCCAGGGCCGTTCTCCATTCACAAGGAGAGTCTCTTCAGAGCTGCCATTCCACCTTTGATTCTGGAGTATTTAAGTGTCTTCTCTGGGTAGAATTGAAGGATAATGGAAACAGACCCTTTTCCATTAAACAGGCTTTGACATCCATGATGTTTGGGGTCTTTAATGTGTCACCATGAGTTGGTGAAACTCTTGGAAAGTGGATATGTAAACTTCATGAAGGGCATCATAGTGTCTCTGAAATGGATTTTCAGAGTGTGATCTATATGGCTTTGAGACACTGAAGCAAGTGCTAGCAGAGGGATGTGAAAATATAGTCAGTGCTCATCAACCTTAATTTCAGCGCTGTATTGTTCACAAGTGTGTCCTAATTGTGTGTAAGCTTGCTTCCCTTCTCCTGGCTGCACTTAATTCTAGTAAAGGAACTGGGCAATTGCATCGCAAGCAGACAGATTAGTAGTGGCACAAATGCATGCAAAAATACACAGACAAGGCTTTGGTCTCTAGTCAGAGCCTCTGTGGTAATTCTCCTGTGTACTTAAATTGAGTTACCAGTTCACTTTTACCAGTTGAGGAGTCTGCTTCTCCTCACTGAGTTCTGTCTGAGGAGCCCTGTGTTTCTCTAGCTGTGAGAATTACATGCTCCACTCCTGTCTGATGAGTCTACCTGGCATCAGACAGACACATCTGGAAGCGCACAGGATCCCTACCTGGGGAAACATTTCACATGTAAAAGAAAAAAAAGGGAAGTGACAGTCTTACTTAAAAAGCTGACCTTTTAAAAAGTTTTTTTCTTGAATCTCACAGACTATGGAGCTTCCATCACGGTGAAGGCTCAGAGGAAAAGTGGCCTGTGGTTGGAGACACTTTCCAACCGTAGCACAGTTCAACTTCTCCAATTCGTGGGATCAGAGGTCAAGGAGGGAAGGGGGTATAGGTGGGTGGTCAGACCTGGGAGCTGTACCTCGTCTCTAGGAATAGAAACTGAAATTCTGCATGTTTTGTTTCTAAGTTAAAGAAAAAAAAATGGTGAGCAGCTGTGCCCTAATGTCTTAATAGGCTGACCAAGGCATAAAAGCATGAATGATAAACCTTGTTAGAAGATTAGCTGAACAGAAAAAATGAGACCTTATTAAAATTGATGGAGAAATCACACTTGCACACCCCCTGCCCTCTTGGGCGTAAAGGAAGGCTCTCTCCAGGGAAGCAGTAGAGGATCCATGCACATCAGAGGGGCCAACCAATTTTGGAATTGGGAACATATGCAACTGTTGTTTTGTTGTTGTTTAGTCGCTAAGTTGTGTCCAACTCTTTTGTGACTCCATGGAGTATAGCCCACCAAGTTCCTCTGTCCGTGGGATTCTCCAGGCAGGAATACTGGAGTGGACTGCCATTTCCTTCTCCAGGGGATCTTCCTGACCCAGGGATCAAACCAGTGTCTCCTGCACTACAGGTGGATTCTTTGCTGCTGAGCCACTGGGGAAGCCGCATGCAACTGTACGGACCTTCTCCTTCTGTGTCTCCAAATGCTGGGTCAGATTTTTTTCAAGGGCATCACACAAATAAGCAATTTGATTTTTCTCTCCTTGGCTTAGTCTCTCCCTGTCATACCTTACAATGACTAAGTTTGAAAGGGCTAAGCTAAACTAGATTTCTTCAGTAATGGGTTCCCATCCTACGTTTATGGATGCATCATTCTCTTTTTCTCCCTCTTTTCTTGTGCTTTTTATTCATTGCTAAGCTTACCTTCTAGCTAAAGAAATCAGATTTTCCTAATTCACCTTCTGGGGTGGGCCAGATTTTCACAAATTTGGACCAAAGAAATTACTCAAAAGCTCCCACCGTACTTGAAGCAAACTCCCAGTGGGGGCTGCCTTTGCAAAGTCTCAGCTCCAGCCTAACCTTCAATGCTTTTCTTCTAGAGAAATGATTCACTTGCCTGTGTTTGATGGCGCTCTGTTTAGCAGGTGTGACAGATGCTGTTGATTTGCTCACTCAACACCTATTCCCAGCCCCTCCTTTCTTGCCCCTTTCACTGCGGAAGCAAGAAAAGTTGTGTAGGGCTTTCTTCCTCACGTTCCCAGCTTCCCTGGGATTTGAGCAAGAGTGGGAGTAGAAGCAGTGCTATTGATGGGCATCCAAGCCATTCATGGCACTGCTTCTGGGAAAGTGATTGTCTCCCTGACAAATGGGAGAAACAAAGCTAGCACCAACCCTTCTTTTTTCCTGCTGGATGTAGACATGATTCTTAAAGATACAGCCACTCTCCAACAATAAGAAATGCTAAAGGTATTGGAGTGGAAAGACAGAAGCAGCTTGGGCCATGGATGACGTGGCTGAGTTACCATAGATGCATGTATTTTGTATGGATGTCCTGGATTGCCTATCTGCCAGTTTCTTGTTATTAAAAAAAAAAAAAAAAATTGTTTTCAAATCAGAAATATCAGCTATCTTGTTACTTACAAGTGAATATGTCCCTAAATAGCATGAATAACATAGCAACAAAACCCAAAGTAGCATTCTTCCCATACCCCACCCCCAAGAAAACCTCTGTCCCACCAAGTTCCAAACCTTTTGTTAGAAGTTATTTACATGATCAGTCATGTATCCATATTCTTATTTTTGCCATTTTACAGATAAGGTAACTAGAGGCTGGGGATCTAAAGCTGCCTTACCAAGGTCACATGGTAAACCGCTATAAGCTGGGGAGTGAAGCCAAGAGCTCTATAATCCCAGGCGAGGCCTCCTCTGCTCTGTCTCTCCCCCTCAGCTGGGAAAATGTCAAAGGATTTATCAAAAACAGCCTGCAGCTAGATTAGGTATGTTAATACCCAAAGCACTTAATTACTAATACAGTTTAAGGTACATTAACCTAATTGGAAACTTTCTGCATATGGCATAGTTTTTTTTTTTTTTTACTGAAAAAATTAATAGTATTTTTTTTTCAAACTTTTCTTCTAGCCCACTTCGTCTTTATGTGAAATTACTGGTTTTCAAAGTTAGAAAGAATATTGCAGCCAAGAGTCGAATGAATGTTATTTTATCCTATAAAAACAGGACAAATAAAATTAAAAAATGGTAACATATGAGGAAACAGAAAGATTAAATTGTATCATAATTGCACGTCTCACCCACCCAAGCACTGAAGCTCGCGGGACTCCATCATCAGAATCCAGGGTCATCCATGGCCAATCAGCACCACATCCTGTTGTGTCCAATCATTTCTAGCCATTCCTCTATTACTCCCTAGATCAGGTGCTTAACTTTCTCCTTCAGATTACTGTGATGGCCATCTAGCCAGTCTCTTGTCTGGTGGTAATCTGTTCTCCATGCTGCAATTGGAGAGCTCCTTATAAAATGCTTCTGGAGGAGGAAATGGCAACCCACTCCAGTATTCTTGCCTGGAAAATCCCATGGACGGAGGAGCCTGGTAGGCTACAGTCCATGGGGTCGCAAAGAGTGGGACATGACTGAGTGACTTCACTCACTTATAAAATGCAAATCAGATCTGTCAATTGCTCATTTAAACCCTTCAGTGATTCCCCATAGCCCTCAGAGAAGTCCAAACTCCTTACTATGACTTCAGATGCCCTTCATTATCTGGTTTCTGTCTGGTTCTCTTACATTGGATGCTTCAGCCATACTGAACTATTTACAATTCCCCACACTGAGGCTTTGCTTTTCCTCCCTCCAGAGCCTTTGCAGAAGCTGACCACTGCTGGGAGCGTCTTCCTTCCTGGTCTTCCTTTCCTTTTCTCCCATGAATTCCCAAGCTAATTCCTTATCTTGCCCCACTGTCCAAGCACCACTTGTTCTGGAATCCTTCCCTGACCACCTCCTCCCCAGACTGGGGTAAGGGCCTCTCCAATGTGTTCTCATGGCAACCTGGCCTAAAATACACTGAGATAATACTAAAATGTTTCTGCTTATATGTCTGTCTCCCTGGGGGCATCTTGAGAGCTATGAATGTATTTTGTTCGTTTTTGCCTCATCAGTGCCTAACACAGTGGTGCTTACAAAACAGAAACTCAGAAAAAATAATGGTGAAGTGAATGAAAAAAACAAGCAAACTATTGGTGGGGATGTAAGTGGTACAGCCTCAATAGAAAACTGTATGACAGTCCTCAAAAAATTAAAAATATGACCCAACAATCCTACTCCTAGGTATATATATACAAAGGTGATAAGATCACTAACTCAAAGAGATATCAAGAAAGAAAAAGTAACTAACCTTGTATTAAGGACTATTGTTGTTCGGTCACTAAGTTATGTCCAACTCTTTGCAACTCCATGGACTGCACAATTCCAGGCTTCCCTGTCCTTCACCATCTCTCAGAGTTTGCTCAAACTTATATCCATTGAGTCAATGATGCCATCTAACCATTTCATCCTATTTCCCCTCCTGCCCACAATCTTTCCCAGCATCAGGGTTTTTACCAATGAGTCAGCTCTTCATGTAAGGTGGCCAAAGTATTGGAGCTTCAGCTTCAGCATCAGTCCTTCTAATGCATGTTCAGAGTTCGTTTCCTTTCAGATTGACTGGTTGGATCTCCTTGCTGTCCAAGGGACTCTCAAGAGTCTTCTCCAGCAACATAATTTGAAAGCATCAATTCTTTAGTGCTCAGCCTTCTTTATTGTCCAACTCTCACATCTATTCATGACTACTGGAAAAAATATAACTTTGACTATATGGACTGTTGTCAGCAAAGTGATGTCTCTGCTTTTTAATACTCCACCTAGGTTTGTCATAGCTTTCCTTCCAAGGAACAAGCATCTTTCAATTTCATGGCTTCAATCACTGCCCACTGTGATTTTGGAGCCTGAGAAAATAAAATCTGTCAGTGTTTCCACTTTTTCCCCTTCTACTTGCCATGAAGTGGTGGGAGTGGATGCCATGGTATGGTTTTTGAATGTTGAGTTTTAAGCCACCTTTTTCACTCTCCCTTTCACCCTCATCAATAAGCTCTTTAGTTCCTTTTCGCTTTCTGCCATTAGAGTGATATCATCTGCATATCTGAGGTTGTTTGCATATCTCCTGGCAATCTTGATTTCAGCTTGTGATTCATAGCCCAGCATTTCTCATGATGTACTCTGTATATAAGTCAAATAAGCAAAAAATACAGCCTTGATGTACTCCTTTCCCAATTTTGAACCAGTTCATTGTTCCATGTTCGGTTCTAACTGTTGATTCTTCACCTGCATACATGTTTCTCAGGAGACAAGTAAGGTGGTCTGGTAGTCCCATCTCATTAAGAATTTTCCACAGTTTATCGTGATCCACACAGTCAAAGGCTTTAGCGTAGTCAATGAAGAAGTAAATGTTTTTCCCTTGCTTTTTCTGTGATCCAATGGCTGTTGGCAATTCAATCTCTGGTTCTTCTGCCTTTTCTAAACCCAGCTTGTACATCTGGCAATTCTCAGTTCAGGTACTGCTGAAGTCTAGCTTGAAGGATTTTGAGCATTACTTTGCTACCATGTGAAATGAGCACAATTGTATGATAGTTTGGACATTTTTTGGCATCACCTTACTTTGGGACTGGAATGAAAACTGACCTTTTCCAGTCCTGTGACCATTACTAAGTTTTCCAAATTTGCTGACATATTGAGTGCAGCACTTTAACAGCATCATATTTTAGGATTTCAAATAGGTCAGTTGGAATTCCATCACCATTAAAGACTATGCAGAAGACTAACAGGCAGATTACCACACAATAAGAAAACTAGGGCATGGTGGGCAAGACTCTCACATTCATGAAGTCATAGAGAACATGTTCACTTGCTCTTAGTAAGGAAAGCATGGGGTCTCATATCCACCCCCTGGGTCCCAGATTGTTCTCTTCACAAAAGCCAAATAGGAAAAAGTGGAAGATCTAGAAGCTGTCCCATGCTCTCCAAGAAGAAGAGGGAGAAGATTCCTGCAGATCCTCACAAGCCTCATGGAGATGATGATGTGGGCTCTTCTTTCTTCTTTCATCTTTCTCATCTGTCCATCACACCTTTCTGTTAATGCCATTATCCTAATGTTTTTAGTAACCAAACCAGAAGAGCCTCCAGAATCCAATTCTCCTCTATAAGGCGGATAACTTCATAAATTACCCACACACATAACCTATAGAAGCTAGAGCTGACATTTCCAATGAACACATAAAGTATGAAGAAGCATTAAATGGGGAACTGATAACATTTCTGCACTGTCTCCTAATGCACCTTGTTACCACTCAGTAACAAAGTTGTTGGCACTGTACTGATGTTAACCTTCAGCTGACCCTAGCTTAGCCACACAATGGTGGCCTGCATGAAAACACAATACCTCTTGAGACTTCCAGGGTCTAAGGCCTTTATTCATGACATAATTATGACAGCTGACTAGGCTACCCTTGCTTCTTTCTACACACATGAAGAGGGCAGCCTGTGGACATGGGAGCCTGTGGGAACACACTTCCAAGAGGTTGACCTCAACGTCAGGAAATCTGTACATGGCACTCCCAAAGAAACAGGCAAACTGCCTTTGAGAGGTCAATGGTCTGGAGCAGGCTATTGAGCACAAGGGAGAAATCCCTATTAAAGTGACTCAGTGTACACAACAAGTAGCTGTGTGTCAGTTTGGGGCAGCCATTGTCTGTATGTGTTTAAATTGTCCATTGTGGCTCTTGACTTGAATGGCCACAGTCAACTTGGGAGAGGATTTGCAGTTGTAGAGAGGTGATTTCCTACCAATATCCCCAAAGACTGAGATGTGATCAAAAGAAATGTTCAGAAGGCCATTCAAAGTAATATAAACATGAAATAGCAACAGAAATGACAGCTCCAGGTACATGCAAAGCCCTTTAGCCTAGAACTTTCTGAGGTCTCGCATCTCTTTCAATCAATAAACATTTATTGAGGGTTTAGTATATACTTCCCAGGTGGCTCACTGGTAGAGAATCTGCCTGCCAATGCAGGGTGACACAAGAGATGTGGGTCAGTTCCTGGGTCAGGAAGATCCCCTGGGGGAGGACTTGTCGACAACCACTCCAGTATTCCTGCCATGGGAAATTCCATGGCCCACGGAGCCTGGTGGGCTACAGCTCACGGGGCTGCAAAGAATTAGACATGCCTGAGCACACCCACACACACAGAGCAGTATATGCTGTCGTGATACTCTACCTTCAGGGAGCTGTCCCTCTAACGTGGGTGTAAGAAATTTACCTGATAAACTAAGTCACACAGTAAGTAAAAAAGTACTACAAAGAAACATAAAGGGAATCGGAAAAGGGGGAATTCACTGCCGGCCAGAATGACCTGGAAGGCGTTCTGGAAGCCGAGCTAGTTGCCTGATCTCACTGGAGTGATGGGTGACCATAGGCCCTCATCACCTCCTGCCCTCACTACACTCCCAGGTGCCACACTCAGGACTGAGGTCTCAGCTGCTGTCATACTGAAAATTCCCGACACCAAGGAACATGTAGAAACAATGACCAACTTTTACTAACTTACTTAATGACACATGGGGCCTCAGGGAACTCTGCTATCTTTTCTTTGCTTGTAGGACTCAAATATTTCTATTCTCCACTCTTACCTGGGGAAAAGTCTCACTCAGTCTTCCCCCACATGAGGTCTTTCCGTTTCCCTTAACAGGTAATTGCAAATAATACCGAGGCACACTGAGGCTTCTTCTAATGGACACTGTAATATTTTCATATGCAAAGGATACATTGATTGTATGCACATTGTAAGCATCCTCTCCATCAACCTAACTGTGGTTCTGTTCCCTTTAGTTTCTTCCCTCTCTTAACACCCTGGTGCTTTTTCCTTCTGTCTGCTTTCTGTTTCTGAATGGAGAACACACTTAAACAGTTTGACCAACCTAGGGAACTCTTTGTCCTAAATCATAAGGCTTTGTTCTTCTTCCCTCGCTCTTCACAAGGCCTCTAAAAACCTTCCCATAGTGTGAGCCTTCCATCCCCTCAAATCCCTTCTCACTTTCCCCTTTAACTCCTCAGTCTAATTACTCTAAAGGTTTTGTCCTTTTTGAATGTTACCCTGATACTCATGTGTTCATGTGTTTAAAATGGAGCTCAGGGCCTACCTTTTAATTGTCATTATTTTAATTGGCATTTAGAACAGGCAAACAGAATGCCAGAATAAAAATAGGAAGACCCTGCATTTTGTCAATTTAGTACAAATTGGTGTCAATAGGATTCTTTCACATTATCTTTCCCACCACTCCCAGTAATAAGTGCTTCCATGTTGCATACACTTATCCACACATATTCACAAGTGAAAGATTGATATAGTGGAAAGTAACATGAACTTGAGTGTCAGACATACACACACACTCAGGCACAAATGCACATACACATGTACACAGCCTTGATTTAGTGATGTGAGTTGAATTAGAATCAATGGTAAAACACCCTTATTACTGAGCATGGTGTGGGAACCAAGGAGAGGCATCCACACCAGCAGAGCACATCATTGAAAAGTATTTCCTGTGTTGCTCCTTATCTTCTTCACGTCTTAGTGTCTTCTCCTTTAAATGGGGCTAACAATAGTGCCTGAGCTTCCCACATTGCTCAGTGGTAAAGAATTCACCTGCCAATGCAAGAGATGCATTTTTTAATCCCTGGGTGGAGATCTCCTGGAGAAGGAGATGCAGCCCACTCTAGTATTCTTGCCTGGAAGATCCCCTGGATGGAGGAGCCTGGTGGGCTGCAGTCCATGGGGTCACAAAGAGTTGGACATGTCTTAGTGACTAGCCAACAGCAACAACAGTGCTGCCTTATAGGTTACATGAATAAGTGTCTTCAGAGCACTGAGAAGAGAGCTGGGTACACTGTGAGTACTGCAAATGATGGTAGACAGATAAAGCAAACATATAAATACAGAGGCTGGCACATAGCCCATGTCTGTCTATATTATTCAAGAAGTTCCATTCTTTGCTATTGTTTGGAAGATCCTTCAGCACCCCTCCTTTAAAGAAGCCCCCAGCTCAGGGTTCTTTTCAGAAATAGCTGTTGGGTAGTGCTGATTTCCCATTCATCACCCGCTCCACATGATATGGCTTGTGGAGAATACTGAAATTGAAGGAAGCATAGTCATCATAGAATCTGTACACCTCTCCATTCCAAAGTGGGGCTAAGGTTTGATTAAGTCCAGCCGATAAAAGTGTAAAGACACCAGCTTTCTTCCTGAAGCCAACAGACCAGTGTGCTGCAAGCAATTTTTCCTAGTGACCCACAGTAAGAGTAACATTTTCTACTGTGGCCCAGCACACAGGCACAGAGGTTTATGGCTGGGGGAAAAAAAAGCATCCTAAAACAATATCTTTGTTATATACACTGGGGTATTTTCTCTTGCTTCTATTTCATTTCTTAAAATACTGTACATGACTATTAAATTGATTTCACAACCCACCAATGGGTCATGATCTGTCCTTTGACAAACACCAAGTCAGACCAAAAGCATCTTTAGGAATGGGCTAATGATCAGAAATGGAATCCTATAAAAGACTCTAAAAGTTCTTTAATGGAAGAAAGATGACTATTGATTTGGGTTTGTGTATCCATGTTTCATTCTCCTTGGGAATTTAAATTGCAAAGATAAATTCTCACCTTCAGGTATGTTTTTAAAAAATGCCTTTGCCTCATAAAATAGAAGTAATGACACACCAGGCAGCATTCTGGGACACAGATTTCTCTAGGTCAAGTAATTATACTGAGGATTATCCAATTGAACTCTGACGGGGCATAACCATGTAATAGAGTGTGGTAGAAACGTGGATGTCAAATGTTTTCCTTTGGCCCTATTCCTGAATTGCGAAAATCTGAAATTCACTGACACTTGAAAATCTGTGAGCTCTTTTGGCAACTGATATCAAAATAATTTGAGGCTGAGATCTCATTCCTACTGGACAAGTTGCCATGGCATTCTGGTTTCCTGTGTAACAAACATGAGCAATGCCTTACTTTTGCATAGTACTTGGCAATTTATGAAGTGTTTTAATGCATGTTATCTCAACCTCATAACAATTCTGTGAGGTATACTGGGCAGGTATTTTCATACATTGCATTTATGACTGTACTGTCATTTAACACTTAATGGTTTCTATTTTCATCATAAAGAGGGATCATTTTGAAATATGTTGGCTAATAGAAAGAGACAACGCAATGTGGAAAGAACACTAGATTTGGCCTCAAAGACGTGAGTTAAAATTCACAGTGTGCTAATTACCAGGTGTGTGCTCTGGGGAAGTTTTTCTAAGCCCTAGCCTCAAGTTACGTTCAGCGAGTAAAGAGGCATATGTTGTACTCACAAGTGGAAGACTGATGTAGTGGAAAGTAACATTAACTTGAGTGTCAGACAGAACTGGATTCAGATTCTGACTTCAGCACAAACTCAGTCAACTTAGGCAAAGGGTATAGCCTCTCTAAACCTTAGTTTCTTCATCTGTAAAATGGGCATTACAATGAAATATCATTGGCTAGTTAAACATTCTAATTGATGTGCTATACCTGCATCCAACTGCCTCTAATTTATTCTCTTTTGGTGCCAACTTTAAAAAGTAAATTCTGCCCTCTGTATCCAAGGGCTATGCATTCAGAGGTTCAACCAACTTCAGATCAAATTCAACCACATAGAACCCACAGATACAGAGGACCAACTGTCCTGGCCATTCTATGTAAGACACTTGAGCATCTAAGAATTATGAGATCCGTGAGGAATCCTGGAACCAGTCCCCTATGGATATCAAGGGATGACTATAAATCTAAGTCACTTTTCAGCTAAAATTATGGGAGAGCTTCCTATTGCACTTCAGATAGCAGGCCAAAATCTTTGCCCTGGCATAAAGGTACCACATAGTATGGTTCCTGCCCCTCTCTCCAGCCTTACTTCCTACCACTCTCTTTTCTCCTGTCACAAACCTTTAGCCAATTCTGGTCTTCATTGACTTCTTCTGTGGCTCCAGGCATTTTGTTATTTAGAGTCTGTGCCCATTGCTGGTTTTCTGCCTGAAACAATCACCTCATCACAGCTCTAACACCGTCCACTCTCACCCATCAGGCCTCAGTGTGTTCTCAGCATGTTGAAGAAGATTTTCAGAACTCCTAAACCAGGTCAAGTGCTCATATGGCTTCTATGGTCTATGCCTTCCAAGGTCTATGCCTTCGCAAGAGCCTATTCTTGGACTTTAGAGGCTGCCTCAGCCATGTTCCTTTTCAAAGGAGACGTTCCTTTGCAAAATGAACTAGCAGCAAGTATGTGCAGAAATTAAAAGAAAATTGGATGACTTTCACAGGTGTTAAGATGCACTGAGCTTGCCTGATGTGCTGACGTGGATAGGGTTTGACAGCAAGACTCACTGGGGGTTTGAACTGAAGATCATGAAAGATCATAGCTCATCAAGGCAAGATGAGGAAGGGAACAGGAAGCCAAAGAATTGCCAGTAGGGATTGACTACAGATAGCAGCTATAAGGAGGAAGTTGATGCCTAAATTAATAAATAATTTTTGAAGTCCATCAAGACTAGATAAGATATCAAGAAAAGATATCTTTGATGTTGTTGTTCAAGATTCAAGGTAAAAGTTCAGTTATTCACTTCAGCCTGAGAGACAGGAACAGAGGTGTACTTGTCAAGCCTTGGATCTGGTAAGATTCATGTATGCTCTCTCCAATCAAGTCTTCCTACCTGAAAATTAATTCAGCTCACACTGGGGACTTGATTTCTCAAGCATAGAATGCCATTTGGCAGCCAGGAAGGAAGGAGTTAAAGAAGCATGGTTGTAGCACAGCTGGGAGCCATTAACAATTAAGTTCTTGGATAGAAACTCAGCAGGAAGTTGACAAGGGGCCGCAGAGACACAATGGCCTCTAAAAAGTAGAAACTTGATTTAGAAATGAATGAACTGCCTTTACCAGTGAACATTTAGCAAAACCTAAATCCCCTAATTAAGACTGAAGAGCAGATATTGGTTAAGAGTTTATATTATGTTTTGCCATAAATCAGGTACTTGATAAGAAAGATAATGGGCAAGTTAATAATTTCTGAAATATATTTTTAAAAACTACATAAGTTAAGGGAGTAGTTTTGACCGGACTTAAAAATCCTAATTGGTGAACCAACATAAGATATCTTAGAGCTCTCAGCCATTTGCCTCTAAGTTCTGTTTCCATTTTTGATGGCAAGAAGTCTGATTTTGGAGATACACTAATAAATTTAGTACTTTAGAATGATATTGTTGCAGGAAGGGGGACCCCTTTCCAGGGCCCGAAACTGGGCTCTTGTCTAACACTCGGAAATGAATTGTCTGAGGAGACACATGTGCTGACAGAGCAAGAGATTTTATTGGGAAAGGGCACCCAGGTGGAGAGCAGGAGGGTAAGGGAACCCAGGAGAACTGCTCTGCTGCGTGGCTTGCAGTCTTGGGTTTTATGGTGAAGGGATTAGTTTCCGGGTGGTCTTTGGCCAATCATTCTAATTCAGAGTCTTTCCTGGTGGCGCATGCATCCAGCCAAGATGGATGCTAGCGAGGGATTCTGGGAAGTGGACGGACACGTGGTGTCTCCTTTTGACCTTTCCCAAACTCTTCCGGTTGGTGGTGGCTTATTAGTTCCGTGTTCCTTATCAGGATATCCCGTCATAAAACAACTCATGCAAATAGTTACTATGGTGCCTGGCCAGGGTGGGCGGTTTCAATCAGCATGCTTCCCCTAACAATATTATCTCAAATAGATTTCCCAAGTCTCCTGCTTTTCAGCTAACTTTCTCCCTGCCTCTGATCTTCTCACTTTAAAGACCCCTCTTCCTCCTGATTTCTCTTGTTTCTCTCTAGCCCAACAGGATCCATACTAGACATCTATGGTTCCCTAATATCCTCCTCTGATAAAACTTAATTCATGATATATTTGCAGAAACATATGGGTTGCTCCAGCCAGTCTTTATTTCTTCCTTCTCCTATCAACTCTAGTCCTTACATGTGTGTTTCACCTGTACCATCTCTGTTGACCCAATCTGATCATGCTGAGTTTGGCACTTTATTTCATGTTGTCTTTGAGCCATTCAACTGTCTAATATATAGAGTATATAGAGTATATGCTAATATATACAGTATATTAGTATTTAGTATTAGTATTTAGTATATTCTACTAAAGATTTCCAATCATTCGACAGGAGGGGAACGCCTCACGATTCATGTTTATCTTCTATACTGCCTTAGTCAGTGCTATTTACACAATAACTTAAAGGTTATAAGTCCTTTTAGAACTGAATGAGCGCCTCCACGTAACTGAAAGCTGCCTGGGCTTTTTCAGAAGATAGGAGGTAAAGAAGGAGCAAGAGAGTACATTGATATATAAAATAGTAGGCGTAATCTAAAAACTTTCTCTGTATAAGACCCTTAAGTGAAAGTCACTCAGTCATGTCTGACTCCTTGAGACCCCATGGACTGTAGCCCCCCAGGCTCTTCTGTTCATGGGGATTCTCTAGGCAAGGATACTGGAGTGGGTTGCCATGCCCTCCTGCAGGGGATCTTCCCAACCCAGGGATCGAACCCAAGTCTTCTACATTGTAGGCGGATTCTTTACCAACTAAGCCACAAGGGAAGTCCATGAGACCCTTAAGGAGAACATAATATAAAGAGTCAGACAGAAGAGTATTCAGCCAACATAACTTACATTTGTGTACATAAGGCTTAAGACAAAATGAATATGAGAGTGAGAACTATTTCCTTACTTGTATTACCATTACTATTGACTAGCATAGCACCTGACACAAAAGAGGAGCTCAATCATATGTATGAGCTTCCTTGAAGGAAGGAATAGATGAAAACAGTCAATGATAATATTAATTATTGGCTGGATTAACCAGGGAATATTTGCCAGATACACTGGGGAAAATATTAATTTAATGTTGGGAAGGGACATAATTTGAGGCTTCACAAGAAATGAGACTGTTGAGGCAAAACTTGTAGCCTAGGAAATCATAGGAAAGAGAAGGTAGTTAATGGCACAGAAAGAGTGATTGTGAGCCCTGGAAAGTTGCGTGCATTGGAGCTTGGGGTAAAGAATAATTTAAGTTGACTGAGTCAGAACTTTGAGAGGCTATCAGGAAGTTACGGCAATTAAGAGGGATTAACCCAAACAGATTATTTGAATAGTCTATCAGGAATAGGAAGATATAGGAGGGGGAAAGAGGCTGGCTTTGGCTTAATGTTATTAGGGAGTATCATTTTCTGGGACCCAGTCCTACACACTTCTGTGATGTTAATCTCAAGCTGATAAGTCCCCAGAGGGCTTAGAAGGCATTTTATTGCCCTCATTTGGAAGGTGAAGCTATTGACCTCAAATCTGAGGAATGTGTTACTTTGTTCTCTTAATAATAATGAGTTTTCCCAGCGCTAGCAATATACAAATGCAAGATGCCTGGACGAAGTTGAAAGTGCTGTTAAATGGATGGTCCAAATGATGATTGGCCTTGGAAATCTGTGCCAGTGAGACCAGCTTCCAACCCTCCCAAAGAAGTCATCTGACCAGTTTTCACAGCTGAATAAGAGCTGAAAAGATCAAAGGGTCCCCTGGTGATTAGGTTGTGTCAGGAGCAAAAAAACTAGATAAGGAACCACATTTCACTGGCACCAAGAATCACACTCATTCTTCACCTCTTTGAAATGTCAGCTGAAATTTTGTAAGTGGACATAAAGGAGGATGTAGCTATGCTAGGCAACCATCAATTCATGATCAATGGTCAACATATTCTGGAAGCAGTGTAAGTAGCACAGACACTCATCACTTCTGTGATCAGGTTTTTGTCTTTCTTTTGAGAGATAGTCCCAAATTTTAGCAAAATCTGTGGCTGGAAGGAAAATACCGACCTCACATCTCTACCAATTTTGATTTATATTCATTTTTCTGTATGAATTTGACACACATTTGTCAAGGAAAAATATTTTATAGAAACATTTTCTTTTAATTCTGCAGGTAGGAACTGGTTGTGCTCTCTAATTAGACCCTATAAAAAGACAGTTCCCACGTGAACGAAAGTTCCCTTGGGTTACCAATAGTGGGCCTCATTGGAATGTTGGGAAATTCAGGCAGAAATGTTGGGGCCAATCTCATACCATCTGCTCAGCGTCCTCAAAAATGCTATTCCAGAAGGCAGTTCTTCGAGTTTTTAGGCGTGTTTTTGACTTGACTCAGTGTGGCTGATAAAAATAACCTTCATATTTTGAATCACAATTCCATGCACACGTTCCTAAAAAAATTGGGCAAAAATTTGTCAGTCTCTCTAGTCTCCCTCATTGTCTGTCTCGCAAACTGTACTTAGCTGTGAGAGCCCGTCTCCTTCCTTAATGACGGTATATTAAGAGATGCTGTCATCTCATTAAAGAGTGTGCCAAGTGGATGACTTCCTTTGATCACTTGTCCTGTTTCTGTGGACTTGCAGTTGCAGCAGCCTCTATTGTTTGAGTGAGAAGTCCATATCTGGTGAACAGGGGAGTTCTTGCTATCAGGGTGAGAGGAATGTCTTTAACTATTTATTATCTACTCTCTGTAAACTCAACTCAAATATAGAAGAAGGCAAGCAGAAGCCAAAATGATGTCTAGTTAAGATTCACAGTGTTTTCTCTGAAAAGAACATATTCTTTATCAAGGACTGAGAAAGGGTCCTTTTCCCTTTTTCTTCAGTGTATGAAATATTTACTTGTTAGGCCGCCTCTGAAATAACCGTTTTCCATAGAGCTGTAGCAGCCCAGCCCATCAGTGTGCTGGTTAATTAAGTGTGACCTAAACCAACTTGACTTGAGCTCTGCATTAAATGCACAAAACCCATTTGAGCTGACCAGCAGCAGAAGTGGTACTCAGAGAAATTGGAAAGGATTTCTCCCAAATGCTTTCTACTTACTTACAGCACTCAAGTAATGGTTGAAGATTAGCATATGACATGACAGATTACATTAAGTCATGTCTTTGCAGTGCTTTATGACAGCACTATCACATTAGCTTCTTAGCACTGGCACATCGAGGCATGCAAATGTTTTCAGACCCTCTTATTCAAATCTACAAGCTGACATGGCAGCCCTGATATGATTATTAGTCATTTGAGAGACTTTAATTCACGTCATCAGATAACAGGTTCTGCTAAAAGGTTATAGAAACTGTCTGCTTTTAATGAAGCTCTCAAAAAGACCCTCAGAAACTCTGCTACACACCAAGAGCCTTGGTTTGACTTTATTGACAAGACCCCCCCTAAGAATGAACTTGAGTGGAATAGCTAAATAGACATCCAGACATTGGCAATATTGTCTGTTTTTTAGAGAAGACTGTGTGAGATGGTTGTAAAGGTCTCCCCTCTCACTGCCCTCCCTCCAGCCCATTTTAATTTGACTGTGGACTCCAGTACACAGCATGGATGACCCTTAAATATTTTTAGAATCTGATATCCAGTAAAAGTCTAACAGGTATAAAGATAGTTATTTCTAGAATATCCTTTACAGTTCGGGCATCAACACTGCCATAGCTCACAGCAATGGGTTAATGGTGTCTGGCCAAGCATGGCATGACTAAGTGTTGATGTGATTGAAGACCTCTGGGATTTGTAATCCAAAGTTTGTTTGCTGTAAATTGGTTTTGTAGTCAAATGATTTGTTTTCTAATACGGTGGTCTGCACTTGAGCTTCAAAGGTGACACAGTTGTAAAGAATCCACCTGTCAATGCAGGAGGCCCAAGAGACGCAGATTCAATCTCTGGGTCAAGAAGATCCCCTGGAGTAGGAAACTGCAATCCACTCCAGTATTCTTGCCTGGAAAATTCCATGGACAGAGGAGCCTGGCGGGCTTCAGTCCATGGGGTCACAAAGAGTCAGACACAACTAAGCGACTGGGCAAGCACAGATCTGCACTTAGGCCCCGATAGAACCTACCTTTCAAAAATGCTCCTGCATGGATCAGTGGAGTTTGGCATCAATGATAGTCTTGTTAGAATCAAGGAAGATGCCAATGGGAAGATGGGCTGATGAGCTGCAATGAGCAGAGTGCCAGAGGGAGACCTCTGCAGGCAGAAAAAGGGTTTCATGAAGGAGCCAAGAGAAAAGACATTCCCTGAAGCCTGGAAGAGTGAATGTAAATGCACTTTTTTCTTTTCTTTCTCTTTTTAAATTTTTTTTCTTAAAGTCCAAAACAATGAATACTGAAAAATCGTTGCTGGAGAACTTGAGCAGATAGTAAATGTATTGATCAGTCTCTAACGTCTGTTTTGTTTTTCCTCTTTTTTTTGTTACTAAGATTCAGTGTCAATGTGTTTATTCAGATCTCTGGAGAAAAGAAAGAAGCATTCACAGTTTAAAGTAAACTAATTTATAGCCATTCCACAAGGAAAATATTCCAGATTATATGATTTGTTGTTTACTTCATTTCTTTCTATGCAGAGATGTTAACATGTATTCTTTGAACTAAATTATGAATCCAATGTTATTCATATTACCTTTTTCTCTTTTCCTTGCTTCTCTTCAGTTTAACAACTATATTTAAGATTATCTTGTATATTCTCTATCTCTGTCCTTCTTGCAGCTTTCTTCTAATCTAAATGACAGTGTTTCTGAAAGTAATCTAGGCTGAAAATGTAAGATACCAAATATAGAGCATATAAAAGGGAGATTGATAAACTATCAGGTAAACAAGTTGCAGTTTAACTAAGAACTGCTCTTAGTCTGAAGAGAGCAAAGAAGTCAGAAAAAGGCATTATATTATATAAATCAGATCGTTTTCTCTCTCCTCTTTCCGTCATCCTCTTTGCTCCTTTCACACCTCCAGTCTGTGATTGCAGACCTTTGCACCACAAGACAAAGAGCAGACGCACACCAGGGGCCTGACGGGAGACGCTCCCTGGAGGATCTCGGGACAGCAGGAAAATCCTGCAGACTTCCCCTTTCCCCTCCCTTGATGACTGCTGCCACTTTAACCTGAAAGGTGAGATCCAAGTGGACACTGCAGGTGTACACGTATGCAGTGAGCATCTACAGTAAGCTGGACTCTGTTCAGAGCAAGAAACTCGAGCTATACATGCAGCATGTGTCTCCTGTGGCTTGCTCCCTTCAGACTGCAGAGCGGGGAAGGTGAGCCACACTCTTTTCTTCAGGTGGCTTTGATTTTATGAAAATTCTACGTTATAAAAGCAAGGCAGGTTTTGCTTAGTACCCCTAAACTCACTTTCCATTTTGGTTGATGTCCCTTCCCCACCTTCTAATGCCATTGAATAGATTTTCTTTTTCTTCTTTCAATTAGAGTTAGTCTCTTTTTCACTTTTAATAACACCACATCAAAAAAAAATTTTTAAATCCTCTTTTCAGTAATTTTCTCCTGAAAACTATTCCTCTAGGTTCAAGGTAGCCCAAGGATGCGTGCCTGCATGCTCTGTCACAGTTATGTTCAACTCTTTGCGACTCCCTGGACTGCAGTCTGCCAGGCTCCTCTGTCCATGGAATTTTCCAGGCAAGAATACTGCGGTGGGTTGCCATTTCCTTTGCCAGGGGATCTTCCTGACCTAGGGATAGAACCCATGTCTCCTGTTTCTCTTGCATTGACAGGCAAATTCTTTACTATTGATCCACCTGGGAAGACCCAGCCCAAGGATGGTGGTACTTTCTTCATCTTTGCACACACCCACTACCCAACACAGTGAATAGCTCATACATGGCATATGAGCTATAGGTGTTTAGTAATTGAATAAATGAGTAAATAGAGACATATTATAACCTTGGAAACTATCACAACTATGCAGAGATCTGCATTCTCATTCTTGGTCACGTTCTCTTTTTCCTCTCTTAGAAAGACAGTGTTTCTCTATTGATGGCCCCTTTCGCCCCTCTGTGATTCTCACTTTGTGTGTGTGTATAAGTGTGTATATGTGTTTGTGCATGTATATGGGTGTATGTATGTATATAAATGTGCATTACATAGTGGCTTCACTTTGAATGTTTCTCCCATGCCATAGATTAGGAATTTAGTAATATTTGATGTATAGACACATGCCCATGGATTGTAGCAAAATTATGGGTTATATGTGCAACCAGCTACTGCTGGTACTTTATAATTTCCTCTGCCTGTTTGTTGTAGCAGCCCCCACTGGAACTTGGTTCTGGTCGCCTTCACAAGCTCCACTTTGATACTGGTACACAATCCTCCCAATATTTTTGAATTAAAGGACCTAACAAATGTTCTGAATGTGTTTTTGGTCACCTGCCTGTTCTGTGGGCCTTGGAGATGAAATCCTGGCTCTCTGGTCTCCAGAACATATAAAGAATATACAGATAACTTAAGAATATCATTTGGATGCCAACATTTAATATCCCACAAAATTTGCACTGGCTTAAGCCAATTTCCCAGCACAGTGTTCTCTCATTTCCATTTCTCTCCATCTCAGGGTTTTAAAAGAAAACAAACCTCTGCATGAATAGATTAGAGCCCTCCCATAAACACATGTTTCTATCAAAACCAATCAAAACAGAAGAAAGAAAGAACAGAATATTATACATTTTTCTTTAGATCTGCTGTCTGATTTTCATTAGGTTTAACCTTACTTCTCTTGGATCCTAGGCAGTGACCCAATATTTATTTTCCTGGCTGGGCCCTCTTCTTGCCAATATTTCGCTCTGGCTCCTAGAGGCCTGGCTGAGGAGTTCAAGGCTCTCACACTCCCTCTTTTTTTCTGCTGCACTTCAGAGACACACATCCATCACATGTATTCTTCATTTCATCTCAGAGTTAATTCTGAGCACTTTCTTCCCTCCTATTCGCAACTTCTTAATTTCTCCCTTTCTTATTGGATTTATGACAGAATACTTTAATTTATTCATCATATAATGTCTTTGTAACTCATTTTTTCTAGTAATTTACACTGGACCATATGCTTTCTGCTGCTGCCTCCTATTATATTGATCTGTAAAGCTTCTGGGGGCAATGATTAGCATGAAAGCAGCCCTGCAAATGAAAGTTATATTGCATCCTATTTGTTCTCTTTTGAAAAAAACATATTTCAGAGTTCTCCAAGTGGTATCAGATGTTCCTTAATTTTGCAGGGTTCTATATGATTTCAGTTATGCATATACATTTATATATGTGTGTGTGTGTGTGTGTGTGTGTTATATGTATGTGTGTGTGCCTTTTTTGAAACAGGAAATAAAAACATCATTTTAAAACAATTGACATTTACTGAAATTAGTACAGTCCTCAGTTGTATTTTGCAGACCATGCTGATCCTCAAAGCTAAAACTTCTAAAATTCATTATAAAGGGAGCTTGAACCACATGGCAACCAGCTTACATGCATAGCGTGTTCTCTGTTAAATCTGTCTGATCCCTTTGCATAGGTCACATAAGAAAACATGTAAGCTAGTACTTTAACAGTAATGATGGCACAAATACCAAGGTAGGAATCATACTTCAGGGATGGCACTCACATCTCTTGACTTCTGATTTCCTCAGGCGTAAAACATTAACGCCTAGCAGTGTCCTGAGGATCATGAGGGAAAATGTGTGCAAAGAAACTTTACCAATAGAAAAGAAAGTTACGAAATATTGATGAACATTTTTTAAAGGCACAATGTAATATTCATATTCTTTATTCTTTGCTCATATTCTGTTCTTTGGATTTCACAGGGACTAAAGCGTGTCCATTTGCATTCCATAAACAAAGCTTTGGCCAGGGTCATCTGTGCTAACAAGTAATATGCCATGTCAACTGAATGATATCAATCAACCAAAATTATACAGTGCCACTATTTCTAAACAAGAAACTTAAAATCTGTGGCATTCACTCTCAGCAAAAGGACGCCAGAAATAAGTAGCCTCACATCCCCTAAATGGTCTCTCATGGGCCACAGCATGTGGAATGCTGGGAATTTTGTATCCTCAGATCATTTTAGGAATTAACCCTAAACCCAGTCCATAACTCTGAGGATTATCTTCCTTAATTCTGAGAAGAGCCAAAAAAGATAAGCCCTGGAAAGAAGGTTAGGACAACAGTTTAACTGGGCCTCTACATAAAGCTCCAATGGATCCAATACTGCATCCGATAACCATATTGCATCCAATATGACCTTGAGCCAATCTGTGAATCTATGAGAGAGTTGAACTGAACCATAGGATGGCAAAGCCTTTATCAAGGGAACCCTGAGTTCAAAGTTGTGTACATGGAAGCCCATTTTATGAAACAGATACAGATGAAAACTCTTGGAGTTGAAATGGGTGTGGATGTCTAAAGCCCTACTCACACGAGCTCTGCTTACCTCATACGATGCAACCTTCCACTTTAGAGTCCACAAAGCACCTCAGAAAACCACTGAATGAATAAAATGATTTCCTGTTTCTCTCTGGTTTCTTCCTAGGAAGATTTTTTCTTTCTGTCTTATGTCATCCAGGTCCTAACTCCAAGTCTTTTCTGCTTTTTGTCCTCCAAAGTTTGCTACTCCATTCTTTTTATTTTGAGAAATTAAAGAGTTACGAAAAAACAGAGAAACAGTAAAACAAATGCTCACATTTATACCACCTAATATTAGTAACATTTTGTCTTATTTGCTTTTAATATTTAAAAAAATAAAACATTGCACATATATTTAAGAATATATATTGCACACAAATATATTACTTGTTGTATTTATTAACTAATAAATTATTTAATTAAATATTAAGTGATTATTTGTTTATTTCTCTCTCCCTAGAGGCAACTATTATCATGGAGTTGCCATGCATGCTTCCCATCTATATTTTAATACAAAACAAAACCTACATATGCTTCCATAAATAATATATGACATTTTTTGCTATGATTTTGTAATAGACGTAACATTCTGTTTCTTATTTATTTTTAAATGCTTCTAAGGATTATGCAAAAAATATAGCCAAGTTGATTATTTTATTACACTGTTGTGTAGTTCTTCATGTGAATAGTCCACATTTTATTTATGCATTTCCTTATCTATTAATATGATCTTTTAGGAAAGTTTTTCTTTCCATTAAAACAATTCTAAAATACATATTTTTATAGCTTTTTGTAACTTTCTCTACTCTCCACAACTGTAAGAGTCTCTAAGAGTCTCTCTATATTGTACACCCAAAGGTGGTATTGTTGGACCCTCAGGTATTTACCTTACACAGTTTACTAGAGGCTGCCAAATTCTCTCCAAAGTGTTGGTAACAATTCAACTCTTAGCATTCTCAGTATTTTATATTCTTGAACTGTTAAACTGCTTTACATATTGATTAAGAAAAGATACTATAGAAGAGGTCCTAAATTGGAAAATTATAATTTTTATTTGGAGATTATATTTCAAATTTCTTGTGAATTTTTTTGCAATCCAATATTTTGACTAATTTTCTGATTTTGCTGCTGTCTTTTTCTTACTGTTTTTAAAAGTTATTTTTACATATTCTGGAAGTTAATTGCTAATCAATTATTTATCACATATTAAAAATATCTTCTCCAGTCTCAACATTATTTGATCTTTATATTGTCTCCATTTCACAGGCCAAATAATGGACTATAGGACATAAGAAGTGAATTCTTCAAATTCACGGGGAAGAGTAAAAGTATAAGAATAAGCAAGAAAGTTTGAAATAGATGAGCAAAGAGATGGTGTTGGCAGCTGTTTGCAGCTACAGGATGGAGGTCGCCATATTTTGCTGGCTATCAGAGCCAGAGGCTGGATTCAACTTCCAAGGGAAAGCCACTTTTTGCCACTTTCCTTGCCACATTGTCCCATCCATGTTTAAAGATAAATAATGGAGACTCTTTCATCAAGTCCCCCTCACTTCAAATCTCTAACTCCAGGAAGAGCCTAGGCCCTTTTAAAAGTTCATATGGTTAAGTCAGTTTCCATATAGCATAATCTCTCTATTTTAAGGTCAATTGATTTGAGACCTTAATTAGATCTGCAGATCCTTCAGCTGCACCAAGATTAGTGTTTGTTTAAATGACAGGAAGACTATATGTACAACAGGAGGAAGTAATCTTAGAGAACATCTTAGAATTCTAAATATATGTGGAAAATCCTTTCTTTTCCTCCCTTTCAATATAATTTTCTTTAAGTCTCTGTCCTCAGCCAGAAGTAACTTGCCCCAGGTAATATTCAGTAATGTCGACATCCAGAAAAGTGATATTCAAAATGTCTGGAAACATTTTAAGTCGTCAAAACTAGGGGAGAGGGTACCACTGTTGTGTAATAGGGTAGATACTACAATGCACTGGTCAGCTTCCCACAACAAATATATTGCCTAAAATGTCAGTGGTACTGAGGTTATGAAACCCTGCTTTATATTTGCATTGATTTACTGGTACACTTTGGTTAGTACTTACCTGATCTGTCAGTGCTAAGTCACTTCAGTCATGTCCAACTCTTTATGACCCTATGGACTGTGCCTGTCAGGCTCCTCTGTCCATGGGATTCTCCAGGGAGGAATACTGAAGTAGATCCCCATGCCCTCTTCCAGGGGATCTTCTTGACCCAGGGATTGAACCTGAGTCTCATGTCTCTTACATGGGCAGGTGGGTTCTTTACCACTAGTGCCACCTGGAAAGCCACTAACCTTCTCCCAGATCTTTATTTTCTACCTTCTCTATTATTTGCTTTTAAAATAGTCTCTTGAAAAATACATACATCTGGATTTGATATTATCTAATCTGAGAGTCTGTATGTTTTAATCCATGAATTTGCTGCTTATATGAGTTATTATAATTTATATGTTTGTTATTCTCCTATAGTCTTAGCTTCTTGCCCCTTTGTTTTTGCTTTCTGTTTGATAGTGAGTTTTGGTTGTTTCCGTCCCCCCACCCCCATTGAAAAATATTTAGTTTATTCTTTATACTTAAGTCATAGTACATTTTTAAATTAATATTTTTCTAAGCAAGTTAGGATAAATATCTTTATTTTCCTCCTGATAAAGATACATTTTAAATTTATCTAACATATTTTAAATTTTCCTTTAAATGAGCATCTTTTCTAATGTTCAAGCTTTATTCTTTCTTGTTCTGTAATGAATGCTATTAACTATAGTTAAAATATTATTAACTATTGTTGCATCATATTACTATCCACGTTATTTATAAATATTTATAGTAATAGTATGTTTATTATGTTCTTCATAATTTCTGCTTTAGGTTTGCTGCCATGATTTGTCGATGTCCTGACACATCTCTTTTCTTCTGGAAGCCCACACTTTCCTCCTAGTATATTTTTATCTCACAGAAGCAATTTTAAAGTAGCCCTTTCAGTGAAGTCCTGTAGGTAGCAAACTTTATGATTTCTAGGTCAGTTTTCATTCCAATCGCAAAGAAAGGCAATGCCAGAGAATGCTCAAACTACTACACAGTTGCACTCATCTCGCATGCTAGCAAAGTAATGCTCAAAATTCTCGAAGTCAGGCTTCAACAGTACATGAATCGTGAGCTTCCAGATGTTCAAACTGGATTTAGAAAAGGCAGAGGAACCAGAGATGAAATTGCCAACATCCATTGGATCATTGAGAAAGCAAGAGAGTTCCAGGAAAACATCTACTTCTGCTTTATTGACTACACTAAAGCCTTGGACTGTGTGGATCACAACAAACTGTGAAAAATTCTTCAAGAGATGGGAATACCAGACCACCTGACCTGCCTCCTGAGAAATCTGAATGTAGGTCAAGAAGCAACAGTTAGAACTGGATATGGAAAAACAGACATATTCCAAATCAGGAAAGGAGAACATCAATGCTGTATATTTTCACCCTGCCTTTTTAACTTATATGAAGAGCACATAATGAGAAATGCTGGGCTGGATGAAGCACAAGCTGGAATCAAGATTGCTGGGAGAAATATCAGTAAACTCAGATGCATAGATGACACCACTCTTATAGCAGAAAGTGAAGAAGAACTAAAGAGCCTCTTGATGAAAGTGAAAGAGGAGAGTGAAAAGTTGGCTTAAAACTCAACATTCAGAAAACTATGATCATGGTATCTGGTCCCATCACTTCATGGCAAGTAGGTGGGGAAACATTATTTGCCCATACAATGGGAAAATATGGGGAAATTATTTTGGGGGGCTCCAAAATCACTGCAGATGGTGACTGGAGCCATGAAATTAAAAGACTCCTTGGTTTGCTCCTTGGAAGAAAAGTTATGACAACCTAGACAGCATATTAAAAAGCAGAGATATTACTCTGCTGACAAAGATCTGTCTAGTCAAAGCCATGGTTTTTCCAGTAGTCATGTATGGATGTGAAAGTTGGACTATAAAGAAAGCTGAGCACTGAAGAATTGATGTTTTTGAACTGTGGTGTTGGAGAAGACTCTTGAGAGACCCTTGGACAGTAAGGAGATCCAATCAGTCCATCCTAAAGGAAATCAGTCCTGAATATTCATTGGAAGGACTGATGTTGAAGCTGAAGCTCCAATATTTTGGCCACCTGATGTGAAGAACTGACTCATTTGAAAAGATCCTGATGGTAGGAAAGATTGAAGGCAGGAGGAGAAGGGGATGACAGAGGATGAGATGGTTGGATGGCATCACTGGCTCAATGGACATCAATTTCAATAAGCTCTGGGAGTTGGTAATGAACAGGGAGGCCTGGCATGCTGCAATCCATGGGGTCACAAAGAGTCAGACATGAGTGAGCAACTGAACTGAACTGATGTCTATTAATATATCTATTTTAATCGCAGTTTAAGTGATAGGTTGGTTTGTTTTCAGTTCTAGATTTATGACAATTTTTGACAAATTTATGACATATTTTCAAATGTATTAGATTATTTTAGATATTTATAGCTGCTACTGCTGCTGCTGAATCTGGTGCTAAATTTATTGTCGTTCTGTTTGGGATGATCTTTCTCTCTTCTTGTGAGTTTTATGATATTTTTATTTATCTATGATATTCTATAAATTCTCTATAGTGTTTCTAAGTGATAGACTTATTTTTAATTCTACCAAGTCCTCAATGTGCCCTTTCAATTTAAATTCCTTTTTCTCTCATATCTGGAAATTTCTCAACTGTTCTTCTTCAAATATTACCTACTCACTATTCTTTCTACATTTTGCTGTCTAAACTCCTGTCAGAAGTAGATGTACCTCTTCCCATTCCTCCTTCTAAATACATCTAAGAAAACTTGCATCACATGTAAAGTGAACATCAAAGGACTGAAAAGCAAAAAGAAGAAGGCAGAGCACTGGGGACCTCAGCACTTTCAGACAGCAAGGGTAGTGGGCTATTATTTTTGCCAGACTGGGTACTGGAGAGGCCAGCCATCCAGAAACATGATGGGCATAAACAAAAAGAGACCCAAGAAAAGTTAGCTCATTTTGCACTAAAGACTAGGAAGAAAAGCCTAGCAAAATTGAAAACTTTTAAACAATAATACTCAGCCTCAACCAGACATGGCCTAACCCCTACCTCATCCTTAGTCAAAGTGTAGGCACCTAGACTTCACTCTTGCCTAACTTGAATGAGGTGTTTCTCTGCCCGCCAACTACCAGGGTGATATTAGAGAAAGCCAAGTATGAAGACAAAACTTCAACTGAAGACAGTAATAAGGAAACTCTCACCATGTGGGGCTCCTACACGTCCTCCATGACTTATTGGTAGTGAGGCATGCCTCACCTCCCCGTTCCTGTCTGCACTGGTGTCAAAGGAAACCGAGAGGACAGCCAGAACTTTCACTGCTTTTCAGAGGTAATGGAGTCCGCCCACCTTTCCAGTGTCAGTGGAAGTCCCGTGGGGAATCTGGACTCCTGACCTCACCTGGCAATAATAATAGCAAGGTGATGCTTCCCTTTCCCACTATGAAGCATCATAGAAGGCCTGTTAAACAGAAGATTTAAACAAAACCTTGAATCTCAAAACATAACACCCCAAATAGCCAGTGAATAATTGAAAATCACACTTCATACCATGAGTGAGGAAAATCTCAATTGGAGTAAGAAAAGAGAATCAGTGGATGCCACCACTGGGATGGCATAGCTGTTGGAATTATCTGAAAAAGATTGTAATGCAGTCATCAGAAAAATGTTTTGGGTGAGTGATTACAAAGACACTTGACACAAATGTAAAAAATAGAAAGTCTCAATAGAGAAGTAGAAGATATAAAGAAAAGCCAAATTGACATTTTTTTTTAAAATTTGAAATACACAACTAAAGTGAAAAACTCATGGATGAACTCAACAGCAGAATGGCAGGGACAGAAGAAAGACTCAGTGAACTTGATGACAGAACAATAAAATCACCCAATCTGAGCAGACAAAAACAGACTGGGACAGTAAAAAAAGAAAGAAAGAAAGGAAAGGAAAAAGAGAAAATAAAACAAAGCAAAAACCCAGTGGCTCCAGGATCTTAAGATTGCAACAAAAGATTTAACATTTGTTTAATTCAAGTCCAAAGGGCGGGTGTAAGAGATAACTGAAAAAGTATTTTAAAAAATTAAGGGCTGAAAATTTCTCAGATTTAGAAAAATAAACAAACAAAAACAAAACAACCCATAAAGTCTATAGATTCAAGAAACTAGGAAAACTCAGAATAAACTCAAAGAGATCCATGCCAAGACACATAATAGTCAAACTTCTAAAAAGCAAGCAAAGAAAAAATTCCTGAGAGCACTACAGCACTTTACCTTTAAGGGAAAGCAAGTTTAATGACAGTGCTTTTAAGTTAACCAAAAGGTCAAGGTTAAAAGTCAGCAATGATAATTCATGTTGGTAGTATGTATCCTTGATATGATGGGGTTAAATATCTCATTATCTCCATGGATTTCCCCGTAAAAATCATACTTCAGTCTAATCATGAGAAAAAGGTCAGACAAATCCTAATTGGGGGAAGTTCTACAAAACACTTCCCTAGTACTTCTTAACATAATTAAAGACAGCAAAAATAAGGAAAGCCTGAGAAACTGTCACAGCCAAGAAAAGCCTAAGGAGACATGACAACTAATATAATGTAGTACCTTGAGTGGGAAATCGAACAAGAACATGAAGTAAAAACTAAAAACATAAAAAAAAAATATGAAGAGATAACATGAACATGAATAAAGGTAATGGTGTATCAACATCAATTCATTAATTGCAACAGAAGACCATAACAATGTAAATAATAGGGGAAGTTGGAGTTGGTTATATGATACCATTCCTATACTACCTTTGCAATTTTTCTATAAATCTAAAACTGTTCTAAAAAATTAAATTTATTTTAACTTTAACAATAAGTAAATAATTTAAATACACCAATATCCAATTAATATGCAGTTTAGCTTAACTGAAGCGTATGCAGCCTATAAGAAACTCACTTTAGGTTTATATATAGAAATAGGCAAGTTAAAAGTAAAAGGTATACAAACATTAATCCAAAGAAAGTAGGAGTAGCTATACCAACATTAGAGTAAGTGGACATCATAGCAAAGAAAATTACTAGGAATAAGGAGACATTGGTACAATTATACATGTTATACTGCTATTAATTTAGCAGTTCTTCTTCCCTGGTGTTTTGCTTCCCTGGTGGCTCAGATGGTAAAGAATCTGCCTGCAATCCAGGAGACCCAGGTTTAATCCCTGGGTTGGGAAGATCCCCTGGAGAATGATGTGGCAACCCACTCCAGTATTCTTGCCTGGAGAATTCCATGAACAGAGGATCCTGGCAGACTGCAGTCCATGAGGTCGCAAAGAGTCGGACACGACTGAGCAACTAATACACATGTATATGATATTATATTAAGTGAAACATTAAGATGTAAGATGTAACCTTTAGAAGAAACTAGGTCAAGGGTATATGGGACCTCAGTTTACTGTTTTTAAAAATTTCTGTGGATCTATGATTATTTTAAATAAAATTTTAAAGTAACTATCATATATTTGTTAAAGCTTCTTATTCTACTTTTCGAATATTTTTACTTTTCTTTCATTCATTTCATTTCTCATTTCTCTATATTTTTTTAGGAAAGATTTCCTCTGTAATCTTCCAATTAATTAATTCTCTCTTTAGCTTTATCTTTTTAACTATCTAGATTTTTTAATGAGCACCTTATCTCCATCTCTTTTTTATTCTTTTTTATCTCTTATTGCTTATTCTTATTTCATAGCTTCACTATTACAGTATATCTCTTATCTCTAATTCCCCTGAGTAATTTTTTTTCCCTTTGCTACACATTATCTCTTAACAGTAGAATTTCTCACATTCTATAATTGCTTTCTTCCACATGTATCTTGGTTATGGAGATCCACTATGAGACGGCTTTGCAGTTACTATGTAATCAGGCCCTAGAATATTTAAATAATGTTTTTGCTCTTTATAGTCCCCCAACACGTGGCTTAAATCAGCTCAATTCCTACATGTGAACTTCTGTCCATCATAGATTATTGTTTATATTTGTGGGCAAAAGTTAACAGCTATCTTTAGGTTCCAACCCAGTCAGAATAAAGAAGTTTTAAAATTTCCTTTTATGGAAGTTGGCTCGTTCTTGGCTTCCATCTTTAGATGCTGAGATCCCAGTTTCACCTCCCTTTTTGCATTTCACCTCCCAGGTTGCATTTTTTAACTACTATCGCCACATGGCTGTTAAAACTCCCTCTCAACATTTTCCTTCATAACTCATTTGACTCAGTTACTTCAATGGATTTCTTAAACTTATCTGGTATCTGAATATTTCCCTTTCTTGCATTCAAGATCAGCTGTATGTTTTTGAAGAGAAAATTAACTATTTTACTTGGTACACCTAAGCACTTGGAGCCGAAGAGGAAGATGTTTAATAGTTTCTGAATATCACCAGTTTGTCTCAAATGTTTCTATATATTATCATGTATTTCTGAGTTTATCTGAGTTTCTTCTTCTTTTAAGGCAGAAAGCATAGTTCATCAAACATTGTATCCCTCATAATATCTATAATATTTCCTAGCCTGGAGTGAATTCTTGTTGAATAAATGCATTAATTAAAGGATTAGATAACTGGACAAGAATTTTCTTGCCACACCCTACTTTTGATGGATACTTCTGTTTAGACATATAAACTCATACAAGATTTATTATCTCTAGATGTCTGAGATTCTATTAATGACTTGTCCAGAACAACAGAGCTGAATAAAAACAACACAACAAAGCATTCACAAAATTATTAATTTTCTTCACTCCCAAGCCTATTTTACAGTTTAAACTGGCTTAATTCTTTCTATTGACAGCAGCCTAGTGAATATGTTCTTACCCTCTAATGGCAAAAAGACATTAAGTTCCACAGTTAGTCTAGAAGGGGCCTCCAGACTCAGAGGAAGCAGCTACTGAAAAATAATAAATAAAGGAGTCAAGGAAAGCAATGTGACGAAGAACTAATTCTGTTTATTTTTAGTGGTTATGAAATATAACTTGAACAAATGTGTCAATGCGTTATATTCCTTACAACTTTTTTTCCCTTTCAAATATTCATTTTTCAGGAATTGCACTAAAAATAAACCCAACAGTTGTTAGTTTGGTTTTGACCACATACTGAGAGCTTTATCCCTTTCAGTCATTTTATTACATAAAATAATCCTTAGTTGGCTCAAGATTATTCTGGCGCACATAAGCTCTCCTTGCCTGACACAGGTAACCTTTCTAGCTTCATCTACTTTTATAAAAGCTACTCTGTTCTCATATCTGATGTCTTAGAATTGTCTGGACCAGACAAGTCTTCTTCATGGCTCTGTCTTCAAGCATTTGACTCTGGAAAATAGATAGTATCCCCTTATTTGCCTGAGACATACCTACCTACCCAAATTTCAAAGCCAGGCTCTAAGCCTATACTGTTGCTCTCTTCTTGGGCAAAGGTAAATATTACTTACAAATCTTCCTATTTAGACCTTTTATTAAAGTCACTAGTTTAACAAGTATAATATGAAATAATGTTCTGGGTCTTTCTTTGGGTATAAACTAGAAAATTTTAAAAGGAGACATTTTTAGGGCACTGTGTTGCTGTGTTAGTCACTCAGTCGTGTCTGACTCTTCACCACCCCATGGACTGTAGCCCACTAGGCTCCTCTGTCCATGGGATTCTCCAGGCTAGAATACTGGAGTGGGTTGCCATGTCCTTCTCCAGGGGATTTTCCTGACCCAGGGATCGAACCCTGGTCTCCTGCACTGCAGGAGGATTCTTTACCATCTGAGCCATCAGGGAAGCCCTCTCTAACTGGTACCTAGTAGATACCCAATGTGCCTGCATGCTAAGTCATTTCAGTTGTGTCCAACTCTTTGTGACTCTGTGAACCATAACCCACCAGGCTCCTCTGTCCATGGGATTCCACAGGCAAAAGTACTGGAGTGGGTTGTCATGCCCTTCCCTAGGGGATCTTCCTAACCCAGGGATCGATCCTACATCTCTTATGTCTCCTGCATTGGCAAGCAGGTTCTTTACCACTAGCACCACGTGGGAAGTCAATATACCAATAAAATTTGATAAAACAAGCTTATATCCAGAAAATTTTATACATAAGGACACTTTTTACCCATGGATTCTGACTCTCAAATGAGGAGGCAACCGACCTGTTGAGAGCTCAGCATCAAAAGTTCTGGGCTTGCTAGGACTCTTCTGCTTTCTTCACCAGGACTCAGTTGGTTGGTGCTTGTACCTGCTCCTTTCTGCCTTAGCTGACCAGTGAGGACTTAGCCTATTACCAGAATGACTATATCATCCATCACCAGATGAAAGGAAGCAATGTTAACAATTATGCCAAGACAATGGGTATAAATTGGTGCTGTCCTGAGAAGACTGGGATGTATGACCAACCCACCTATTGACTGCTTGGCCCAGTATATTTTGCCTGGTATTATAGCCCGGTATTTTTCTGACTGAAGGTCATATTCTTTTATAATAATAACCACCGCTTACAGAACACCCCTTATAGACTAAAGTCTATAATAAACTATTTCTTTTTGACAGATCAGGAAATTAAAGCTATAGACTAAGTGATTTGGCCAAGACCACCCAGCTATGAATTGATAAAAGATTTGAACATGGGTCCATCTGGCCCCAAGACATCTTTCCCTTTTGCCATGCAATCCTTATTTTATACCACACCAAAGGATCGTATAAATTCCATTGCTGTGGGCAAGTTTTACTATATAAAATCTCCTTTAACATAAGTGAGGCATTTTCTAGGACTTGGAATTGTTTTAGAGGATTGAAAATATTCTTTGTTATGATAAGACTTAACCCGAACAGCTTAGATTTTCATTTCTCACTGTACAATTTTCCAAGGGCTCCACACCTGTCTAGTCCTTTCTTTCTCTGTTACCCTTGCCCCTTTTAGTCTTCTTTATTCATACCCCCCACCATGATTAAAAGTTCTTTGCATGACTGAGATTCTATGACTCTCTTGTTCGGGGAAATAGGCTTAGGTGTTGATTCAGCTCTTCAGTATATCAATATATGGAGCTCACAGCAATTTGACACTCCATACCTGATGAACCAGAAATTGAGTGAACTGTAGTTGTTATGTTTCCCTAGGTTGTTATAAGGTTTAACACTTACAGACAAGGGTGCAACTCCAGGGAAAAGACCAGTTTTTCCAGGGGTTACTGAACCCCTGGGCTTGGTTTAGACTAATCCCTCCTGTTAGCAGCACTTATTACTATTACAAGACAGGACAGCCTTCAGTGCCAGAGCTTCCCACCAACAGAGAAAAGCTCAGGGACCCGACTCAGTAGCCACAAATTCCAGGTATGATGTGGGAGAATGTCTGAGATAAGAGACAATAAAAGCGGTAGGAACTGTGAAAAAATCTGTTATACAGCAGCTGAAAAGGGAGAGATTAACTCAGTAAGTTGTCAGCTCATTTTCTTACTGTGCTATCAGGAGCTTTAACTAAAAATTAAAAATAAAAAAATCTGTTTGATCTCCTGTATTGGAGATGTATTTCAAGGCCTGTACCTGTCACTGAAATCTACAAAGTGTGCTTCAGCTATAAATCTTTGTCTTTGAATGTACACATGCAATTATCTTAGAGAGATCTGGCTCCCATAAAAATGACAATTGTCATTCCTGGTCTTGCTTTCCTTCATATAAATGTAATGTTTATGTTTTAAAAATAGCGGTCAATTGATAGGTAACAGAGAAATTTATGCCATTATCATATTAAATGCCATATCCTTAAGTATTTTTTAGTAGTGAGGAAAAAAACCAAACTTTTTCTTTAAACTTTATTTCTTCTGGGGAGCAACGCTGAAAAGACATCAGTAAAATGACAAATTCAGTGTGAGATTCCGTGTTTGAAACATTTTGGATTTTCATGCATCTTGACTGTGATGATGTTTCTGATTATAACAGTGACTTGAGCTGCTTCCTCTAAGCTGCCGTGCAAAAATTGTACAATTTTGCCATTGCCAGACTCAGTTTTCCAAATGAACCTAAGTCCCTACTGGTTAATGACTGTGCTCTATATTTGAGATCTGGTAGTGCTTTTCAAATATAAGAGCCTAAACTTAAAATGAGTTTTAGTTTTTAAAAAAATTAAGTCTATATGGTAGGGTCTAATAATCATGAAAAACTCTCATGAGTTTTGCACTCTTGTCAGTCAGATTGTGGTTCTGTGGGGCAGGGACTGTGCCTGTGCCTAGCATATTCTGTACTAGGTGATGGAGCAAACATACAAACACCTGTGACCTGAGTTCAAAGACTGTGTTCTCAGTTACTATTAATATATTACGCTGAATGAATGCTTTGACATTTCTATAACTAACTTACATCTTAATAGCTTTTGCTTTATTGTTAATAGTAATAATAAGTAGTGGTTGTTACTTTTTTGAAGTCATTATCCTGTGTCAAACTCAGTATGATGAACTTGCCATACGTTATCCTTTTTTAATCTTTCACTGGCCAAGAGGTTGCTGTTACTATTTTGATGATACAGCTGCTGCTGCTGCTGCTGCTGCTGCTAAGTCATTTCAGTCGTGTCCGACTCTGTGCGACCCCATAGACGGCAGCCCACCAGGCTCCTCTGTCCCTGGGATTCTCCAGGCAAGAATACTGCAGTGGGTTGCCATTTCCTTCTCCAATGCATGAAAGTGAAAAGTGAAAGTGAAGTCGCTCAGTCGTGCTGACTCTTAGTGACCCCATGGACTGCAGACTACCAGGCTCCTCCATCCATGGGATTTTCCAGGCAAGAGTACTGGAGTGGGTTGCCATTGCCTTCTCCTTGATGATACTGATGAAGTAATAAACTGTCAGAGAAGTCAGGAACCAACCCCAGGTCATATAACATATAACGTAAGTGTCATACTGAAGTTCTGATATATATATGATTTTAAGAAATTAATTGCCTCAATTGCTCCTGTGAGACTGGCAAGTCTGAAATGTATAAAGCAGGAGAACAGGCTGGAAATTCAACAGTGTCTGACATTGCAGTCTAGAGGTATACGCAATGGGGTTGATTATAAAGACCCTACATTGAGGTCCACTAAAAACATTCTACCAAACTGCATTCAAAAGAGAGCCCTCAAGGACCCACAGGATGGTTTCCTAGTCTCCACCTCTGCTCAGTCAGTACTGCCCTAGACTTGGGTAAGAGAGCCTTTGAGTCAAGGATGTGAGATAGATTGGGACCTGGGACCTGGGACCCTTCGCTGCAATGCTTGCTCCTAGACAAATGTCTCCCTAAACAACACAATACAGAGAAATTATAAGGAGTTAAAAAATAAGCATGCATGCACAGTTGGGGGAAAATTATGGACAGCAAAATACAAAAAAAAAAACCAAATTCCCAATTGCAATTGTCACTTCCGAAGAGCTAGAAGCAAAATCAGGGTACTACACATGCCCCCTGCACACGCCACCACCAAAGGGCTGAGCAAAACACCCAAGCCACCCCTTCAGCCCAACCTCGGGACACACCCTTACCCTCACCTCCTGTAAGGAGCCAGCTTGCCTCCCCTCTACAATGAACAAGCCAGCAAGGGAAGCTGCCACTTTTCTTCCCACTACTACATAGCGGCCCCAACAAAGCCTTGCCTGAATTTCTTGCCTGGCCTTTCGTGAATTTCCATTGATTAAGGAGGCCAAGAACCCTGGTTGGTAACAGTTTCACACAAAGCACCTTGCCTGGGTGAGTGTAACCCTGCCCAGGCAATACTATCTGAGATCTATGGGCCTGATGGACATGGGCCCACCAGGAGCCACGGCCTGCTCTCTAGGCCATTGTCTGGGTGGTACTCTGGGCTCTGGATTTCTTTGCTCAGATGGTCTGAACCTAAATAATCCTCCCCTGCAAGGTTTTATCATCCAAGGATGTACCACAAAGCCACTTCACAGAAATTGTGGGCAGTGCTCACAAGATGCCTCTCAAGTTCCACCATGGGAGATGGAACTGGGAATAGTAAGAAAAAATGAGTGGAGTCTAGGCTGGGCACCAGGGGCTAGGGGCCAGGAGCTGGCCTATCTCATTCCAGAATTTTCCGTCACAAACTCTGAGGAATCTAAGAATTCTATATTTGAGCATGTTCTTATCCACCATTATGAATATTTATTTGATGAAGTAGGAGGATGGAATATGCTTATTTTAATGATTAATTTCATTTATAAATGCTTCATTTTAAATGTTTACATGTATGGTCTCCATTTGTACTCTTGCCCTGGGATCCATTAATGTTAAGGATGGACTTCTTTTTAGGACCCCTTATGATCCTTCAGGGGTCCTTGAGGAAATGAAGAGGCTGAGAACACAGGGTATGGGCTTCCCAATCTTATTTTTAATCAGAGTAGTGTTTTTATTTGTTTCTTATTTCAGATTTTGTTGGAAAAAATAATAATTTTACTGGCTTAAAAATAAATACTTAAGGGACTTCCATGGTAGTCTCGAGGTTAAGACTTCACCTTCCAACATAGGGGGTGAGGGTTTGATCCCTGGTCAGGGAGCTAAGACCCCACGGGTCTGGTGGACAAAAAGCTAAAGCATAAAACAGAAACAATATTGTAACAAATTCATTAAAGAGTTTAAAAATGATCCACATCAAAAAATCTTAAAAAGTAAATGTTTGAAGAAAACCCCAGCAATTATAAGACTAAAATTTAAAGGGACTTTCATGCTTATGCTCAGTTGCTAAGTCGTATCCAACTCTTTGTGACCTCATGGAGTGTAGCCTGCCAGGATTCTCTGTACATGAGATTTTCCAGGCAAGAATACTAGAGTGGGTTCCATTTCCTTCTCCAAAAGGGCTATAGAAGTCTACTAAAACACTGATTTTACTAATGAGGAAACCAGGTATCATGGAAGATTAGAGAGTTTCATAGTACTTGCTTAATGCTCTTTACCTCCTTGGTTATGGTTATGGCTTGCCTTTGGCTAGGCTCCTTGAAGCAATCTGAGGTGGAAATACAGTAAGAAGCATTTAGTTTTCTTTAAGATACCCAACATACCTTTTCAGGTACCTCCTCACACTTACTTCAGTGGCTCAGTTATCCAGATTCCTTTCTCCTTGCATCCGTATTTACTGAAATTTGGGCATAAGAAAACTCAATCATTTTAAGAATAAAAATTACGTGGTACTGTTCCCAAGGGCAAAAGCATTTTAAGCTATTGTCTAATAGTAGAGCAAAGTGTTTTTTTGGTGGGCAAATGTATTTTGAGTATGCAATGGATTTAAAGCAGCAGGAATTTTTTTCGATTTGGGATATTACACCATATTTATCCCCATCAGTCCCCCTCGAGAGGTAAAGAGTTATTAATGGTATTAGTTACCTGGAAAGAATTTAAGTTTCTCACTTTTTTTTTTTTAACCCCTCAGGTTGTAGGGAGAATCTAAAAGCAGTAATCCTACCTAACAGTGGTCTCAGATTTGCCATCCCACAACCCATGAAGCAGTAGAATGTCACTGGAAGACATCTGGAGGTAAGAGGAGAACCTGTTCTACAGCAATGAGATCTTTAGCTTTCTGCTTGAGAGACCAGAGACTTAGAGTCCATCTTCCCTGGGCTGAGCACACCTTCACAACCACTGCTTCTCCCCATACTTCCCATTCTGGACTTTACCCCAGCCACTGCTTTCCCCAGTCCTTCTCCTCTCCCTTTTGTAACTTTCGTCTTTTCTCTGTTCTCCACCAGCACTCTCCACATGCAGCTGACTTCAGCCTTCCACAAGGCTCTTCTCATGACATCCTCTCCATTAAGATTTTACCATTGCACGTTCAATAGCTCAGTTTGCGTCCCCTCAGGGTTGCGATTAAACTCCTCTGGAGGATGGAGGAACACTGACTTTGTCTAAAGTTTCCATCTCTGTGTGCTGATAGCCCAGAATCCCCATCTTGAGACTGTGGGGACACAGGAGCTCTTGGTGGATGACTTTTACATTCTGGTCAGGAAGCAACTCCATTGCTCCAGGCAGCATACCAGGTGCAAAGAGCATTGTTTCTGGTTGCAGCAAACCCTGCAGGTAGAGGAGCCCAAAATGCTAGCTTGTTGAGTTCAGGACATTATCTTCTGATATGCATAGCAGTTTGAGTAGGTGGCAAGATCTAATTATATATACTGGAAAAAATCTGCTAATGATGACGTTGACTCTAGATTCTGGGAACCAACAAAATGGGAATAAAAAATATAAAAACATGATTTTGCTATTAAGAGTATTAACCATTATAGTACTTATACTGTGCTCTCTGGTTTTTATACCTTACTACTACACCACAGTGATTATGCATTTTCTTATACATATTTTGCAATAATATTTTATATGTTTAATAATTTGATTATATACTATTTTCTCTTTATGTTTAGTTTTCAAAATCTGTTGCTCAAGTAATATAATTTTTTAATGCAACATGATTATTTGCTCTCTTCATGCAAAAACAAAAATTAAAAATCTGTATGTTTATCCAAAATATAGTGATAATGCAAGATATTCTTGACAAAACCACATATGCAGTTTGTATAGTATACTTTGAAACTCCATGATATTTTGCCTGCGTGTATTTATTATAAGATGTATAATATTAACAATATATGATATGAAAAAATGCATAATTTATTAAATAGAGTATAATCTTGCTCTCTGAATTTGAAGTTGGGTTAAAGATGAGCTAGGGGACCATAAAGACTACTGAATAATTGGATTTTCTAACACATTTCAGGTGGAAGAGACCAGAAACTACCCTTCCTCTTAGGAAGTTGGTTGGCTTATTGGAGAGGTTGTAACTGTTGTGGTTAACAATGTAAACTCTGGAGCCTCATTGTGTGGGTTTAAATTTCAGTTTTGTTACTTATCGAACAAATTACTTAGCCTCTCTGTGTCTTAGTCCCCTCATGTGTAAAATGGAAATAACAGAACCTACTCCATAGGGCTTTTGTAAGAACCAAACCTCTTATTACATATTTTATTTTTTTAACTTTTTTTTTTTTTTTTTTTTTTTTACCAAATCAGTTTTACCTTTCTCAAAATGGTTAGGAGACCTGTGAATCCAGATAGTGAAAGAAATTGTTTGATTGTTCTGGCAAGGGAATGTCAGCCTTCATTTGTGATGAGTTATAAGCAGAGATCAGTAGAATCCTATGAGAAAATTAGACATCTTCAACTGAAGATTCCCGAATGCTTGACTCAGTAGCTGCCTATTTATCCCAGTGGACTTCAAGATTAAGTTCAAAGTTATTGTGAATATTGTGTTCTATTTGAACAGAAGGCTGGAGTTAGACATAAAAATTATTAATAACTGATTGTATTAACTTGCACCTAGCCATTATATTTCTTTAAGTTT
Organism: Dama dama; assembly: GCF_033118175.1. Lineage (NCBI taxonomy): Eukaryota > Metazoa > Chordata > Mammalia > Artiodactyla > Cervidae > Dama > Dama dama. Next base: position 54,979,265 of record NC_083700.1, read on the forward strand.
TATATATATATATATATATTTACTTAAATAAATATGTATATATATGCATATGTATAGTGTTAAAATAGCAAAAAGTTAACACAGTAAGAATGGCATAGGTATGTATGAACTCCATACACACATGAATGGAAGCAGGTACTAAAATCAAATATTCAGTCTATTTGGGAAACCTATTTGCTTACACAGAAGACCATAGTCTAGGCACCATTATTCACCCTGTGACAGGTACTGGAGCTGTAGATATGGTATCTGAGAGGAAATAAACAGTCTTACACATGCACACTTTGCAAACAAAACTAAACCTGATGATTGTTGTCACTGCTCCAGCAACTTTGACAAAATTTTTCGTTCCACTAAATTAAATGGGAACACCGGGAATCTTAGATGCTAAACCTGCCTTTGCCTCTGAGCATCTCTGTGGGCTTGGGCCAACTACTTCACTTCCCTGAGCCTCAGCTTCCTCATAAGAAAGCTTGGTTAGATGATTGATAAGGCATCTCCTAGATCTAAGATTATATAACTTTGAAAATCTTACATGTGAGGAGTTTGAAGCAAGATGGAGCCAAAACAATTTTGACAGGAAATAAAACATATGGGGCTCAGAAATAAAACTACTGAAAGAACTGAAATAAAAATATAAACTCCAGGAGAAAGTTCTTAGAAATTTGTATCAATAATTATTTTACATCCTTTTAAAAGGCTGTATACTTTTCCCTTTACTAATTTCTAGTTTTAGGTATGTTTTTTAGAAACACCATTGTTAACTATGAACAATTATCATCTCTCATGTCATAATTAACCATTTCTTTTTTTGAATGTTGATTAAAAGGGGAATAAAATCTTTCCTTTTGATAGATGCCATTGCTTGACAGTTACAAGTCCCAAAATACGTCATAAAATAAGATGTTGGTTAATCTTTAAACCTGATCTTTGTTAGTTTGAGTCCTTAAAATCAGGAAGATTTTCTTCTATAAGAACCCTAACTATACTGAAGTTTCATTACCAAAAATGTATGTGAAGTGAAGTCGCTCAGTCGTGTCCGAGTTTTTGCGACCCCATGGACTGTAGCCTCCCAGGGTCCTCGGTCCGTGGGATTTTCCATGCATGAATACTGGAGTGGGTTGCCATTTTCTTCTCCAGGGAATCTTCCTGACCCAGGGATCGAACCTGGGTCTCCCGCATTATAGGCAGACACTTTACCGTCTGAGCTACCAGGGAAGCCTCCTAATTAAAAAAATAAAATTCTCCATATTACTGGATGGTTGCTATATGTCAAACACTGTACTAAACATTTATTTAGTCCTCACCATAATCTACTGCAAGAAGTGCTATAAAAGCTCTTTTTACAGATAAGGAAAGGAGAATGCAGAAATTTTAGTTACAAGTTTGTAAACATCAGAGTTAGAACTCAAAACCTTTGTCAGTTTGGCTGTAAATGTTATACAGTGTTTTAAATTATTGTCGTTGGCAATGTTGTAAATGCTTAGTTTTCAATGATTCGTTTTAATTTGAATACACACCATGATGCTGGAATATTTCATAATTGATGGATTTAGTTCTGTGTAATGTAGGCATTCTTTCCTCCTATAGTACTTTCAAATCTGACAAGGGAATATTATCCTCTAATCAGTGACCACATCTTAAGAGTATTTTATTTAACAAATATCTAAATGAACTTATTATATACTAATCACCAACCTCTTACAGATATCAAGTCAATTAATTATTACTCTAATAAAATGAGTAAATACTATTATTATCTTTTATATATATCTGATTTTACAGAGGAGAAAACTGAGACAGAGAAAGGTTAGAACTCTTGCCTGAGACCATAACGGCTAGTGAATGGCTGGAACTGAAACTCAGGTAGTCTGACTCAAGAGTCCAAGATTTTAACTAACTTCTTACACTTGGGATATTTTGTTTGTTTGCTTGCTTGCTTGTTTTAATTTTTGATATTGTCTTCTCACTTCATAGTTTTAGAGGTTTGAGCTTAAATGAACTGCCCTGACTATTGACAGATATTTGCCACCTCTCACAGGACTGCATAGTGAACTCACACACGAATAACCCGAAACCACCCCCAGCACTTGAGAATGTGCTGCCTAGTAGGCACTGGAAAAAGGCCACAGGCAACGCAAGTTACAGGAAAACAAATACGGTGTATGTCTTTTTATTGCACTTGATTAACATCATAAATAGTTTGGCAGTGATCTTAGATAGTTTTGCAGTGACAAGAATTCTAGGAGGAAAAGTAGCAAGCATAGAGTTTGACTTCAAAGTCTGTTCATGCTAGTTACTGAGCTACTTTTTTCTCAGTATGGCAGCATTTCCCAAAGGCTTATACTCCAAATCTGAGTCTTTCTGGGCTCCGCTGTATTGATGAGCTCCTTATTTTAGAAAGCTCAGCTAACATGAAGGCCATCAGCTCACTATTGGGTGGGAAGTCTTGAAAGGTGGGTAACTCTGGCAGCATACCAACTATATCAACTACACACCCCCACTTTTCCTACCCTCTATGTTCCTTACTCCCCACAGGGTGCCTAAGAAAACAATCGGGTTATATTAGCTTGGCTTTATGGAAAAACTCAACTAACATATTTAACACACTGGCTACGGGTTCATTAAAAACTGCCTTACGAAGTTGGCCCTGATACCAAGCAATATGAGGAGGAAGAAGCAACTTGTATGGAAAATCAGGACTTTCCAGCTGTTAGAAAGAAACCCCCCAAGGGCTGAGGAGTTGTAATGTCTCAAGAATGGAAAGAAAGTGCTGACAGCACTGCATTTCTGAAGGCACCCACAGTTAGCAGATATGCAGGTGATCCTGATGAGTTTAAGCTTCCTTCCCAGTTGGGGGACAGATGCTGTGACTGTGGTAATAGTGGGTGCATAAAGAGACCCCAGCAAGAGTATAAGTGAAAGGGAGGGCGCCTTCCTGAAGACATGAATATCAAAGCCGAATGCTGATAGAGGACACAGTCAATCGGCTTAGCTGGTGATGGCAGGCTCCTGCTGTGATAAAAAATATGAGGCAAAATATGAGGCAAATCTGATAAAAAGCATATTTTTAAACTGCTGTGCTTGAGACAGCATGGTTTAGTGCTTGGGCTTTCTCCCCAGTTCAGTTGCAAACTAAGCTGGCTCTGAGAACCTCTCCCCTGCTTTGGGAAAGCTGCTCCTCCAAGACAGGGCCGACATTTTTGGCGTGGTGGTCTGGAGAAGTTTGCATTGGCACCCTCTGGATTGAAACTGGACGCTGCATAAACAAAGTTCTGCAGTTCCCAGTGCTGCCAGACCCTTAAACTCCATAAACATCAGTATTCATCCCCCACCCCCACTCCAGTGAAAATGAAAAGAAAATGAAACTGCGTTGGAGATTGTTTCCCTTGAATAAACACCAAACATACTCAAAAACCAAAGCTGCTCTCCTCTCTGATATTAAACCCAGTAATTACACTATGAAACCCAAGCCTATAAATTCAAGCTTGGGAAGGTAAAATTGTGGAGAGGGAGAAACCTAGTAAAACGTGTCCACCCTGTCCATGTATAGACCTTTTTCTTTTGAATGCTCTTCAGTATGATATAAATCTCCCTCCACTCCAGTGAAAATCATTACACCCCACTGTTTCTACGATGTACCTCCCTTTCATACTCAGAATACTTGACTCAAATGCATAAGCATTCCAGGTACAGGAAAATTGGTGCCCTTCAGTATGTTAAAGTTTATTTTGTCTGTCTGGCAATGCGTGTTTCCCCCACATATCTGAAATGATGAAATCTTTGAAAATAGATGCTGGGGCTGTGTTATCCTGTCTAACAGGTAACCAGCTTACCAGGAGGCTAAGTGTCTGAGAACAAGTTATGTTGTTTCAAATCAGGCCCAATTTTGGGTTGTCTGTTTGCTCAGGTGGCCACCATTCTCCTAAATAAAATAATATCATTCAGGTTTCCCCAGAACTCTGGTTACAATGACACTCTTCCCTTAGTCATTCAGAATGAAAATGAAATTCAGGCAACGAGACTTTGGCACTGACAATTAGGTGCAAACATTGGAAAGAAGATTTTTTTGGCCTCACTTCTTTATCCCTATTTTGCCTTCTTCTGAAGGTTGCATTCATCTGAAAATAATGACAGAAGAACTTTGAGTTTCAGTTCAGAATTTATTTGATTCATTTAATCTTTTAATATAGAGAAAGGTTTGGAATAGTTTGGACAATTAAAAGAAAGTTTTATAAAGAAAAGTTTTCTTATACTTGAAAAAATAGACCTTTTCCTGTTTAATAGAATGTTTTATATGCCAGAGAGGCTAAAGCTAATATAGCAGTGAAATAAATAAACCCTCAGCCCACTTGGCCAAACGTATCCCTTCGAACTGGATCTCTCAATTTTGTATTTAAAGGGAATTTGTCTACATTTTGGGATATGTATTTGTGCGTACTTTTGTCCTTTCTCTCCAATCTATTCTGTTTACAATATCTTTCTCTCTCTTTCCAGAAAGATGCGATTAGGGTCCTATCTTGCTTTTTTAATGTGGCTCTCTGCTTCCTTAATTTAGGTCACAGCTACATTTGTGCCAAGCAGGGCCTTGTACTGGGCCATCTTGCCACATCTCTAAGTGCACCTGCTGGATGGCAAGGTCAGTGCCTTCTAGCTCCCTGTGGTGCATACCCCTTCCACTGACCCAAACTGGAAACAATTTAAACTTTGCTTGTGGCCTTTTCTTTCTCTCCCACATTCTATTTCTATATGTTCTCAAGCCTTCTTTTCCTCAGGCAAAGATAGATGAGAGTCACCACTTTTTATTGTCCTGGTGCCATGGGGTGTTTTATTCTGCAGATGATAGCCTTTCACACACCTGTGAACACACAGATAAGCAGGATGGTGCATAAAAACTATTTTATTAAAGGCTAAGATTTGCTAGAGACACAGCTATGTGGAGCTGTGGGCTCCCATTCTAGCACAGCTTCCTTCAGCTGCCTAATGTTCAACTTTTATAATTGTCTGTCTATTAATTTCTACTCTAAAATGACACATAAAAGAATCCATCTTAAGAGTAAAAGTAGAACAAGATAGTAAGCCCAAACAGACATAAGACACATTTCTGAATTAAATGGTAAAACTAGAGTCTCAACTTTCTAATGGGCTGATATTTATAAACTTATGCTAAAAAAATTAAGAGCTCTGCTAATGTAACAATGGAATAATAGTGATGTTAAATACAGTTTTTTAAAAACTGTCTTGGACAAAGGGTAACTTCACATTTGGGTAACAGAAGAGAGGATGGGTTATCAGAGTGAACATGGATTGGATAGAACAAGGCAGATGAGAAAGACAGAAAATAAGCTATGAAGTGACTTCCCTGGTGATCCAGTGTTTAGGGGTTAAGAATCTGTCTTCCAATGCAGGGGATGTGGGTTCCATCCCTGGTAGGGGAAGATCCTGAATGCTGTGAGGCAAATAAGATCTATGCTGCAACTAAGATCCGATGCAGCCAAATAAATAGTTATTAAAAAAAGAAGAAGAAAGAAAATACATTATGAGAAAAGCCCACAGACTATTTAAGACTTTGGGGTCTTCTGTGTTATGATGTTGTTTTTCAGTAAATACATCCTGGAAAGTCAAGTGATTATCTAAAGCGTTTATCATGTGTGTGGTATCTCAGATTCAACAGAACAATATAATTAGTTCATTTGCAAATTTCAATTAAGGTGGGCAGAAGAACAAAGTAGGAATGAACACTAATTGTTGTCAACCACATTCACAATGGCTAGATTTGTATCTCAGAATGCCCATTCTGTTAATTTAGAACAGCAGATATAACTGATAAAAATATCTCTCTTAGCTATGTGGAACTATGTTCCTCATAGAGAAGTCTATTTAAGAAATATATTCAATGAGGAATGAAGTTGTATTATCTTAAAGAAAGGTTACTGTCGTCAAGTAACAATCAATTGTTTTCCAATAGAATCATAAACAAAGGGAACCGACCATACAAATGAGTGAGTAATTAGTGTCAGAGTGTATACTCACTCCCCTAGATCATGTGGATCAAGGTACACCTACATTTCCCAAACTTAACCTTTTTCGTTTGACTATAGTATGGGGTATAGTTGATTAAAATTTAAAATTATTTTACTTTATGACTTTGCTGCTGCTAAGTTGCTTCAGTTGTGTCTGACTCTGTGCGACCCCATAGATGGCAGCCCACCAGGCTCCCCTGTCCCTGGGATTCTCCAGACAAGAATATTGCAGTGGGTTGCCATTTCCTTCTCTAATGCATGAAAGTGAAAAGTGAAAGTGAGGTCACTCAGTCGTGTCTGACTCTTTGCGACCCCAAGGACTGCAGCCTATCAGGCTCCTCCGTCCATGGGATTTTTCAGGTAAAAGTACTGGAGTGGGGTGCCATTGCCTTCTCCGGGTTATGACTCTTTAGTTTCCTTAATAAGAGGACTCATTAGCAACCAAATTACACATAACATAAAGGAATATCTTCTAACAACTTGTTTCCTAAATTCTATTCTTACATTTTGGTTTGGTTAAGATAACCTAAGGACACATACAGTTTTTTAAAATGATGAATTCATAAAAAAGGAATTGTTAAGAATCAAGGGAAGAACAAGAGAAAATTACAGTCAAGTCCTCCTTCCCTTGCTTCACAAAGAAAGTGGTGAGGAAGAGGCACAATCCACTCAGTTATTCTGAATCTTTGTTTCAGCCAGTTCCCCTGATGTTTATCCTGTTCCCACTCTCTTAGTCTGGAAATTTATGGCCCTATACTTTTCATTGCTTTGGATAGAAAGAATCACTTCCTCTGGAATCTCAAGCTATTTCCCTGTTATACTTTCCTGGTTAATCAAGCACCATGTGTTTTACAACTTTCATGTTTTTCTCATTTTTTTTTTTTTTTTTTTGTTTCTAGTAGTCTATTCCTGCTCAATTTTTTTTATTCTACTGGCATTGCATGGTATATGTTTGTAAGTATATAACATCCTGCACTAAGTGGAACCGCAAGAGGAAAGGAAGGTTGAGTCACATATGAAGTCTGCCATTTTGAACCAGTCTCTCATAAAAAGATTTCTTGGAGAAAGACTACTAGTGGCTCAGTACTGGGGTAAAAAATGACCAGGAGTATTAGAGGATGGTGCTGTGCTTTTAGTTAGTAGTTCTGTTCATTTTTTAATCTGCCCTGTTTTCTATCTATTCTTTCATTAAAAATTTATTCTGGTTTTCATAGCTTTATTTTGCTCTTTCATATCTGCTACTACAAGTTCCTCTCATTCTCCTTTGAAAAAGTGAAGTCGCTCAGTCGTGTCCAACTCTTTGCGACCCTATAGACTGTAGCCCACCAGGCTCCTCCATCCATGGGATTGCCATTTTCTTCTCTCATTCTTCTTTATTTCTTAGTTATTAATAGTTTTTTTTTTTTTTTTTTTTTGTCGCTCTCATTTGGGCTTTATTAAAAGAGTTACTAAGTAAAATCCTACTTGATTATCTCAATTTTACAAAATCACAAAAACAGAATCCCACCTAATACTCCAGAAGAGGAGAGAATTTTCAGGAGAGAAAGAGAATGAAAGTCTCTTGATTGATAGTTCTCCCTGCTGGAGTGCATCCCTCTTGGAGACAAGAAATCACTTTAGGATTCTTTTTTTTCCAGTGGGTTTTGTCATACATTGACATGAATCAGCAATAGATTTACACGTATTCCCCATCCCGATCCCCCCTCCCACCTCCCTCTCCACCCGATTCCTCTGGGTCTTCCCAGTGCACCAGGCCCGAGCACTTGTCTCATGCATCCCACCTGGGCTGGTGATCTGTTTCACCATGGATAATATACATGCTGTTCTTTCGCAACATCCCACCCTCACCTTCTCCCACAGAGTTCAAAAGTCTGTTCTGTACTTCTGTGTCTCTTTTTCTGTTTTGCATATAGGGTTGTCGTTACCATCTTTCTAAATTCCATATATATGTGTTAGTATGCTGTAATGATCTTTATCTTTCTGGCTTACTTCACTCTGTATAATGGGCTCCAGTTTCATCCATCTCATTAGAACTGGTTCAAATGAATTCTTTTTAATGGCTGAGTAATATTCCATGGTGTATATGTACCACAGCTTCCTTATCCATTCATCTGCTGATGGGCATCTAGGTTGCTTCCATGTCCTGGCTATTATAAACAGTGCTGTGATGAACATTGGGGTGCACGTGTCTCTTTCAGATTTGGTTTCCTCAGTGTGTATGCCCAGAAGTGGGATTGCTGCGTCATATGGCAGTTCTAGTTCCAGTTTTTTAAGAAATCTCCACACTGTTCTCCATAGCGGCTGTACACTGTTGGTGGGAATGCAAACTATTAATAGTATTATTTTTTCTAAACAATCTTGATCATTCTTTGTCATTGATGTAATTGTATTAACTCTGGGTACACAATGCAACTGGTTTTTGATATGTAAAAATATCAATCAAGCAATTTTATAATTTCAGATAATGTGTATTTTAAGTTAGCAAACTTGATTTATGAGATATAATAGTTTTCCACAGACTTGGGAAGACATAGTCATAAGACTACATTATTAAAAGGGGTGTAGGACATGTTTGAGAGATTTTTCAGATTTGCAAAAGACGTCAAAAATTAAACTGTATCATAAAGATTATAATAAATTTGAAAGTAATTTCAATAAAAATCTCATTTTCAACATTAAAACTTCTTATCCAAGAATATGATAAATCTCTTCATGTATTAAAGACTTCTCACATCTCTTAGTAAAATTTTATAATTCTGAGTGTTTTGTATAAACTTAGGTATATTTGGTTAAGCTTATGTCTAGATATTTTATATTTTTGTTTCATATTAAGAATGATATTTTTATGTCATGATTTCTAACTTATTTTATTGAAAATCTATAAAAGTTACTTTTTTATACAATTATTCTGTAGATGATCCACTTACTAAATTAGTTCATAGTAATTTGAATATATTTAATTGATTCATTGGGTTTTCTAAATAGGAACTTTTAGGCAAGAAATTATATTATGGGCAAATAATTTCCATGTCCCAGTATTCATATATTTCAAGCCTTTTCCTTGTTTTATAAAACGAGGCTAAAATTTCTAAAGGTGGCAGTTTTTCATTCTTTTCTTGTTCTTTGTTAAATGATAATGCCTTTAGTGTTTAAACATTAAACATATATTGGCCAAAATTATTTATTTATTTATTCATCACCTTTTTTTTTCAATGTGTCTGAGTATTGAGAATTATTGAAATACAGAAAGCAAAATAAAGACTTTTGATAAATTTAATGCAATCCCAATAAAAATACTTAGCAAAATGATTCTGAGATTTATGCAGGATGGAGACCTCTTAAAAATAAGCAAAATCTTTTATAAAAGAAGAACACTAAGAAGAAATTTTCCCTGTATGATAAATATATTTATGAAACATAATAACAAATATAATTACAAAATTATAATGGAGTGTTCAATACATACCAACTGTACAGTTTTAGATTTAACTGGTAAAAATATGGGAAACCAGTTAAATTTGTATTTCAGGTAAACAATGAATAATTTTTCTTATTGTATGTTTCATCTGATATTTGCAACACAGTTATACTAATTCATATTTAACTGGAAGTCTTATGCTTTACTGGCACATTAACTGAATGCTTGTATGTATATGTGTGTGTGTGTGTGTGTATATAGATATACCCTGTGTACCACTGAAGTACAGAATGGAGAGACAGACATAATTCTCATAGAACTCTCAGAATATAACCCTCATAGAACATAACCCTCATAGAACTCTCAGAAATAGCAAAAACAAATACTTTAAAAAAATATTTAATTAATTTATTTTAATTGGAGGATAATTCTTTACAATGTTGTGATGGTTTTTTCCATACATCAACCAACATCAATCAGCCACAGGTATACATGTGTCCCTCCGTCCTGAAACCCCCTCCTACCTTCCTCCTCACCCTATCCCTCTGGGTTGTACCAGAGCACTTGCTTTGGGTGCCCCTGCTTCATCAAACTTGCACTGGCCATCTATTTTACATACTGTAATATACATGTTTCAGTGCTATTCTCTCAAATCATCCCACCCTCGCCTTCTCCCACTGAGTCTGCTCTTTCCATCTGTATCTCCTTTGCTGCCCAGTATGTTGGATCATCATTACTGTCCTTCTAAATTCCATATATTTAGTATTAATGAACAGTATTTGTCTTTCTCTTTCTGACTCACTTCATACTGTAAAATATGGTTCAATTTCATCCACCTCATTAGGACTGACTCAAATATGTTCCTTTTTATAGCTGAGTAATATTCCATTGTGTATATGTATCACAACTTCCTTACCATTCATCTGCTAATGAACATATAGATTGCTTCAATGTCCTAGCTATTGTAAATAGTTCTGCAGTGAACACTGGGGTACATGTGTCTCTTTCATTTCTGGTTTCCTCAGGGTATATGCCCAGCAGAGGAATTGCTGGGTTGTATGGCAGTTCAATTAAACCTAAAAGCTTTTGCACATTGAAGAAAACTATAAGCAAGGTGAAAAGACAGCCTTCAGAATGGGAGAAAATAATAGCAAATGAAACAACTGACAAAAAATTAATTTTCAAAATATACAAGCAGCTTGTGCAACTCAATACCAGAAAAACAAACAACCCAATCAAAAAGTGGGCAAAAGAACTAAACAGACATTTCTCCAAAGAAGACATACACATGGCTAATAAACAAATGAAAAGATGCTCAACATCACTCAATATTAGAGAAACGCAAATCAAAACCACAATGAGATATCACCCATCAGAATGCCCATCATTAAAAAGTCTACAAACAATAAATGCTGAAGAGGGTGTGGAGAAAAGGGAACCCTCTTACACTGTTGGTGGGAATGCAAACTGGTACAGCCACTATGGAGAATAGTGTGGAGGTTCCTTATAAAAACAAATCATTGATAATCAGTAGATAGTTCAAAACAGTTCTGGGTGTACTTAAGTACTTAATATATGATAAAGGTAGTTTTCAAAATTAGTGTGAGAGCAGATAAATTAGTTTTAAAATATCAGTGGTATAATTGGTCATCTATTGGAAAGAGAGCTAATTAAACTAGACTGCTACCTAACACTTAAATTCCTGGCAACTAGGAAAAAAAAAATGAAGAAACTGTAAGAATACATTTCATCTTTTTAGAATGAGCAAGATATTTCTAAATAAGATGCAAAACTTAAAATATGCAAAAGGAAAATATTGTAGACTTTAAATTAATTATAATTTCTTTCAACAAGTCTATAAAGATAAGTAATAGACTGGTAAAAATATAAGAATAAAGTAATAATGTTAATTTTAAAATGATTGCTTGAAAATTAAGAAGAAAAGTTGAAAAATGAAGAATGAGAAACTATACAGATAAAAAATTTTAAACCTATTAATAATGAAGAGAATTCAAATCAGCAATGATAAGTTGTCAGTTTTCACTTTCCAAATTTATAAGAACAAAGATAAAATATATAATTTTGACAAAAATAGGAAAAAAGCACTCCATGAAGTATTTTGTATACAGTGTTGTGAAACAATATTTTTCAGAGAATACTTGGCATTATTTAACAATATTTTGTAAACTGTACTCTTTGATTTTGAAATTTTGCTTTTAGGAATCTCATCTACCAAAATAGTTACACATGTGTACAAATATAAATTTCAATGATGATAGTTTCTGTATTGTTTTATTAAGAAATATAAAAACCTAAATACCCACCATAGTACACAGCATAATGACCCCCACAGTTACCAAGTTTTAATGTCTAGAGCCTGTGACTATTACTTTCTATGACAAAAGGAGGACCATAATTTAGTTCCAAATTTGACTTATAAATTAGAATATTAATAAGCTAAGAATTTTGAGATGAAAAAATTATCTTGGATTATCCAGATGGGCCCTAAATACCATCACGAGTAGCCTTATAAGAGGGAGTCAGAGGATAATTTAACACACACTGAAGAGAAGGCCACCTGTAAACAGGGCAGATAGAGATCTGAAGATGCTGTCCTTGAAAACTGCAGTGATGTGGCCACAAGTCAAGGAGTGCTGGCAGGCTTCAAAAGGCAGGGAATGGATTTTCCCTGAGCGCCTTTGGAGAAATCAAAAGCTGGAAGAGGCAAGGAATGGGTTCTCTGGAGGGAGTGTAGCCCTACTGCCAAGCTGATTTTAGCCCATCAATACTGATTTCAGGCTTTTGGTCACAGTATCATGAAAAAATATGATCCTGTTGTTTTAATTCATCTAGTTTGTGCCTAATTGTTACAGTGGCCACGGGAAATTAATACACCCACCAAAAAGGGGAAAAGTCATATAAATTATGTTCTGTCAATATACAGGAATTTAATCATTGCAATAAGTGGTAGCTTTATATATATACATGAAAATTTTTCTAAGATATAAATTTAAGCAGAATAATATTTAGATTATGTATGTGAAAAAGAAAAGTAAGCCTGTATGTGTGTTCTTATAAGTACAGAGTTGGGTACTTATCTAGATATTATTTTTGAATGTAAAAGTGCAATATTTACCTATAGAAAGGGTGTAGGTTGGAGGGAGAAGGTAGAGAATTTTCACAGTATTAGTTGTTTAGTTGTTCTGCAACATGCATCATTTGTATAATATTTGTATCATTTTTAAAAGTGGTAAGAATTTCTCCAAACTATATTTTTTTGCAGATTCCAAATATCCAATCTCTTGACTACTCATTAAATATTTGTCTCCGTCACTAGACTTAAAGTTGCTTGAGAGTAAGAACTTTGTTCACTCTTGTTTCCAGCACCTAATGCACTGCAGTCACATAAAATACTTTAAAAAAATATATCTGGAATGAATGATGGGCTGTAATGTCTGTCAGCAGCAGCCAAAGGTGAGTACACCCATAAACTGACAGCCAAGTCAGGCAATACCTAAGGAAATGACAGCTCATACCTTCGTTTTGCCTGTCCTTTCCCTCCAAGAATATGACAGCAGCAGCAGCAGCTTAAGCAGGAAGATAATCCTAAATAACCCACCTCTGTTTCCATCAGACAGCTAGTTCACTGTCACAAGCTTGGGATATTCTAAGGGAATCCCAGCTGGTGTCGCTCTTACTGTAATGCCAAGGACAGAGTCTTGTCAGTCAAAAGCAAAGCGGTGCATCAGTGCATAGACACAGGGCAAATCCAGAATGCCATTTGTAAGAACAAGTATGGCTCCTTTCCTGCAGAAGTTTCCAGGGCAGGGACCAGTGTCTTTGCCACCCATTCATCCTGTGAGAGAAGGGCATGCTTGACTGAGGCAAAGTAGGGAACTGAGCCAGTTGACTGCCTTGGCCGATTAGCATCCCATACTACCTGTGGCTGCCGTGGACCGGATCTGTGCAGGCTAAGTGCATGAAGGCTCTGGTGCATGATACATTTAAGGAAAAATTAATCTGAAAAAAAAAAAAGCCCATAGCACTCAAATGTCTAGCTATGTTTATAGAAGTTGTGGGTTAAATTTCACTTCACAGGCTTTGTCCCTTACATTGACAAGTTAGATAAGATGATCTCATTTTTTAAATAATTTTTTGTGTTTAGGTATTTCTCTGGCAATTTTGTATTACAATTTAAAAATCAACTAGCTTATGCCTATACTCATGTTGGTTATGTTATTTTGAACTTGATTTCTGAGACTCCTGACAGCTTTTGAAAGATTTAACAACTGGCAGCAAGAAAAACTCCTATAGAATCTGTTTGACAAAATTTTTTTCTTCTGAAAAAAATGGCATCATTTAGCAGGTAATATATTGCAATAAAAATATGGTTATGCAATAATGGTTCATTAACATGACAAATCATAACATAACCTTTTCTATTAAATGTAGAAAGCAATTTATTGAAATGAAGACATCTTCTTCCCTATGGCACTTTTCCATAGTCATTGGTTTGAAAGGATTTTTTTATTATTATTCAAAACAGTCATTTTGATTTGCAAGGAGATAACAGTTGTTCATGACATTTTTATTTCTGCATAAACAGATTTCCATTTTGGCGAAGGTTAATACAGTAGGAATTTGTTTTTACTTTTGGATATACTATGGTACCACTAGAGCACTTTGTTTGGTATGGAACTGCTAATTTATCCTTTATGCCTTTATGATCTTGTCAGGGCTGCATGTCTCCCTTAGTTTTTCTAATCTAAAATAATCCCAGTGAAATCCTTTGATTGTCTGTTTGGACCTGCTCCATTCCTAAAGCAGGAATGTAATGGGCTTTATGGCACTACTTGGGAGTAATTTATCCAGCAGAGTGACTATAGATACTTGTTTTAATAAGAATATGCTTTATGGTAAGTGGGGACTGCTATTTAATTAGCCAAAGGGAAAGTAGTTCATGATACAATCTGTTCCAATCATCTTGGACATTAAACAAAAAGTCAGGCTAAGTTATTTATGTACATGCACTTTATTTGTAGTTGCTTTGAGCAAACCTCTTCTCTGAAACTTTATAGCATTTTCTGAGTGAGCTGAATTGTAGCGGGGAGGAATAGGGGAAGAAAAGGACATGAGATTATCCCATAAAAATTTTGAAGAAGAAACAGAAGGTTTGCTTATTGCTATCAAGGTTGTGAGTACAGCCATACCAAATGGAAAACAGGCAGAGAACTATGATTTATCATCTGCCACTTGGTACTTTGCATCTTTAGTGCTTTGTTGGTGGAAGAATGTTACAGGATGTTAGTAAAGCATTATGGGTGTGTGTATGTGTGTGTGTGTGTTACTGTGTGTGTTTCCCTTAGATTTCCATTGCCTTCCACAGAAAGATGTTTCTGAAAATTCACAACTATGGTCTTATACTTTTTATTTTAAAAAAAGTAAAAGAAATTTAAGATGTTCAACAAAGATCCAATCATTTCAATTCTTAGAGCAAAATTAAGCAGATGGACACATCTTAAGAATTTTTCCTTCCTAAGAAAGTCATAATGATGATATAATGAATGTGCACATATGCTGAGTCGTGTACAACTCTTTGTGACCCCATGGACTTCAGCAAGCCAGGCTCCTCTGTCCACGGGATTTTCTAGGCAAGAATATTGGAGTGGGTTGCCATTTCCTCCTCCAGGGGATCTTCCCAACACAGGGATCAAACCCATGTCTCCTGAGTCTCCTGCATTGGCAGGTGGATTTTTAACCACTGAGCCACCTAGTAAAAAATGTAAGTAGTATTTATTTCTAATTGGCCAACACTTGTGGCAAGTAAGTAACTGATGATTCAAAGGACTGCTACAAGTATGTTTGTGGATGGATGAAAAAAAAGGAAACAAAATATGAGGCTTTAATCCTAGGATATCATCTCCCAGATCATGGCTTGCTCAGTAGGTATATTTTTCTCTCTTCCTTGGTATAAACTAGAGCTTCTTGGTGCTTCTGCTGCTGCTAAGTCACTTCAGTCATGTCCGACTCTGTGCGACCCCATAGACGGTAGCCCACCAGGCTCCCCCATCCCTGGGATTCTCCAGGCAGGAACACTGGAGTGGGTTGCTATTTCCTTCTCCAATGCATGAAAGTGAAAAGTGAAAGTGAAGTTGCTCAGTCTTGTCCAACTCTTAGCGGCCCCATGGACCAAAGCCCACCAGGCTCCTCCGTCCATGGGATTTTCCAGGCACGAGTACTGGAGTGGGGTGCCATTGCCTTCTCCGAGAGCTTCTTGGTGGCTCAGCAGTAAAGAATCTGCCTGCAATGCAGGAGCTGCCGAATACTCAGGTTCGATCCCTGGGTCAGGAAGACCTGCTGGAAGAGGGCATGGCAATTCACTTGCCTGGGCAGTCCCACGGACAAAGGATCCCTGGTAGGCTAGAGTCCATAGGGTCATAAAGAGTCGGACATGCCTGAAGTGACTTAGCATGCACACACAGGTGTAAACTACCCAGAGTCACCTGTTGTAAGCACAAAGGACCCAGGTGCTGAAATCATGGTTCCATTCCACTTCACTCTCAGATGTTTGGGAAGCAAGGTCTAAACCACCTTCCCTAGGTTCTCTCTCCACTAGGTAGCCCTGCCCAGAGGATCTCATGAGCAAACATTTGTGAGTGCCTTTTGTAAAGTGCATGTCTAGTGTAAGCTAACACTTGCTTGTAAAACTCTGTGAGCATAAGGTTTGGATTATAATTGTGTTTGCACACCCTCACGCAGGGCATTCTGCATAGCCAGGTTCCCTGAGTGAAATCTAGGTACACTGGTCTCTGCTCTCCAGCAGTTTGACGCACTCGGCCCCTGTTTCCTGTCACGTCTATTATTTTGTCCATAGTGCATGTCTTGCTCTTTTCAAAATGACTTATAAAACTACAACTCAAACTAGTGCGTTTCAAATTATGTAGTTTTTCTCCAGTCATCTGAGCAACAAATCATTACCTTCACAATTCACCAGTCTCTCGGCAGCAAGGCAAGGAGGCGGTGCCCAGTCTAGAGGCACGGTGTGGACCGAGAACTCTAGTGGCTGGCCAGGAAGTCACTGTTAATGATTACCTTCCATAAGACCGTTGTATAATTTTCCTGTTATTTTCATTTTACACCTTTAGCTTCTCTCTACCATTAGCAGGTTTTCTCCATGTCTTTGTTTTCTCCTGGGAAAGTCTTTTCTGCTGCCTAAACAACATCTCAAGAATGGTTGCATATTGTCATGTCCTAGACAGCTCGGAGAGGTTACAAAAGGTTTTGGAGTCATTACTGTTTGAACAATTGACTGCCACACAATCCAGGTCATCAGGAAACAGAGGCAGTGCAACTGCCCCCATGAAATGACACTGGTCGAGTCTGTGTTTAGTGCTTTTAATGTAAGAAGACAGAAAAGGAAATACTAAAGACCAAACTTTCCTTCAACTCTGCAATCTCACACAACCCTCAGTGACTTGGAAAGTTTTCTGACAGGAGACAGTGTGCAGAGCGAACAAGTCACTCCCCTTCCTCCTCCTGGAGACGTGTAAGCAGCTGGTGCCTGCAAGCCCTGGCTGGAGGGGAGTAAATGCACGACTGATATTAAACAAATATAGGCTTGTGCCAGGAACTCAGAAAAGATTCTATATACAATGGAATGGTACGGTTCAAAGGGCCTGGCATGGTTCATGATCACTTCAAGTGTTAGTGTCAAGGGTTGGTGTATCAGAGTCAATAATTTTTTAAAAGGCACTTATTTGATTTTTCTTTGGAGTTCTCTAGGTTATTTTGCTACACTTTTCTTAGCATGGCATATTGTTTCATTGTGAAAATTGTTAATTACCATAAAGCTAGTGTTCTTCAATTTTTGTTGGTTTTCATGGTCAGATTTGACTCACTTTCAAGTGTCACATTATTTTTATCTTTTCTTAACAAATCAATTTAACATCATTTTTCATTCAACCCAAGGCTGCAACTCATTGCCACCAATCTGAGCTGAAAGTGGGGATAAAATTAAGTTTAAGTTCAGCTTCTTCTCATTACACTGGTGTTCAATGGTCTGGGTCAGGCAATAGAAAGCTTGGACACACAGTTAGCAATTCAGACATCTCATTCATCAAGTAATACTTATGAAATGAGTCTGAGTGGCACTGATCTAAGTGGTGAGTAAAATGAATTAAATACCATATATCTGTTTCCTGATGGTTTCCTGATGGTGTCAGTCTTGTTGACATTGAAGCTGAGAGAGCCACAGTTGTCTTCATATTGTTACGCGATAGCTACTCAACTGATCTGTTGACAAAATTGAATGAGATGTATAAAAAAGAAAAAGAAAAACCCTGAAAGTCAAGCAAACATAGAACTTAATAGGAATGAACTAGATGGGCTAGCACCTTTTTTATCATCAGCTTCGCAATGCTGAAAGTTCTGGAAGAGTTTAAGAGGAGTGGAGTGGATATCTAACTCTATATTAAGATTTATGCTTATTGTTACCATTATGGTGTTTTTCAGCTTCCCAGATTAGCCCTAGTGGTAAAGAACATGCCTGCCAGTGTAGGAGATGCAAGAGACACCGTTTGATCCCTGAGTTTGGAAGGTCCCCTTGAGGAGGAAATGACGCCCCATTCCAGTATTCTTGCCTGGAAAATTCCTTGGACAGAGGAACCTGACGGACTTCAGTCCATGGGACTGCATAGAGTCAGACATGACTGAGCATGCATGGTGTGTTTCACATTGTATGGCTTACTTTTTTCTTTCTTACCAAATCACAAACTCCTAGAAGGCAGATTTCTTGTTTTATTTTGTTTTTTTCTTTTTTTGTCCCCAGCATCTTTTACAATTTCTGCAGCAGGAAAGTGCTCAAGAACTGTTCCACATTGGATGAATAATGTGAATGAATGAACAAAGGAATGAACACAGCTTAGTCAGGAGTAGGACATTTGTGCATCAAATCCTAGTTGTTGTTTTCACTTTCCCAGGGTCACCTCGCACCTCAGATGATGCTCTTTCCTATTTAAGTACATTTTCAGAGAAAATAATTAGGTTATAATCCCATTCAAAATGGACCTCAGCCTGAAATTGCTGCACTAAAATGATTATCTTGTAGGAACCTGAGTGTCTTAAGAATAATTAGCATCCTGTGCCTGTTGGTGTTTTTTCTTCAGTCAGAGGTCCCATATTATGGATTTTCTAACATTATTTTTTAAAAGGAAAAGTATAAATTATGGAGATTAAGATATTAATATTTCTATTTGTTCCATTGTTCATAATCATAACCCAATTTGTAAGGTTCTGTGCTAAGAGTTTAGTATATATAATCTGAACTTTATTCTGTTTGATTTGCTTAAACATTTTGCTATTTCTTGTTCTGGGAAGGCAACAAAAATAATTCATAACTTGTTTGGTAAAATGTTAAAAACCACCTTTAAAAACTTAAATTCTTTCAAAGCACCCTTGAATCGATTAGCTCCTTTTTCTCATGTCAGCCATGGAATGAGATCATACCTGTATGATAGTGTGATCTCTATTTTACAAATATGTAAAATATCCCTATTTTACATATGATCTCTATTTTACAAAGAACACTGAAGTTTTTTAGTCTATTTAATGCTTGGATAGGACACTGCTTACATATGAGCCACAGGAGGTGCTGGATCTGCTTCCAGTAACTCATAGCCTAGATGAGGCTGGCTGGTCCTTAGACTCAGGTATCCAGGGCCCCTGCATTAGACATGGGGCTTTAGAGCACCCTACTGCCCTCCTCTGACTGTTTTTGTTTTTTGTTTTTTCCTATTGGACCAAGGAGATGTGTTCACCTAGAACTTGAGCCATCATCCCTTCTAGACCACAGGCCAGGTACCTGAGACCCAGAGTTCCCCACTCAGTGAGGAAGCCTTGCTTCCTGGGTTTGTGTAGAGCCTCTTCCCCAGGTTCATTCTCCCAAGGGCACACCACTAATTCCTAGGCCAGATAGGTTTCTGCAAAATAAAAAAAAGAAAGAAAGAAAATGGCCAACATGGAGCAAGAAACAGCAAAGGATGGGAAGAGAAGAGTGGACAGCTCCAAACAAAATTTAGGGACAGGTCTGAGAAAGGGAGGTTAAATTAGGAACTACAACACTACCCATGGTAGGGTGGAAGTGAACGCAGAATGCTATGGAAAGATGGAAGAAGGACACAACTCAGGTGGGCAATGTGGGTGGGAGGAAGACATGTTGGCAAAGGCTCTTAGAGAAGTTAAATCTTAGAGGCTTGGTTAGAATTATGTTATGGGGGCAGAAAAATGGAAGGTTTTTTAGTAGAGGGAAGGATGTATAGAGGCATGGAGGCATAAGATCACTTATGAGGTCTTGAGTCTTATGAGATCTTCAGGTCCAAGAAATTCATGGACCTGAAATTTCTTCCATGTGGCTGAAAAAAACAAAAAGAGGGGCACAAATAAATTGGAGGGGAGAGACGGACAATTGTTGCTGTTTAGCTGCATTCACTACCTTTCTTATGGAAATATGAATTTGATTTTATTTGGACTCTTTCTATTGGGTACCATTGGGCAGGACTGATATAATGCCTGGTTTCTGTTAGCCTGAGAACAAAAAGAGTGACAAAAGACTAAAATTACTGAGATCCTTGTGTTTACAGAAGCATTACCATGTGAAACAGTCAAGCAACTTCTAGCTTTGAGACCTTTTGAAATACCTGGTATTCCCCAGCATCTAATCTTGCTTCTGCCACCTTCTATTCCAACCTATTAGCACCACATATCCTTCTAAGAAATTTGATTTTTAATTAAATAAATTATAATCAGTATCAATAGATTGAAATCAGAGTCCTGGCTGGTATTAGAAGAAAGCATGGCCTGATTATCAAAGACCTTGAATGCCAGCTGTGGAATTTGGACTTTATTTTGAAGGTAATGAAGAATTGAAATAAACATGAATGAAATGGGGCTAAATGACTTGTCAAAATGTCTGGCCATTCTAACTTACCAACTTCCTAAGAATCTGGAATTCTCTGTAAAGGTAATATATTAAACATGTAGCCCTCAGTAAGACAAAGAAAGCATGGTAAGTGTTATTATTGTTCCTAATACTATTAAAGTCATTGTAGCTTTCCAAATGATTTAATTTTGCTCAAGAATGAATGAATATTGAACTCATAGCACTCCTTGTACTTTCCCTTTTTATATTTGGAACACAAAATAATAATTGTTGCCTAGATGAAGACATTTATAAATACATAGGAATAATGCTGTGTATGCATTCTTCTTCGTGATTTTCATACACTTTTATCTGTTCCATGTATAAATATTAAGAATAGATTCACTATGAATTAGTTAAGTGAGAATAAACTTGTCTATTCTGAAAGCACATATTTATTATGATTTATCTGTCCACATTGACCAAAAGTTATTTTTATGTTTTAAGAAGAAAGATAATTATGCAAGGAGATCCAACCAGTCCATCCTAAAGGAGATCAGTCCTGGGTCTTCATTGGAAGGACTGATGTTGAAGCTGAAACTCCAATACTTTGGCCACCTTATGCGAAGAGTTGACTCACTGCAAAAGACCCTGATGCTGGGAGGGATTGGGGGCAGGAGGAGAAGGGGACAGCAGAGGATGAGATGGCTGGATGGCATCACCGACTGATGGACATGAGTTTGAGTAAACTCCGGGAGTTGGTGATGGACAGGGAGGCCTGGCGTGCTGCGATTCATGGGGTCGCAAAGAGTCGGACACGACTGAGCGACTGAACTGAGCTGAACTGATTTAACTCTTGAACTCATTTATTCATTCAATTAGCAACTATTTATTAAGATATTTTAAAGCAAGGTACTATACTAGGCACATTTTATGATGATTCACCCAAGTAGTTCTTAAACATCAAGTGGGTGACAAAACAATTGTGTGCCATGCATTGTTATAGAATCACTCTGGCAATTCTAAGTTTAGTCGTTTTGAATAAAATCTCTTCAAATCTTTGAAAATATAAATGTTCCAGGGATCTGGCAAATGCAAGAAATTATGTGTGACTGTCTGGGGGTGGGGTGTGCATCTGTGCATCTTTGTGGTTTTTGCAAATATGGGGACCACAGAGTAGAAATGAAACCTTGATGCCCTTATGACTTTACTGGCTATTGTACTCTGAAGACAGCAAGCTTAGATGTTTTGAAATTTACAGTTTCCTGGAGCTTTTCCACAAACAGTTTTGACGTAGTATAGAATACTTGATCAACTGTCACCCAAGGCGATTTGAAGGAAATGCAGGAAAAGGAAAGGTCTATTTTGAACCTTGAAAATGCAAGGTCTTCTCTTCTACCATGATGAGGAAAAATTGCCCTTTTCCTTCTAGAGAAGATCTATGGAACACTGAGGTTGAAATCCCAAACTCTGCAATACTAAGATTTCTGGAAATCATCACTAAACTGCTGAGGAGCATTTGCAGCTCTTTGCAAAGCTTGCCAGAAGACAACTTTAGTAAGAACTGGAACTTTATGATCATAGATATTATACCTGACACCATCTCATGGTTAAAAATGAATTTGGAAAGATACATGGACTCAATTAGCAAAGCAATGACGAACAAGCAGCATTCCAAAAATCCTCATTCTCTGATACTTTGACATTTATAGCTGTCTGATTTTAAGAATGATGCTTAATCTTATTCCGTCTCAGTCATCTCATCTTTAAACAGAGCTAAGAATACCTACTTCTTCAGATTACTGGGACAATTTCATGAGATAACGTATATAAAGTGCAAAGTGAAATTCCTGGTGTATACTAGGAGTTGAATAGATGCTGTATCCTTTCTGCTCTTGTTAGTGCCTCACACGATTTATGCCTAGGAGAAGGTTAGGTTCTCTGGAAAATGGTATTCACTTTATCAATAGTAGGAATAAGAAAGTTATCTACCAATTATTGAACACCTACTTTGTTCCAGATTAAGAAGGTATTCAATATTATGTCTCTATCACACAATGACTTCAAGTAAACCTTATTATCTTCATTTTGCAGATAAAGGAAATAAAACCCAGAGAGGCTAGATGACTCATCTAAGAACATATAGCTAGTCACTGAAGCTGCATGTGGTTTTAGGCCTGATTCCACAGCTTATACTCTTTCTATTTGTCCACACATGTCAGTTAAGAGACTGTAATTAAGAAGTTAATCACTTATACACATGACTACAGGAATGGATACATCAAAAGTGGTTAAGCATTATAGACATCATAGTAATGTCTGGGTATTTTTCTTATATTTCTGAACTCTATTGATAGTAAACATTTTATGTCTCAGTTTTCTTAAAATCTCAGTTAAAAAAATATTAAGATTTGATATTTACAAGCATGCTCATTTAAATTTTTTTAAAGTGAATTTTCTCATCATGTCTCATCTATTAATACACATATGCTGCCCCTATACACACAGAGTAATGTGAGGCTTTCTTGTCTAACAGGAACAAGCTGGAGGAATTGAAGCCAGCATCTATACCTTAGTTCCCTTGGTTGGAGTGTTAATGTATGAATATCACTTGGCCTCAGGGTGCAGTCACATGAGGCATTCTCAGTTAATTTCACTATTTGATAAAGAATCAAGAATGTCTTATCAGAGGTCCTTCCACAGGGATTTGCCTTCCCGTTTCATACTGTCAGTACCCTTTACAGCAAGGCTGGATAAATTCTCACTAATGATTATGATCCAATGTACTTATATTTTACTGTCAATAATTACACATGTGAATGTATGCATGGATGCCCAGCTGCATCAGATGAAGAGGGCCCAGAGGCTTATTTTCCCAGGTGATTTTTCTGAATAACTATTTTGCCTCATTGTAGCCATTATGGAGAGCAGTGAACTTTATTTCCCTTGCTGTTCTCTCCTTCTACTTGCCTGGTCAGAGTACTGTGGTGTGAGTGGGTACCCTCTGTAATCTCAGTGCTAAGCACATTGGTATGTTGTTCTAACTTGCCATTTTCTCCTCTTAAAAGTCTTTCTGTACTACGTTATAAATACCAAAAGAATGTTAGTAGAAAAAAACACATAAATGCATGTTATTTTGTTTTTAAAGAGGTTTATAGGAGGTTGAGTTTTTTGGGGGGAAGCTGGGACAAGGAGAAGTATTGTTTTCACTTTTAATTTCATGTTGACCAATATTTTTACTGTGGGTAAAATTAAAATAGACTTTTTCCTGTGTTTTAACCAAGATATATATATTTAAGCACTAGGCATTCTAGGGTATATACCTAACTTCTTCCAAGAGTCAAGCCAATGGACAAATGACTTTTGCTTGAATATATAGTTCCTCCCACCACCATCCATTAAAACTTACTTATGATGACAAATTCAAGTTTAGCAATAAATGATTTCCCTTTGCCTTTTTTCCCCTCTAAAGAGAGAAAGTGAATTTTCTTCTTGAATATCTGAGAAATGCATATGGAAACCAATCATTGGGCCTAGTCTAGTGGGTGATAATGAAACAAGTCAACTAAAAGAAATGAAAGGAATGGTGAGACTCAAGTATATGGGAGAGAGTGTCAGAATGTGTTAATGCAGTCTAGTGAGAAGCATGACAGGGTTGGATTCCCACACCAAAGATGCCAGTGAGATTCCCTCCTCATGGCAAACAAATGTTTGTTTCTGATTAGTAGTGATAATAATGCCAACCCTAAAATGAAAAGCAACATGTGAACACAGTACTGCCTAAGAATTGAAGCCTTGGAATGGTTACTTCTTGAAAGCATGAAATATTTTTCTTTGAAAAATTCATGAGAAAAAAATTGAACAGCAATTTTAAAGATTAGTTTAGGTACTCTTTAGACCAAAATGTGTTAGTTGATTTATTTTAGGAATATATAAAGACACTATGCTTAATAAGTGATAACATTATAGAGTAAGCCAGAGTCCTCTTTAATCACAGCATGCCTGCATGCTCAATTGCTTCAGTTGTGTCTGACTCTTTAGACCCTATGGGCTATAGCCCACCAGGCTCCTCTGTCCATGGGATTCTCCAGGCAAGAATACTGGAGTGGGTTGCCATGCCCTCCTCCAGGGATCTTCCTGACCCACGGATCAAATCCCTGTCTCTTGCATCTAATGCAGGCAGATTGAAGGCAGATTCTTTACCCACTGAGCCACTGTGGAAGCCCCTCTAATCTCAGAGGTAACCACTATTTTCAGTCTGATGTGTATTATTCTAATTCATTTTTCCTCCCTAATTCCAACAATTTGTGTTATGACTTCTTGACTGAAAGCACAAGTGTGATTATGGCAATAGCCCTGATTTTCAGGTATGGCTTGCAGAATTAGTCTCATTACTTTAAAGTCAGATCTTGTATAATTCATTTTTGTAATTCTGTTTAGTATTTCCCCAGGTCTTCCAATACTTAAAAAGAAACACACAACAGGGAAATAACTCCTGAGGCAGCACTCAGATGGCGAGAATTCTACAATCACTTATTAAATTGTTCTCCTAAATCTTGAGTGGCTTTAGTAAGATGGATTTCAAAGGATGCTACAATGTATTGAATACCATTATACTTAAAAGAAAATGGGAGTTCAGAAAGTTAGATCTAGCAGGGCTTCTATGGGAAGCCTTTTTCTTTCACCTCTCATCACCTACCCCTTCTCTTATTATCTTGCAGAGAAAGGGAAGAAGAACCAAACATCAAACTAAAATTATCCAAACCTTTGCTCTTGCTTACTCGAAGTCAGCCACTCTACTCTTTTATGATGCTGCTTGGTCAGAGAGTTATTATTAGGATTTATAAGCAGTCCCATGATAGACTTAGATTTTTTAGGTGTTTATAACTGTCATAAAAATTTAGTATGGCATGCAAGGTCTCAACCTGGCAGTAAATTTTGCAATAATACTTCTCTGTATTATAAGAAAGTTGTTTGTCCATCCTCAAGGAGTTGGAAAAATGGTGGAACAGAATAAGATTTTATTGTACCTGGAAAATTTTGACAGTGAGAGGAAGAAGCCATCTTGTTTTACACAAAGTGTTCTACATGCCAAGATTAATGATAACATAGGGCAAAGTATATTAGACCACAGAGCAGTTTCTGCACTTACCAGCTGATTCACTTTGGACAAATTGTTTAATGTCTCTGTCCCAGAAATTCCTTATTTGCACAATGAGGATAATAATAGTAACAGCCTTATAAGATTCAGGGGAACACTGAATAAATTAATATGTGGTAAACATTTAGAATAGTACCAGGCATATAAAGCAACTATGTGTCTGTTATTTAATATTATCTTAGACAGCCAGCTAAATTCTCTAAATTCTTGTCTAGACAGCTTCGCTGATGATTAAGGTATGTTTTCAGGTTACATATAGGTTAACACAAAACATAATTCTTATAATTATTATGTGACATATATAGTCAGAGAGTAACTGTGAGTAGCATTTCTCACTTTTATATTTTTGTTTGACACAGTCTAGGGACAAGAAACAGAACTCTATGAAATGCCATCATACACCCAGAAAGGGAGAGGCAGACAGACAAAGCTGACTCCAAAGTAGAGCAGAGGGTATGCGTTGGACTGCAAGGTAAAGTATCTAGCAGAGATCATGGTTTTGATCTTGGTTAACTTGAGTCTCAAGCAGATGTTAGTCTCAGATCTCACTTCTCAAAGGGTCTTATCGTTTAGGATTAGATATGATTGGCTTTAAAGAAAACATGAAGTTTCTTCTAAACAACTTTCCCCAAAGATAAGAATCAGTTTAGTGGGTAGACAGGGCACTTTCTCAATAAACCCTTGGCAGGCTGGTATTTGTAAGAAGCTGCCCTTTGAGTTCTTTGACTGCTGAATGACAATCTCTTTGTAAAGATCTTTGTAAATCTTTAGCATGACATATAGGAAAAAATGGGGTCAAAGCATAATGCTTCTATTTTTCACATTATAAAAGTGCCTGCTTCTTTTTTTTTCTCCCTCCCTCTAAGCCAGTGATGTGTGTGGTGTGAGTGTGTGTGTGTGTGTGTGTGTGTGTGTGTGCTATGAGCATTTGTGAATTTTTTTTTTTTCTGATGGTACATTTATCTCTACTATGTCTTAGGCCTGTACTGTGGGCATTACACATTATGTCACAATAATATTGACAGAAATACTCTCATTCCCATTTAAAAGAAGAGAAAGAGGTCCAGTTAAGGTAAACTTGCAGAACTAGTTAGATAGGGAACCTAGGCTTGAGCACAGGTATGACTTCAAGACATGGGCTCTTGCTATAATAATGAGCTCATTTTTGAGGCAGGCCTGGGTGTTCACTGGAAGGACTGATGTTGAAGCTGAAACTCCAATACTTTGGCCACTTGATGTGAAGAGCTGACTCATTTGAAAAGACCCTGATGCTGGGAAAGATTGAGGGCAGGAGGAGAAGGGGACAAATAGGATGAGATGGTTGGATGGCATCACTGACTCAATGGACATGGGTTTGGGTGGACTCTGGGAGTTGGTGATGGACAGGGAGGCCTGGCGTGCTGCAGTTCATGGGGTCACAAAGAGTCGGACACGACTGAGCGACTGAACTGAACTGAACTACCTTTAGGAGTTCCTAACTTTCTAAGTCATGGAAATATTAGTTGTCGTATAGAAGAGATAGGTAGAATTTGTTTCTGGCTCTCCTTTCACTCATTTTCTTATCATCATCCTTTCCAATCATTCACTCTCATGTTCCTTTTTTCTCATTTTGTTGTAAACTCAACAAATCAAATTCTTTTGAAACTTAATTGCCTCAGGTCTCAGTTATCAAGGCTATGTTTGGTAATTAGAGCTAATTTAGTAGACCAGTTTATACTAAATCTACTCAGTTTCCCTTGCAGAGCTGCATTTCTGGCCCTTCTACCCAGCCTACTCCACTGCTTCCAAACACCATCAGGACACTTTAACATGGAACATGCCAGCGTGAATTGAAACTGACATGAAGCAGAAACAAAAAGTAGCTCTGACGTCTTTTCCCACAAACAATTTCCACAATAAGCAGTACTGAACTATTTCCTCTTCATTCTTCCTGCGCCAATGACAAGTTCTTATTTGAAACTTTTTGAGGCTGAAGATTGATAACTTCCATGTTCCGTTCACATTGAGCACTTTTCCCCTCCTCTGTTTCCCCTCTTAATTGTGCTATTTGTGCATATACCTCAATCCTAGTAGATAATGGATACGTTTGCCTACCTAGGGTTTGGTGATTTTATTAACCTGTGAGTTCTCTTCTTCAGCATTAGTGCCCTGTATGAGTTGCAGTGAAGCAGAAGTTAGAGTCAAGTTAGGGGCATTTCAAGTTCAAATTCTTGCTCTGAGTTCAAATTCTTACTCTGTTAGTCATTAACACAGTGATAATGGGCAGATTATTAAGCCTTACTGAGCCTCAATTTACTCATGTAAAAGGTAAAGAATTATAGAACCTAGTTCATGGAGTTGTGGATTCAACAAGACAATTCATATAAAATATTGCATATGTTATGCAGTTATATCTCAATAAAACTAGGAAAGAAAATGCTTCATGTAAGATCTGACACATAATAATGTATCAGTGTTATATCTGGCAAAACTTTTTAAACTGTGAAAGCCAGCATCAGCAGGCCTGTAGTGCTGTGATTTGCAAAGACTGAAGTAGAACACTGAGAATCACGGGAAATGTATATGGTGAAACTAACCACTCACTCTAGCTTGTTCCCTTTGTAATCTGGATTTGTGCCTTATAAGAAATATAAAAATATTGTGGATTCTGGATCCAAGATCATTAGCTATTTTTATTTAGTTATATTCTCAAATAACTATTGAATGTTTATTATTTACTAATGCTAGTTATCAGAGAACTAGTTACCTGAGAACAAGCTGGGTTTATAAAAGGCAGAGGAACCAGAGATCAAATTACCAACATTCCCTGGATCATATAGAAAGAAAAGGAATTCCAGGAAAACATCTACTTCTGCTTCATTGAGTATGCTAAAGATTTTGACTCTGTGTATCACAACAAACTGTGGAAAACACTCAAAGAGACAGGAATAAAAGCCCACCTTACCTGTCTCCTGAGAAACTTACACGCACGTCAAGAAGCAAGAGTTAGAATTGGACATGAAACAACAGACTGGTTCCAAATTGGGAAAGGAGTTCGTCAATGCTGTATAATGTCACTTTGTTTATTTAACAGATATGCAGAGTACATCATGTGAAATCCCAGGCTGGACGAAGCATAATCTGGAATCAAGATTGCCAGGAGAAATATCAACAACCTCAGATATGCAGATGATACCACTCTAATGATAGAAAGTGAAGAGAAACTAAAGAGCTTTTGATGAGAGTGAAAGAAGAGAGTGAAAAAACTGGCTTAAAATTCAACATTCAAAAAGCTAAGATCCTGGCATCTGGTCCCATCACTTCATGGCAAAAGAAGGGGGGAAAGTGGAAGCAGTGACAGATTTTACTTTCTTGGGCTCCAAAATCAATGAGGACTGTGACTGCAGCCATGAGATTAAACGACGTTTGCTCCTTGGAAGGAAAGCTATGACAAACCTAGATAGCATATTAAAAACACAGACATCAGTTTGACGACAAAGGTCCATATAGTCAAAGCTGTGTTTTTTCCTGTCATGTATGGATGTGAGAGGTGGACTGTAAAGAGTTGAGCACCAAAAAATTGATTCTTTTAATTGTGGTTGCTGGAGAAGACTCTTGAGAGTCCCTTGGACTGCAAGGAGATCAAACCAGTCAGTTCTAAGGGAAGTAAAACCTGAATATTTATTGGAAGGACTAATGTTAAAGTTGAAGCTCCAATACTTTGGCCACCTGACTTCAGTCCATGGGGTTACAAAGAATAGGAAACGGCTGAAACAACTTAGCACACAAGTACCTGATTCAAATAGAGTACTCATTGGAAAAGACCCTGATGCCGGGAAAGATTGAAGGCAAAAGTAGAAGAGGGGGGCAGAGGATTAGATGGTTAGATAGTATCACTAACTCAATGGACACAAATTTGAGCAAACTTTGGAAAATAGTGACATATAAGGAAGCCTGTTGTGCTGCAGTCCACTGGGTCACGAAGAGTTGAACATGACTTATCAATTGAACAACAATAACAAAAAAAACAACAACAAAAGTTGTCAGAGCAAGTATACTCAAAAGGCAGAGGTTAGTAAACATTATCCCAAAAAAGGTATTTAAAAGTAATGTGCTTCATTTTATATAAATCTATCTCCTATTAAAAGAAATTTGATGGACTTCCCTGGTAGTCCAGTGGCTAGGACTCTAGGCTCCCAGTGCAAAGAGGCCTGGGTTCGATCCCTGGTCAAGAAACCAGATCCCACATGCTGCAGCTAAGATCCAGCACAGCCAAATAAATATTAAAAAATTTAAAAAAAAAAAAAAAAAAAGGAAATTTGATGCCATATAAAATGCATTCAGTAATATGACCTTTTCTTGATCTGATTACAAGATATGAGTTTTCTTGCTTGAAGACAGAGTTAATTTTCAGTCTACAGTCAGCTTGGTGACTCTAAAATGATTTTTACTATTTGGGGC
Organism: Dama dama; assembly: GCF_033118175.1. Lineage (NCBI taxonomy): Eukaryota > Metazoa > Chordata > Mammalia > Artiodactyla > Cervidae > Dama > Dama dama. Next base: position 55,009,222 of record NC_083700.1, read on the forward strand.
AATTTTTTTTGCATCACTGTGGTATAAACTATTGTATATTGTTATATAAATTATAATATATGATAACAACCATTGTAGTTTACAATGTGTATTGCAAGAACTGAAATTTTTTTGTATAGTCTGTTCACTCCTGAATGCTCAGCACCTAGAACAGTTCCTGATACATAGTGCTAATGATATGTTTTGCTATTATATACTAGATTTTTGTGCTATAGTCTATCAACATTGATAAGAAATGGCTCCTCCTAAAAAGATACTCGCCATAAGCTAAGTGAGAATATAAGTAAATCCATTAAAATAATTAAAAGATATATGCTTGGGTAAAATAATGGCCATTTTGCCTGCTGAATTTAGAGATGGAGAATTTAGGTTTTCAAATGAGTAGTTTTCCAGATGAACATAAATAGAAGTTGGAAGACATTTAAGCCTAAAATGATGGATCTATGGAAAACCATGTTACCTTCAGTATTTTCAAATAGTTTGGAATGACAAGATATCATAGCGTGAAAGAAGGGTGTCAAGGAATAAGGCAGGAAAAGAGGGCAGCACCCAGGTCTTAGAAAGTCTTTGTGCCCTTGAGAAGCAAACTCTCGTATCTTGTGGGAAAAGGGGAACTATTCATGTAGAGTTATGAAAGTGGAGACATGTAATTTTTCCTCTGATAAAGATCAATTTTTATATGGTAATAAGACTGGAGGAAATCAGCAGGCAACTTGCTATCATTTCAGAAGAAATAACAAAAGCATTAAATAAGACAAAGTCAGAGTGGCAACTTGAGGAGATGTTAAGAGGTGGAATAAAAGGAATGAATGAGGCAAGCAAAGTGGTCATGAATAAGGCAAGCAGAGGAAAGGCCAACCTTTCTTGCTTGGGTAGAAAGTGGATGGTAGAACCATTAATCAGAAAGGTAAATTCAATTTTGGAAATGTAGGATTTTCATGTGGAGATACCCAATAGGTAATTATTACATACTAGGTTTGTAGCACAGAAGTAAAGTTCAGGTTGGTGGTATATCTGGCATTTTCAGTGTTTATAAAATCATCCAGAAAGATTATTAAAAATTAAAAGAGAAACAGTATACCTTTAAAGAGAGTTCTCTGAGCAATTGTCATAAAGCAGAGGTCTCCAGTGGACAAGTCACATCTGCATACACAAGGTGTATGCAGCTTTCTGTATTACACCCTCATCCTAAAAAGATGAATGGAAATCTTAACATTAATATCACCAATAATAAAAATAATAATAACCCATTGTATAAGATGATCCATTGAGATACAGAAAGAAAATACTGCAGCTTTTAAGTATGTTTATTGTACATATTACGAAAAAGAATGCAGTTAACTTATAAGAAAAACCTAATAACAAATTAAAATAACTCACTCAGTCCATGTTTCAAGGTCCTTCAGTTCAGTCGCTCAGTCGTGTCCAACTCTTTATGACCCCGTGGACTGCAGCACACCAGGCCTCCCTGTCCATCACCAGCTCCCAGAGCTTGCTCAAACTCATGTCCATCGAGTCGATGATGCCATCCAAACATCTCATTCTCTTTTGTCCCCTCTCCTCCTCCCTTCAATCTTTCCCAGCATCGGGGTCTTTTCTAAAGAGTCAGTTCCTTGCATCAGGTGGCCAAAGTATCGGAGCTTCAGCTTCAGCATCAGTCCTTTCGATGAATATTCAGGACTTATTTTCTTTAAGAATGACTGGTTTGACCTCCTTGCAGTCCACAGGACTCTCAAGAGTCCTTTGAAGAGGATAATAATTCTATAAGGCAAAATACTTAACAGAGTCCTCTTCAACTCATTTATTTTACCTGCATTGTAGTATTTTCTAGCTGGTGTAGGGCCAGCTAGAGAATGATGAGATGAGAATTCATGAGAATTCTCATGAGATGAGAATTCACAGATTACGTTATCAGATTTCAACTAAACTAACTCTTCTAAGGGCTTCCCAATTTGCACTAGTGGTAAAGAACCCGCCTGCCAATGCCGGAGATATAAGAGACACAGGTTCGATCCCTGGGTCAGGAAGATCCTCTGGAGGAGGGCATGGCAACCCACTTGAGTATTCTTGTCTGGAGAATCTGATGGACAGAGAAGCCTGGCAGGCTACAGTCCAAAGGTCTCAAAGAGTCAGACATGACTGAAGCAACTCAGCTGCCCAATACTTCTAAATTAGCAAGCAGTTCACAAAATTTCCAGTAAGGAAGCAATGTCGACTAAAGATAACACCAGTAAAGCAAGCACAGATGATACAGGAAACATATACAGCTGACATATCCACTCACAGAATAAACTCAGAAACTAAAAACAATGAAAATTTATTTGGATATTCCAATATTCTTTCAAAATGAGTTTAAAAAAATTAAGAAAAGCTACTTGAAATACAGATTATCATCCACTATCATGACAATGAGCTTCAAATAGAAAGTATGAATTTAGATATTAGCTAATGACCTTTAAAATAATCTTCATTCCATTATTGTAAACTTATATTTTGTGCATATATTTTAAGGTATTCAGAGACTATCACATAATGTAATTAACAAATAAGGTACATATATAGAAGACTGGTTTCTGGTGCTTAGATATTTTAAGTGTAGAAATGAACAATCCACAAGATTTGGAAAGCAGTGAATGAAGGAGTCAATATGTCCTTCAAGTAGTATTCCCTGTTAGTTCAATGGTAAAGAATCTGCCTGCAATGCAGGAGACTCAGGAGATGAGGGTTTGATCCCTGGGCTGGGAAGATTCCCTGGAGGAAGAAATGGCAACCCATTCCAGTATTCTTGCCTGGGAAATCCCATGGACAGAAGAGCCTGGTGAGCTATAGTTCATAAAGTCACAAAGAGTCAGACACAAATAAGCATCTAAATGCACACACACAAGGACTGGCCAGAGGGATTGTGACTGCTTATACCAGTCACATAAGTCACTGCTTATACCCTTCATCATACCAGCTGAGAAAGGAGTTCATTTTATTTCTCTGTGTAACGCATCCCTGAAAAGAAAGCCACAATCTTCTCATCATACTATTGATCTCATTATTGAAATTAAATCTCTGAGCTGTAACAGGGCACAGAGGCAAGAGAAGAAATTTTAGCAATGTGATGATTTTATTAAATGTTTGAAGGTCTTAGTGCCAGAAATTACAAGTGCAATCATTGGTCCTACTTTCACAGTCCATTAAGCAAACAAGCTGTTTCTGTTTGGACTATTTTATTTGATTCAGGTAACATAAAAGTCTTTCATAACAAGAAATCCATGAAGAAAAGTTGACTTATCAATATGTTTCCATTTAATCATGTAAACTTTCATATAAACAATGTAGCTATTGTTTATATATATATTGATTATAACATATTCAAGCTGTGGCATACTGGCTATCGTTAAGATTCATGAATCTTCCCATAGCCCTCAGTTGGTTCTGGGTGATCAGAGAGTGCAATCTTCACTAGAAATCTCAGTTAAAGGTTTATAGGGGTAAGTCCAAAATAGAATCTGCAGTGTGAACTCCATTTACCTTCAAGGCTTGAATTGCTTCAGTAATGTGTGTTCCCAGAATGTAAAAGGCTATAGGAAAATAGTAGCAGTACATTCAGTAAAACCGAAGAGTAGACTTTCAGTGGCAGCTACTTACGCACACATGTTAATGTCTAGGAATTAGATAACTATCGATAAATAAAATAACTATAAAATTTAAAGAGAAAAATGGAGGCTATAGTAAATTTTTTTTAAGGAAATACATATTCTTCATAACTTATGGGGGGAAATTAATAAAATCTACAAAGCTGGAGATAAAAATAAATAACACCTACTTTGTAGGTGGCATATTATAAGAATTTGTATTTGGCAGGTAAGATTTTTAATGGATGAGCAAAGGACAGGTAGAACTCAATGCGGAAAAGAATGTGGCAGTGATGGGGTTTGTTTGTTGTGGTAGGAGAGGTCTCGAAGCTGGATAATATTTATAAAAAGTATAGCTGTAAGAATGTTAAGAAGCTACCTTCTTTGACCCACTCTAATCATCTACCATCAGGGACACATGCAAGCAGTTATGGGAAAAATGTTATAGTCATCACAAGGATTCAGAATTTTACCTAGCCATAATATTTCTTAACTTGCTTCCAAGTTGGCTCAAGAAGTAGAGATCAACAATTTCTCTAAGTTCTCAAGTTTTCTGAGAGGGTTCACCAGTGAGTAATGAGGATAAGGAAAATGATCATTCAAGAATAAATTTAACCATTGGATCAAATATGGGATCTACCATGATAAGGCCTTACTCTTAACAAAATGAAAAAATATGGTTTGCTGGATTAAAACATTTTTATGAAACAAATGAGGTGACATGGGAGCAAAAAAGCAAGAGTAAAAAACCCATGACCTTCTGATTAGGGGAGGGCTTGGGAAGTAAGAGAGCTAGGTCACTTAAGTCTTATCCAGAGACTTAGAGAGGCTCCAGAGGGAAGACATCTTTGGCCACTTGTGTTTATCTAAGTAGAAACCCGTGTGCATCTTTGGGCAGTTTTGTGAGTCTACTGAAATTTTTGCATTATGTACAAATCAATTGTCATCAAATAGTGATCAATTTTATCTTTAATCTATTTTGAACAATTTCATGGTGATAATTGACAGAGATTTTCTTTGGCTTTAAAAATGGACTGTTTTCCTCTTTTTCTCTGTTACTGTTTTCTACTCCTGCCAACAGAGCCTACCCTGAATGAAATATATTAAAAACAAAGCCCCTTGCACCCAGTCTTCTTTACTTCATGCTGAGTCACTGATGAGTTCTCCTTTTGCCAGCTTTTGATCCCAGATGTAACCCCAGTTTTGGTTGTTCTTCCCTTAAAACTAAGCTTTTCATTTTCTTGACATTTATGCCTCTTTTTGTTTGTTTGTTTATTTTTTCTTCTGTCTTCTGTGACCACCAGCAAAGCAGATCTCTTGGAAGGTTTTTCATTTTCTTGGACTTTCTTCCTCTGGTACGTCTCTTGATTGTGCAGCTGATATTTCCATGTCCTGGGCCCATTTCACATGGTCTCTCTTTTACACAATATAGTTCTAGTTGGAGAGGTCTACTTACACTAAGATTTCATGAGCCAATTCTTCTTATATCTCAAATACTAATATCTAACTTTCCTCTAAGACATTACTGGAGCTTCACCTCTGAGCATACTCCAGAATTTATGTCTAAATAGTTGCAGGGATTGGCAGACACTTCTTTTAATTATACACAAGAATCTACCTCTAGTTTGCTGAAAATGGAACATCTCATGCAAGCAGTATTTATGGATACAGTAGTGAGAACTGAATATCAGGAAGCAGATGGATATGGGAAGGGGAAAGGGGGTATGAAATGTTTGTCTTTCATAGATGACCAAGAAAAAAAAAGAAAACAAAAAAGGACTGCTACTATTCTGACAGTCATTGTACAAAAGTACAAAAATAACCAATTGGGATAAATCCCTTTCAAGCTCCTCCTAACTCTGACTGCTACCATTCTGACAGTCATTGTATAAAAGTACAAAAATAACCAATTGGGATAGAACCCTTTCAAGCTCCTCCTAACTCTGGATATTTTGTTTCTAAATTTGCCACCTCTGTCATCTTGAAATGGTTGCTAACCTTTGCCAAGGTTAGTAGTCTTACCTCCTCACAGAAAGCAGCTGACATATAATTTCTAGATATCAACAGTGATAAGAGGGAGAAAAAGGCAGCAACAGAAGTTTTAGTATAGAATAATAGTAACAGCTAAATAACAATAGGAGGCAGAGAGATGCGTCTCTTGACTGTTGAAGGACTGCTCCTGATGATATGTAGAGCAGTTCCTGGATTTGGTGGTAGTGAATACACATCTCTGGGAATCAAAGCAGAATCTAATTATGAATGAAGCCCAGTAGAATTCCCCCTCATCACCTGGTACTCTTACTATTGTCAATGAATGCCTCTCACTATCTATTAGGACTTTGGGGAATTGGCTGCATAACACGGGTTTTTGTGAGCTCCAAAAATCATAAGATATTTAGCATCTCTGCACTTACATCTTCCTGTAACAATATGTTTTATCATTTGGAGAAAGAAGGAGTAAATCTACTTGAAGCAAAAGCGGTGAAAGCTTTTAGTAATGTTTATAGTTGTATGTAAATACACATTTGGCAGACTCCATTGCTGAAAGATTTGTTTGTGTGTGTGTGTGGTAGTAATGGTTTTCCCCCATTTCTCCTTCTGATGCCTACTTTTCTCCTCTTGCTCCTGTTGGCAATGCTCCTCTCTTTCCAATCACTTTACTTCCTCCCTCTGAAGAACAGAAGATAAACTGAGGTTGACCACTCTGATCCTTGGGAGAAGAAGCTTCTCTTCAGATACAGGTACAGATACAGATACAGATTAAAGAACAAAATGACATGCTCCCCACTTCTTTTCCATGATCTCTGTGTATCAATGGCTGTGTTTCAAATGTGATCTTGTAAGAAGCCCAAAAGAGGCAAGTTACCAGTGTGAAGCAACTAATACCAAACCTGGCCAACCTCAAAAGGATTTCACATTAGACTATAGAGAAGACGTCAAAACTGAGGTTTCTACTTATCCTCAGCCTTTCACTGCCTGTAGTCAGGGTGAGGTAGTCCACACAATAAAAATCCAGGGCAGCAAGGTTGTTGAACCAAAGCTTCAAGTCCAAGTACGTGCTCTGGAATCAAATGAGAACACCTGATGCTTAGAGCCTGCTGAAGTGCCTGGTCATAATAGGTTTAAATGAATAAGTTATTAACCTGTGAGGTTTCTAATGTTGTGGGCTGAAAGGCAGGTCGTTGGTGCTGTAATTCTAATAGCAGTGGTGATGATGATGGAGGTGTTTCCTCTGTCTGTGTGTGTGTGTGTATGTGGTGTGTGAATATTTATTGCAAACTTATTCTTCACTCAGGAAGTTCTTGGCAGGAATTTAAAATGCAAGGGTTATAAACTAACACATGTGCTTTGAACAGCGCTAGGTTTACAGTCAAGAGAGGGCGGTACATGGCACTATTAAGGATAACAAGAAGAAGAATTCTCTGATGGGAACTCTAATAAATGTAGTAGCATGCTGTAATAAAGAGCACTGGAAAATGGATGAGGTATAACAAAATTATTCATAAAGAGAAATGGAAAAGGATGTCATGCTGAGTGGATACATGCAGTTATATAGACACTAACAAGGTTATCACGAGAAGCTGAGTGCTAGGACGTTCACATATGTTTTCTAACTAGCTCAAAGAGAGACTGTTTTTATCTTGAAGAACAGGAGAGCCTGGAGTTAGAGGTGTGCTAAATCTTGCTACTGATTTTTAATAATTCAGAGCCAAATAGCAATAATGGTTCATGTAGGTCAGTTTAATGAACAAAGCAACCTCACTTCAGGTTGTTTGATGGAAGGTTCTCTGCCGAGTTGCTAACTGGTATACTTTAAAGCTATCTCCAGGGTTCTTTTTGATATGATATTATCCTCCTCACATACTGTGCTTTCTATACACCAAAATATAATGTGATGCCACGAGCTAGAATGAAAACACTAAAAGAATTTTCAAATGAGCCCATGAGCTCTTGCTTTGAAGGGGCAGTAATACTAGAAAAACTGAGGCAGTTCCCTGCTCACACACCGTTCAATAAAGTTTTCTAGGAATTGCAGTAATTCAGAGTTGGCTAGGAAGTCTTCCCTGGGGAAGGAAATGGCAACCCATTCCAGTATTCTTGCCTGGAGAATCCCATACACAGAGGAGCCTGGTGGGCTATAATCCATGGGGTCGCAAAGAGTCAGACATGACTGAGGGACTAACACACACACACACAAGAAGTTTTCTGTCAGTCCTTGGAACTGAGGAGAGCTTATTCACAATATGTTTATTATCTGAGGCTAACCAGCATAACATTACAACACATCTGACTGGTGTTAAATGGACCGATTGAAACCGATTCATCTAATATATTGATAAGGAATCATTTTATTGTCATGCAAGATACGCAGGATCCTCTATTTCTGTGAATTTCCTTTAATCATAAATTAAATAGTGCAATTACATGTATGTCTTAAGTTTAACCCATGAAAAGAAGATTAATTATAAATTTGAGGCACTCAAGACTTTTTCTAAAACAAAATTATATCAAGACATGGCTAGGAGTATTGGTGGCTTGAAAGCCAATAAAAATAATTGAAAGTATTTTCCTACTGAAATGGGCCCTTGTGGATGTGGATTCCATATGAGAGGAGACCAGAAAGCCCACTAACGTTGGGATGCCTTGCAGAATTTGGCAGTTTTGGCCATACAACTTTCTTGACTAACCTGAGCCTTATAGAATGGAGACTTGCTTCAGTTCCTTTTCATTTTAGAGGCCTCTCATGATATTTGGTTTTCTGTTTAGCAGCACATGTATTTTTCAGTGTATTCACTTTTGGAATATTTCTTCTACTGCTTTCTCTGCTCTCCTCTGGCACTTCAAAATTCACACTTACACATTTTGGAAACACTTAGGAAGCAAAGGCTCAGGCATGAAGAGTAGAGCCCCTCTGACCCCCATCCTTGAGGATTTTGTACTGAGAGGGCTCCTTTGACAACCAGCTTCACCTAGGTGTCACACCTCGCCACACAATGTTCAGTTATACTCAGCCTCTCTTGCCAGAGGTTCCTAGTGTCTTTGAGGTATGTTCCATCCCTCTCAAGTGCCACTTGCCCTGGATTTATTTAGTGGGGCTATAGGCCTAGAACAGAGGCTGGGTTCTTACTCCCAGCTTATAAATACTATTATTGTGCATGCACTGGTTCTCTAAGGCAAGTCACCTGTCCAAAGAGGTTGGGTTTCTCAGAGAGTTTTCACACTGAAGGTTTGCTAGAGCTAAAGCATTTATGAATCAAAAGCTTGAGGGCTGGGGGCTGGCTGTGGGGTTCAAATTGGAAACTGACTACCTGTTTCTTAACTCAGAAAAACACACCATACTCTGCTCTCCAGGAAAAGCCCTGCACACTGGGTGGAGCAGGGGGTCAACCTTTGTGCTAAAAGTAAAAAAGGGTTACATTTCTTCCCCAGTCACATGAATTAAAACAATATTGTACTGCTGTTGAACTTATAGTTGGCAAGGAAAGTCACCTACTTCACCTAATTTGAGCCTCTGAAGGCTATGTATTGTCAATTCCACTTTATAGGTGAGAAAAGCAAGTCTTATAAACAATCAGTTTGCCACCCAAATGCTAAGTGGAAGAACTGGTATGGGAATTGAACCCTTCTCTTTCTAAGTCCACTGATTTTTTTTTACCTCCAAAAACATCTATAGGTCCTTTGTCAGATATTAGCAACTTAATTCTTTTTATAACTGCTGTGTAAAACAGGAAGCAGAGATCTCAGGTAGGAATACACAGGCAGGTGACCTTAGAGGAAGTTGTGTAGATTTGGGCTGTAACATCATGTCTGGGTCAATTTTCAGGCCCAGGGAAGCCAGTGCACCAGGTACTGGGGAGGAAGCAGATAGTGGATGTTCCTAATAGAGGAGAGAAAGAGAGCCTGGATAAACTCTCAAGACCAACTTCTCAAGTTTGCCTTAGGGAGCAATACAATCAGAGTCGATTAACATAGGCCTTAATGCTTTGTAGCAAAAGTGAATAACACTTATTGAGGGGAGACTAATGCAAGCTAAACTTTCATTTCCAAGGATAAATTAAAATTCTGCTTAAGTTTTCTAATTCCCTAGCTCCCTGGGTCATACAGGTCAATAGATAGTATGGTAGAATCCCTGGAACAAGTTCTCCTGAAGAGACTATGTTAAAGAAATGAGCGATACAGAAAAAAGAAAAAATGATAAACACCAGAAAATGCTTCAGAGACACTGTATCATTGTTACTGGGAGGAAGTGTCACACGTAACTTCAGACTAACTGTTTATATGGTGGAAAATCAATTTTGAAAAATGTAAGCAGTGGCCGCTGTGGGGCCCTAGCTAGGGTTTGAAATAAAACTCCTTTAAGTAGGACATAATTATTTTCTTTGGTTTCTAAAATATTGGCTATCATAAGCCATAAAAAATATTTATTTAACACAACTGGCCCTAACCTATTTATCAAATGTAACCATAGCCCCAGGCACAAAATCCCAGCACTGGCTCATAGGCACGTGGGCGATGCTGCTACCGATGGAGGGCACGTCATGCTGACACACTCTGGAGAGGTGGTCACAGTAAGAGGCATGCAGAAGGCATGTACCATCTTACTCTCCATGCTGAACCCCCACCAACCTTACCAGCTACATTTTATTTATGAAACAGATTTACGGTTCTAAAAAACAGAACAAACTCATCAAATGAATTTATTTTAAATACTGAAGCCAAATTAGCAGTTTTCTTTGCACCCGTGACTTTTTACAATGAATCTGTATATGGTTTTGTTCCCACTTTCAGGCTGGAAAAAGACCGATCTTACAAAGTATTTGGTCTACCCACCTTCCTCTGTGAACCACCCTCACTCAAGTGGGTTTCTCCAAAATCTACAGCTCAGTAGGTATTTTCACAGCCTGAGAAGTGAAGTTGCTAAGTCTGTTGTTCTTTATACCCCTGGCCTGTGAGAAAGTGTCACATTTTAAAGAATTTTATGCTCTTTGAACTTACTTTCATATAGTGAGAGATAAACAGAGTCGGTGCTCAATAAAGCTTTAGGTTGTAAATGACTAACTAGGTTTTGCTACCTAGATTGTTGTTCAGTCACTCAGTCATGGCTGATTCTTTGTGACCCCATTAATTGCAGCACACCAGGCTTCCCTGTCCTTCACTATCTCCTGAAGTTTGCTCAAACTCATATCCATGGAGTCGGTGATGCCATCCAATCATCTCATCCTCTCTCATCCCCTTCTCCTCTTGCTCTCAATCTTTTCCAGCATCAAGGAGCTGGCTCTTTGCATCAGGTAGCCAAAGTTTTGGAGCTTCAGCTTCATCATCAATCCTTCCAGCGACTATTCAGGGTTGATTTCTTTTAGGATTGAGTGGTTTGATTTCCTTGCTGTCCAAGAACTAGTTGGTATAGCTAACAAATAAGTAATTGAATGTGACTTGAAGCTTAAAAGAAGCCTAGAGTTTGTTGCCTTCTTTATTATGAAATACAAGGCATACACAAAAACCTCACAAATCAAAAACATGCAGTTCAATGATTTCTCGTAAGGCAACACCTCTGTGACTACCACCTAGGCCTAAAAACGTAAAGCCTGTTGAAGTGTTTCTTATAACATTCATTAATTAATTTAGAAATTTTTCATGTCCCTACTATGCCCAGCACTATCTTAGGAATCCTTAGAGTCAGTGGGAAAGACAAACCATATGCAAATAAATATATAACATGTTAGGCAGATAAATGATAGGCAGAGAAATAAAGGGGTTTAGGGAGACACCAGTGAAGGTGCAGAGGGTTATTTTACATGTAGAATTACAAGGAGAGCCTTTGAAGGACAGGGATCATGTTTCGTTTTAGTCTGTGTTTGGGGGTGACTCACCCATAGTATTAACTAATAAATGTCTATCAAGTAAACTGGATAATGATGGAATCAAGTATTCATGAGAGGACAAAGCAATCACAAAAACAAACAGAAGACAGAAAAAAGAAAAAGTAAAAAAAAAAAGACCAATTGCAAACTAGTTTACTATGGAACAAGTCTAGGCAAATGGCATTTTGTTTGGAGCAGAAGAAAAAAAATGGTTCAGACAATGTGTAGCATTAGGACAGGAAATCTGATTCATTCTCAGGTACTTCCTTTCAAACTATTACACTAAGCTAAGATTTTACAAGTTTAAGAGAGCTCTAAATGCAGACATGCTCAGTTGTGTCTTTGCAACCCCATGGACTGTAGCCTCCCAGGCTCCTCTGTCCATGGAATTCTCCAGGCAAGAATACTGGATTGGGTTGCCATTCCCTTCTTCAGGGGATCTTCCCAACCCAGAGACTGAACCCAGGGTCTCCTGCATTGCCGTCAGATTCTTTACCATCTGAGACACAAGGGAAGCCTAAATACAAACACCAGGCTATAAAATTTGGGCCAGTGTCCACCTATTTGTGGCTGGGCTTCACTTTCCTAAATGTTTCCAAAAATCAGTGATTGTGTATTTTAAAATGCCAGTGGAAGATAAAGAAAGCAGTAGGCACAAAGTATTACAAAAAATAAAAATCTCAAGTAGTTAGTTAAATACTCTTCAATTTTAATATTGACATTGCTAAACAACCCACCAAAGATCACTTTAGACCTCGATAAGAGGAACTAGCTAGAGAGGGAGAAAGAGAGAGAGAGAGAGACTCTTCCTTTAATATTGAGACCCAGGTCAATCAAGAATGTTATTTGGTCAATGCTGCAGAACCCAGACATATAATTGGCTCAGAGTTTTAAATAAAATGGAATCTAAATGGAAAATTTCAAGGGCCTATTTTAATAGAAAAAGAAATATTTGCAGGGTTTTTTGTTTGGTTTTTTTTTTTTTTTTTTTGGCTTAGATTATTTAAGGATGTAGCCTGTAAGAGCACTGTAAAGGAAAGAGAAAGAGAGAGAGAGAGAGAGAAACTTTTTTGGGGGGAGAGAGGGTAAAGCAAGCAGAGGAGAAGACAGGAAAGAAGGAAGGGGAGGAGAGAAGGAGGGGCCCTTGATATCAACAATTTGAGGAAAGTTAGAAATTTGCAAAACAAAATTGAAATGTCCGAAGAATTGTTACATGGCTCCTTTATTAGAAAATTATCTTCATGTTAAGCTGCCTCTGTATTTTGCTTCCTTTTCATGCCCATTGCAAATTGATACAGTATTCCATGCAGTGTGCTCTCCATGTAGTAGTCCTTCAATAAATGCAAATGATGACATTGATTTTACTAAATCTATTTCCCACTTCCTTTTTAATGACTCCTAATAATCTTCATAATTAAGTTAAATCAATAGTAGCACAAGTAGAGAACAGAGCATTAAAAAAAACTCATGTAATCAATCATTCCATCAACCAATAAATATTAATTGTACTTCAAGCAGTGTACTGGGGCTTTAACTATAAACAAGGTATATATGGTCCGTGATCTAAGGATTACAAAAACTAGCCAGAGTGATATTTGACAACAGTCTTTATTATTGCCTTGGTCATCGTCTTTGTCTTCATTATCATTATTGCTAACACATTCTGAGAATTTCTTCAGTTCCAGGTAGTCTTTTAGCATTTACATATATTACCTCGTTTGGGCTTCCCTGATAGCTTAGTTGGTAAAGAATATGCCTGCAATGCATGAGACCCTGGTTCAATTCCTGGGTCAGGAAGATCCCCCAGAGAAGGTATAGGCCCACTCGAGTATTCTTTGGCTTCTCTTGTGGCTCAGCTGGTAAAGAATACGCCTGCAATGCGGGAGACCTGGGTTTGATCCCTGGGTCGGGAAAATTCCCTGGAGAAGGGAAAGGCTACCCACTCCAGTATTCTGGCCTGGAGAATTCCATGGAATGTATAGTCCATGGGGTCACAAAGAATCGAACATGACAGAGTGATTTTCACTTTCACTTTTCACCTCATTTAATCTTCACAGCAACATTTTGAGTAGACGATATTAGTCTCAATTTTCTAATGAAGAAACTAAAGCTCTAAAAAATTAGGAATTATAGAATGAATTTCAATACACTGCTAAAGTTGTTATGAACCATAATATAATGGTTTAAATATATGGTGACTAAAAGCAGCTATCAAAATTCAGAAAGAGAATCAAGATTCTCTTCCTCCATATACCCTCCCTCTGCTTAAAGAAAAATATATCTGAAAGCCTTCAAGTAGCTTTATTTTAAAGGTTATCTTTCACTTTCTTAACTTTTCAAAGAGGGAATCACTGGTGATAATGGTTACAGTGTTTTATATACTTGATGCTTTGGAAGTTGTTAAGATAGGGAAGGTAATACAGATGATGTGATGTGATCCAGAGCCTTCTAAAATGAGGGGAAAGGGCACACCGATTGAGATGTAAGCCAATGCACTCTCCTTGGGAATTTAGAGCCCTGTGTTTCATTTTCTGACCTCACTACAGAGACTTCCACATCATCCAGACCTGCCATTGGATAATAACTGTGTCCAGCAACCCCTGGGACCCAACCAATTTATCATCTACTCTGCTAGAGAGATTTTTGGTTCCTTGCATCCCGTCTTGTGCTGTGGGGTCTAGCGAAGCCAAAGGGTTGCTAATTGCCATGTTAAATTCTCCTGGCCTCAGCTATTCTCTCCCTGGTGTCTCTCAATCTCCCAGTCCAATTGGGGACATTCATAGGAATTTATCTGCACTCCAGGAGTTCAAAAAGCATTTACTGCTAGTTTGTCTGTATCAGCAAAGGAGAATGGTGGTTTTAGTCAGGGTGACTGTGCTCTGCATTTTATGATGCTATTTCATAATAAGAGGTTGCAATCTTCTGCCTACTATAAGATAAAAGGGAAAAGAATTCACAGCAAGTTGTGTTTGGGGAAACATTTTTTTGAATTTAAGGTTATCTATCAAGATAACAGTTATTACTAACGTCCTTATCTGATGTTGTCTAAATAAAGTCCATTAACTGACTTTACATTCCCAGGTCCAGTTGCAATAACTTTATTATAGCTGTCAATACCCTGTTGAAAATAATAATTCCAGCATTGATTTCTACTTCTTTTTTGCTTAAAGACCCTTTGGCATCTCCACCAAATTTCTGGATTTAAAAAACCTGCGGCATTGGGTAAAGGATTTTAAAAGTTATTGTGTGAACAAGAGTCCCTAGGTGATCCTTCTTATGCAATATTTTAGACAATTTAATTCTGTTCCACAAAATATAGAATCTGTGACTCAGGGTGATTTTTTTTTTCTCCTTCCACTTTCAAGTTTAAAAATATTTTAGGCAGCATGAAATGTATTTGCATCATTTTCACATGCATCATAATAAACAAGGGCATGCCTACTGCAACATAGTTACCATACCACCATCCCTGATCTGACCTACACATTTTTAGGCTGACCTAAGAACACAGAAAAAACCTTCCTGCAGCTGACTCAATGTGAAGGATTATCATTTCTTTTAGTGAGGATATGTTTGATATATATTTGATGGGAAATGGGCTTTTTTTTCATTATTTGGAACGAAGAACAGTGTTAAGTGCATCACCAACCAAACACAAATGAACAAAATGAACTTCCACCTCCCTATGCAACAGTGGCAGAGGTGGTTTGCAGGTGTCAGATATATTTGAATATGTTACTGACATACATAGCACACGATGTGATTGATGCAGGTACCACATTACAAATCACAGTGGTCTGTTCCATTGGAACATGAATTTGAAGGACTGTTGTTGTTCTTGGTGAGAACTTTTTGACTCCTTTCTGCTTGTATACTTCTTTTTCTTTCCAAAGCAGATGATGGGGACTAACGTCACAGCCCCTGAACAAAAGGATTGAAAAATTTGGACTTTATTCCTGGCTCAGTCATACAACGTTCTCCTCCGTAGACCATGTTGATTTTTGTCTGTTCATTTGTTTGTTTTTCTCTTTCAGGTAAGACTTAAGCCCATGGTCTTTTTAGAGGTCACTTAATGCGGTGAAGAGAACACCAGTTTTGGAGTCAGCAAAACCTGAGTGGTGGTCCTGATTCTGCCACGAATAAGGTGTGAGACTTTTAGGCACATTATTTATTCTTCTGGAGATTCAGAGTCTTATCTGAAAAATGGAAATCAGATTGCCCACCTTGCAGAACTGTTTGTGAGAATTTAATTAAACTTCATAAATATAGTGACCAGCACAGTATAAGTTACATTGTAGGGACCCAATTATAATAATAATGGAACATAAACAGATAAGTGAAAACATAGGGTATTGTGATCTGGTATCTGTTTTTCTTTTTTTTTTTTTTCAATGGGTGCAGTGTCACTTCTGGAGAAATATTAGTTGTCTAGTGAAAGAGGAATTTGTTTTTAGACACTTTCTCCCTTTAATAAATGACAATGAAGTTTGTATTATTTCTCTGCTTCTTTGATGCAAACATTGAGTGGAATAGTGAGGAAATTAAATTGTTAGATGCGTCTAGTTGGAAAGCCTAAAAACTAATTGCTTTATAGCCTGTTTAGGAAATGTAGTGATCTGATTTTAATTTTCTTATTTAAAGGATATTCTGAACACCCATCCACTGTTTGAGCTGTTTCTTTGCATTTTCAGCTTCTGTATGTCCCTGAAGGTATTTTTCTGTGATGCACATATGAGGGGATATGAACCTGAGTTCTCTGAACTCAAGAAGGGACCCTTCTTTCCATATGACTAAGTCATTTCTGGTTTGCAT
Organism: Dama dama; assembly: GCF_033118175.1. NCBI lineage: Eukaryota > Metazoa > Chordata > Mammalia > Artiodactyla > Cervidae > Dama > Dama dama. Next base: position 55,025,519 of record NC_083700.1, read on the forward strand.
CAATCACCCATGACGTGGAGGCTCACATATGCTGACCTAGTCAGCCTCCAAGATGAGGACAACTTTCAGTCTACCTCCAAAGAATTTGTTTTGAGGATTGATATGACATAGGCCTTGACTCCTAAATTTTCTGTTTAAAAAGTTATAATATCATTTTACAAGTTAACAATGAGTGTTTGATATTAAAACAGATGGCAGTATGATGAGCTGAATTTACTCAGAAATTTTAGTCTTAGATTTTTTTCTTAAACTGGCTGTGACTTCCCCCAGTGTCTTAACTTCTCTATTCTCTGATCTTTCATCTATAAAATGTTTTTCAAGTAGGAGATGCCAGATTTTTCTTCAATAGTAAGTGATAATAGTAAGCATAAAAAGGAAAAAAGAGCAACTCCCAAGATTAATCAGTTTTACAGTCATTGGTGAGACCCTGAAGTTTGCCTGAATTCAAAGAACTAGTTATGTGACCTTGGGAACTTTAATTTCCTCACCTGTGAAATGGGAACACAAGTAACATGAACTTCAGAGGGTAGTTGTGAAGGTTAACTGAATAATACATGTAAGATGTTTGCCACAGCTTAACCATAAATGTCAGCCACTTGTAGCAGTGACGATAGCAGTGGGGACCAGGAACTAGCTCCTTAATTCAATTCTCACAGCCTGAAACTTTATAAGTATTAATATCCATATTTTATAGACGTAACTGAAGTTCAGAAAGGTTAAGCAATTTTTAAAATGTCATGTGGTTACGAAGTGACAGTCAGATTTTGAAACTAGGTCTGTTTAATTTTAACCAGTAGGAAGGATATTTTCTAGCTCTATGATTCTGTGAAAATTCTATTTTGATTAGAATTACAAAATGGTACTTATGAGTTAGTTTTTCTGTATTTTTGCTCACAAAGCACTTTATACATACATATATATATGTGTATGTATATATATATACACACATACATACATATGTGTGTGTGTGTGTGTATATACACATACAAAACTAGCAATGCATTCATCATTTCTTGTAATTTTTTTTTTAACTTGTCTGACCAACAACAGACAGTAAGATTTGAGGACAACAATCTTGGTTTATGAGGCCAGGAGACAGATCTTGGCACACAGTAGGCATATTAGAATTGTCTTTTGAACAAAATATATTTTAAGAAAATACAGCATCTAGGGTGAAGCAAAGCGGAACAAAACAAACAATTTTGTTGGATTAATTTGGCTTCAGGGAAAAAACAGAAAAATAGAGACTACAGAAATAGGATTTTATCAGGGCAGAAGGGTAACAGACATTTAAGGTCAGATACTATTTAGCCTTGAGGCAGGGAATGGGATTCATTTCAGGAACTTCCTCCTAAAACAATTGCTCTGAACTAAGATTTGACTGGTTCCTGCAATGAACATAATTAAAGTTAATCACATTTTTTTATATCCAGAGTAGTTTTAAACTTAGAGACCTGATTATTAAATTTGGACCAAACAGACGCAGTTCACTTTCAAAGACATTCTAGGAGAAATTCACTACGGTTGATGTTTTGTATTAAAATTTATATCATCCATCATCCTAATAGATTATACATATGATTTGGCCATCCCATTATAAGAACAAAATGCTATCTTGTCTCCTTGATACAGTGTCTTAAAGGGAAAAAAAAAAAGAAACACCGCACTGTTCCTTTTCTGGTTTTTTTTTTTTTTCTTTGAAGTTGTTCATAGCACACAAGGTCTGGCATCGGGAGTAATTAGAGTAAACCATGCAGAAATCCCAAAGGAAGCAGGCAGGTAGGGTAATGTTTGCTGCATTAAAAACTTAAAAAAGAAAGCTTGGTGTTTTAGAGGACAAGAAGGTGAACAAACCCTTCCGAGGACGATTAAATGAGTGAATCTGTCTTACCTGTCTAAATGAGACTCCCTGGCCATACTCTGAGATGTAATGACAATTATGGGAAAAGCTTAAGAGGAAATTTTTAATAATTAACAATGCTACCCTATACAATAGGTGGACAAATGTTTTCGAAGATTATGACCAACAGTAACTGTGCCCTAGGATCACCTGAGATGCCAGTCGCCACCCCAGGTCTAAGAAAGCTGAATCTACTATCCTTATGATGCATTCAGTCCTCGCCCCCGACAGGTCCCTTGGGAGACTGTAAAAGTTCTATTGACAGGAGAAGACCTCTGACAGATAGGGCCCTTACAGAGGGAGACTTCTTTTTCCTCAGTGTCTTAATTTTTTTCAGTTAATTTGGTTTGTGTCAAATATATCCCATGCGTATTGCCTTCATATCTCCTTTCCTTATGAAGGCAGAAGGAAGCAAAGTATTTAAAAGCAAAAATAGTGTGAAAATAAGGTTTCTGGATTTAGCTAGTAAAAAAAACCCCACATGTTACATGAAATATACTTATACTAAACAATTATTCATTATTTACCTCCAATTCCAGTGTAAATGAATGTCCTATATTTTATCTGTCTACTCTATGCAAAAAGGCATATGTCACAGCCTGGAGGCAGCCAGCACACTATTTGCAAATGACCTTGCCTGTGAACTGATGCAGAGAAAATTGCATTTGTCACCTAAAATAATTAATCTAAATCTTAAAATGTTTCCTTTATTTAGGAAACAAGAGTTCAAAAGTAGTTTTCATAATGTAACAGCCTCTGTTATAGACTTTGATTTTACTGTGTTCCCGAATTCAACCTAATTCAATGCTTTATGGTTGTGGTGGTTTTTTAAAGAACTAGGTTTTTAGTCAGTGAAAATAATCTGAAAGAAATGTATCTGTCCTCCAAACTCAAAGTCTTACTTGATTTTTCACCTAGACAAGTGAAGTGGCTCTTTAAATAATTACCAACACTAAAATGGACCTAGCTACCAAGAGCTTCAGGAAATCTACATAAAGTAGGTGATGATAAGCATCTCTCATACACTGAGTTCTGTCTTAGCGTCCTGAACAGGGCAACAGGTGTGGCCACAATGTGAACAGATGCTTCCACATGTGGGAGTTGGGGTTTGAGTCCGCCCCTGCCTTTTCCTTTGTGTCACTCACTGTGGTGATGTGTGTTTCAAGCTGTTGAACTCCTTTGACTCACTTTATGCCTCTCTTTGGTAGAGCTGTGGGCTGTGGTGTGCTATTTCTTTCTTGCATATTTTTATAGGATTGTTAAGAACTTTTTTCTTTTTTTTAATTTTAGTCTTGCTGTTTTGAGACTTCTGAATCAGACTTTCTGGTCACTGGTTTAGGGTATGATTTTATAGCAGAGGGAGAGAAAAAGAGAGAAACAGTAGAGGCATTATTCTTAAGGGGGGAAAAAAGCCCCAGCCAAAGGCAGATGACCTTGCCCTTGTTCTGCCTTGACACGGGAAGTTGAACTGCCCCAGGAAGTCATTAACAGACTAGTAGTGACTGTTTTGTCAGGTCTTATTGTTTAATTAGATCACAACTTGGTCCCAATTCTAAAATCCTTTTGGCACATGCCATAATTCTCAGTACTTAGTATCAGATACTTCCAAGCAACTGCCTATAAAAGGCAAAAAGCAAGTAAATTTAGCATTTGAACTAATTTAATTAAAAACATAACAGACTCTTAGAGTAAGAAGTTTCTAGTGGTCAGTCACTCAAACTTTTGTGGAAGTGATTGCTCCCTGTGGCTGCAAAATGCTCAATTTGACTACAGGCTTCCTTTGAATCACATTAAGTGTTTTGCACCATGTCTGGAGAATAAGTTTTCATCTCAACAGCATATCCTAGTTTGAAGATGCTTCCTCTGTGTTCATGGACTGTGATGTAAATACCTTTAGACACAAAGCTGAATCAAAGTTCTAAACCTGGAGAATGAGAGTTGTTGCAGACTTTACATATTTGGCTCTGAGATTCTGAGCCATCAGAGCTGAGCTTTCTGGGGGTGCATCATCACAATTAATGCCATGCAAAAATTAAAAAGAGGAAAGATCTGCAAAGATCTGAGAAATCTCAGTTTAAAATAAAAAATTTCCTGATCACTCAGTTTAACGTTCAAGGGCTAGATATTTTCAGTAAAAAATGCTTAAATGCTGGGAGTTATCAACCTTTCCAAGGAGAAGATGCCAGAGACCAATGAATTTGATTCTTGAGATATTTCCCCTAGAGGATCAGCCTGCAGTTCATTTTGATTAATTTCATTCTTCTGCCTCTGGTGATATTTCTATAGACATCTTCCCTTTTCTTTTTTTCTTTTTTTAAAAAAAATGTGTCAAAGTCCATCAATTAGTTCTGTTGTTTATATCTTCCTCCATTATCTCCATTTAACCAAGCTCATCCTGTTGGGTTGTGTTAATATTTCCCTTTACACATCTATCCATTTCCTGTATCTGTTGAGTTATGATTTTGTTTTTCCAAATTTTGTTTTCAATGTTTTTCCAAAATGTACTAAGTATTATACAAATTGTATTAAGAGGATGGTATAGAAAAACTTAGGAGACATGCTACCTCAGATTGCTGAGGTTGAACAATCTTGGCAGAAAAGGCACCTTATGTGTGAACTCAAGAAGAGTATGAAAAGGGAGAATAACTAATGAAACTGCAAGCATGATTTCAGTGTGAAAAGAAAATAAATTGTGAAGGTTGAGCAATAGATGATATGGCTAAAAAGAAAAGCAAGAATAGAATTGTAAAGAACATTGCACATCCCAATAGGGCTTGATTTTCATCCTGGTGGGAAAAGGGCATAGTAAAGGATCTTAAAGAGAATAATCTCTGCTTTTGAAAGATCACTCTGAAAAAATGTGGAGAATGGATATGAGTAAGGAAAAATCTGAAGTAAAAGAGTGGTAGAGGCTCTTTTGGTAAATTAAGCAAGAAACAGAATCAGAAACTCAAATAGTAATCATGCAAAAAGCTAGGTAGAAAGAATCCACCATGAGCAGTTAAATGATGAAAGTGAATGAGTGGCAAGACAGTGAAGGGTGATTGTTTCCAGTCTTGGTAAAAAGAGGAATTGTGGAGATGATTCATTCATTTATTGAGAAAGCAAAAACAAAGATGAAAGCTCCAGTCTGGACAGTGATCAAATCCATTTTGGACGTGTTGAGCTTACAGTATCTATTGTACACATAAGTGCAGATATTCAGTTAGCTGAGAGTCATAAATAGGGGATCCATCGGTCTGTCTGTAGAGTGCTGTGGAATCTCGAGAATAAATGAGATCACCAAAAGAGCATTCTAGACTCTAGAGTAGCATCTAGGACAAGAGGTAGGAATAAATTAAAGAGGACTTTATGTAACCAAAATGAGGAAGAAAGAATTTCATGTAAAGATGGGCAAAATAAAGGACAGAAATGGTATGGACCTAACAGAAGTAGAAGATATTAAAAAGAAATGACAAAAATACACAGAACTACACAAAAAAGATCTTCATGACCCAGAAAACCATGATGGTGTAATCACATCTAGAGTCAGACATTCTGGAGTGCAAAGTCAAGTGGGCCTTAGGAAGCATCACTATGAACAAAGTTAGTGGAAGTGATGGAATTCCAGCTGAGCTATTTCAAATTCTAAAAGATGATGCTGTGAAAGTGCTGCACTCAATATGCCAGCAATATGCAGGCTACACTCAATATGTCAGAAAACTCAGCAGTGGCCACAGAACTGGAAAAGTTCAGTTTTCATTCCAATCCTAAAGAAAGGCAACACCAAAGAACGTTCAAACTACAACACAATTACACTTATCTCACATGCTAGCAAAGTAATGCTCAAAATTATCCAAACTAGGCTTCAACACTATGTGAACTGAGAACTTACAGATATTCAAGTTGGATTTAGAAAAGGCAGAGGAACCAGAGATCAAATTGCCAACATCTGTTGGATCATAGAAAAAGCAAGAGTTCCAGAAAAACACCTACTTCTGCTTTATTGACTACGCCAAAGCGTTTGATTATGTGGATCACAACAAAGTGTGGAAAATTTTTCAAGAGATGGGAATGCCAGACCACCTGACCTGCCTCCTGAGAAATCTGTATGCGGGTCGAGCAGCAACAGTTAGAACCTGACATGGAACAACAGACTGGTTCCAAATTGGGAAAGGAGTCAATGCTGTATATTGTCACCCTGCTCATTTAATTTATATGCAGAGAATATCATGTGAAATGCTGAGCTGGATGAAACACAAGCTGGAAGCAAGATTGCCAGGAGAAATAACAATAACCTCAGATATGCAGATGACACCACCCTTATGGCAGAAAGCAAAGAGGAACTAAAAAGCCTCTTGATGAAAGTGAAAGAGGGGAGTGAAAAGCTGGCTTAAAACTTAACATTCAGAAAACTAAAATCATAGCGTCTGGTCCCATCACTTCATAGCAAATAGATGGGGAAATATTGGAAACAGTGAGATACTTTATTTTGGGGGCTCCAAAGTCACTGCAGATGGTGACTGCAGCCATGAAATTAAAAGACTCTTCCTTCCTGGCAGAAAAGCTATGACCAACCTAGACAGATTATTAAAAAGCAGAGATGTTACTTTGCCAACAAAGGTCCATCTAGACAAAGCTATGGTTTTTCCAGTAGTCATGTATGGATGTGAGAGTTGAACCATAAAGAAAGCTAAATGCTGAAGAACTGATGCTTTTGAACTGTGGTGTTGGAGAAGACTTTTGTGAGTCCCTTGGACTGCAAGGAGATTAAACCAGTCAGTCCTAAAGTTAATCCATCCTGAATATTCATTGGAAGGACTGATGCTGAAACTGAAGCTCCAATACTTTGGCCACCTGATGCAAAGATCTGACTCACTGGAAAAGACCCTGATGCTGGGAAAGATTGAAGACAGAAGGAGAAGGGGATGACAGAGGCTGAGATAGTTGTATGGCCTCACCAACTTGATGGACATGAGTTTGAGCAAGCTCTGGGAGTTGGTGATGGACAGGGAAGCCTGGTGTGCTGCAGTCCATGGGGTCACAAAAAGTCAGACAAGACTGAGTGGCTGAACTGAACTGCTCAATACTATCAGTTAGAGAAGTGGGCCCTGAAAAGTTCTTTGCATTCAGTAGATGGGCACTCACTGGTGACTTTATCAGAGATGGTTTCATAGACATAATATTGTAGATCTAATTGCAATGAGATTTGTTGAGTTAGTTTTAATAATTTGTGTCTTTCAAAAATTTGAAATTTGAAATTTCTCCATTTTTTAAATTTCTCCCTCTATTTTATTTAGAAAATAGCAGGAGAATCCATCCTTGAGGCATGAGGGCATGCCGACCGAAAGATGCGAAGAGAAGAGAGTTGGGGAGCTTGCCAGGGCATGGGAGAGAGAAAGAGCCTTTTGGCGCCTCGTTTTTTTTTTTTTTTTTTTGGCGCCTCTTTTTATGTTTTTCTTTTTTTTCCTCCCCAAGGGTCTGCCCTTGTAAATTGGGCTAGCCAGGAGTGCTGTTTGTTCTACCTGAGGTCCTCACTCCGGTCCTCAGACCTTCCTCTGACCTTCCTTTGTTCTATTTTCGCAGGCTTTTCCCTTCCTTGTCTTTTAGCCACCGTCATTTTGGACTCCTGTTTCCTATTCTAACTACCTAACAGGTTTAAATTATCAGTTTGCTATTTTTTCTATTTGTGACATCTATTTTTTTATTCCTTTTTTAGTCTTTTCATGCCTTTTTATGGATTGAATATTTTTAGTATTTTATTTTACTTTTGCATATTGGCTTATTAGCAATTTTTTTGGGTTATTTTTTACTGATTGCCTTGGAGATAACAAAATGCATTTTACTATCATCATTGCTTTTCCATTTTGGATGACTAACCATAGCAGTGTGCTAAGTCTTAGGGATTCCCAGTTTGAAATTTTCATGCTAAAATCAGGAAAGTCTCAGGCATACAAGACTGAAATGGATCACTACTTTTCTCATATAGTATAAAAATATTAAAACATCACATTATAAACCCCAAAATGCACTACTATTTTGCTTGTTTTAATCAGTTGTATTTATAGTTTGTTTTTTTTTTTTAAATAGGAAATTTTACCATGTTTATCCACATATTTATATTTCTCACACTTTTTATTCCTTTGTGAGATCCAAATTTCCATTTGGCATCTTTCTTGGGGGGGAGGGGTAAGCTTTTGTTATTGATTTCATTTAGCATTATTTATAATTTATCTTTGCCAGTAACAAATGCAAATTTTTTTAATTTAAATATTATTAAGGTTTTATTTTTTAGAGTAGTTTAAGGTAGCTACCTAGAACAAGTCTTGTAAGAAATTTACATTTTATTTCAAGTGCAAAGAAGTCAACGAAGGGTTTTAGTAGGGGAAGGATGAAAGGTCTTATTTGTATTTGAAAGGAAACTTTGGAAAGTGGAATCAAAGAAAGTGAAAATTAGAGAAGGGAAGCTTAGCATTTGAGGTATGAAAGTGGACGTTTTGGTAAAAACACAATCTAAGGAATGACTGGGTTTCAGGATCACTGGAATCAGCAAGCAGAAGAAACTGGAGAAACATACCATCTGTTTAGATGTTTAACTCTTTGAAAATGATAATAATCAATGATGAAGAGATATGCAATGTCTTCCAGAAAAGGGAAAGCCTATATATATTTGAAAACATGAAATAGTGACAAAACATTTGCATAGGCCTATGGTGTATTTATATGTTTAAAAAAAAAAAAGAGGACACTGGTGAGTGATGATGATAGGAAAATAGTTGGGCAACTCAGTCAAGTGCTAGTGTGCACTGGGTAGGATGGTGGGCTGTAATGGGTATCCAGAGGATAGAGTTTGGTTTCAGTTAAAGTCAGAAATGGATTGAGGAAAATGGTGAATCCAGGAGACCTACTAATAAGAGAGCAGGTGTTCCACAGCCCATAATATGAGAATATCACAGAGAGGGTAGACAACCCACATAAGAAAGTCTCTGCTGCTCTCACTCCAGGGCTGTTCAGGCTTTTGTGCATAGCTTCCGGAATCACTTTGATTTGGAATCAGCACATCTGGCGGCTTTGGACAGAGTAAACACTTCCATTTCATTTATAAAAATACAGTGGAAGTCAGTAAAAGTGGCCCAAACTGGAGGGGGAGAGAGGAAGATGAAGCATCTTAATTAGCTCAGAACAAACAACATTAATGTGGTAATCAGAGTGAGTGGCGGAGAGTGAGATACAGGGGGAAAAAAAGCACAAGGAAACAAAGAAACAAGAATGAAGTTAGAGAAGAATGATAAAACTGACAAAAAAGGAAGAGACCAGACAGAGAAGCAAGCATAGGATATTAGTGTGTGTTTTTTTTTTTTTTTTTGTATGCTGAGATATCTAACTGGACTTCAGTGATAGAACTGAATATATTTCCTTGTCTATTAATTTGGTAATCTGATCAAAAAGCATTTGGGTTTATGTAAAGATTATTAATAGACAACAGAGCCAGAAGAATTAGAGCAATTTTCTTTTTTTAAAATATCATTTAACTTCCATACATATGAAAAGTAAATGTTTCCACTAGGGAATAAAACACTGAGTAACCTGCTTAGCATCTATAAGTGAGTTTGTCATATGGTTACTAAAATGAGTTATAGTCAATCTTCAGTTTGTATGTTCATTTTGTATATCCCTGGGCTTTGGCCTTAGGGATAGCACACATCTGCTGGAAGTCACATACATTCTGTGAGAATCAAAATTAAAAATTATAGATACTTCATCTAATAAGACAATAGGGAATGTCAGCCTATTACAGCCCTGCAGAAAAAATTTTCCCAATAATGTTTCAGTCACATTCTGTGGGAAGATATCAGGCGCTATGGTTTAACAAGTGTGTTGGTTCATTGCTTCATAAACAGTGGGCATACTGCAGTACTTTGGGGATGGGGTGTTCCCTTGACCCCCTTGAACCCTGGACTCCCAATGAAACATCCATCAACTGACCATTCTAGAGCTGTCATTATTCCCTAACAAGCCTCTTTGCTCCAACCACACCATCCTGCTTACTAGTCTCTACCTATGACTTGCTAATTTTAGTACATATTGCTCTGAATCATAGCATGTCAAAGTTGAAAGGGCTCTTAGAGATTTAGATCAGCCCTCAATTTACACCTGAAGAAACACATTTCAGAAGTCCTTCAACCCCTAACTCAAAATTTACTCCCCACAAAATTGCTTTCCCCCTGAAGTTGAAGCCAGCTCTGAGAATCACTCCTTTCCTTAGCACTTCTTTTGCTATTATAATTTCTGTTTGTCCAAGAAGGAAGTCTTGGAAAAGTCAGTGTTCCTCCCCTGGCTTCCATTTCTTCCTCTGTAATAAGAAAGGGCTGGATCTGATGACCTGTAAGGTCCCTTTTTACCATAGCATGTTTGTTTTCCAAATCTATCTCTGAAGTCTCGGATCATCCTTTATAAATTGTTCTTGGTCATACATGCCGGCAGTTGTTACTTTGCATGATTCCTTGTAACTGAAATTGGTACCTATTGATACCAGTTCCTCACTGCAACATCCATGGTGTCAGAGGTCAAATGTCAGTTACCACAGAACTGTGCCAAGTTCTGTGCCAAGTGAAGAATCAGTGCCAGAGTGCATGGGTTTCAGCTAGTATCACACAGTGCCAAGTAAGAACTGCCTGTATATTTCTATTCCATAGTAGTGTTTTACTTCTCGGACCTCATTCTTCAAATTTTCTTTGAAGAACAAACCTTGCCTTGGTAGATAAACTGTAATTCAAGGACCTTGTCCTTCCCTTGCCAAGTATGACTACATGACCAGAACTAGGACAGTTAAATGTTCCCCGTAGAACTTATATCTTCAACCATGGCAATTCAAGGTTTGAAAAGGGCTGGAGTGGAGTCACAAGATGGCATTGCTCTGAAGGGACTGTTCACCAGTTCCTCTCTGCTACTTGCTGTTAGAATTGATCTTGTTCCTGTACTTTCTCGGGTTTAATTCTTTAGCAGTGAGAAAAACGTGCTGAGGAATCCTCTTCATAACCTGCCGGAAAATCTGCTAAATACCTAACCTGTGCTCACAGTTTTCATTGGCCTGATCCTTGTCACAAAGAAGATTAAGGACAGAAGAACCCCTAGCGCTTGGGCAACAGCTGTAGGGCACCACAGATAGTAGAGCCTTCAGGACATCCTGGGGCATGCACTGCTGCTCGCCTGTTCCAGGGTGGGGGGGAGGTTTGAAGAAACAAGAAATGAGAGATTGTAAAGGAATTAAGATTTTGTTAGCCATATGTCCTTCCAGCCATAGGAGCGAGGACCTCCTACCTGAACCTGAGGTCTTCTGGAATCTGAGACTGAGTCGTGTGAGCTTTCTGCCGAGTTTGTTTTTGCTGTCTCAGTTTCCAGCATGGTGGGCTTATTGTCACTTCCACCGCGCTGGATTTTCTTGTGTTCAGCTTCCACCACGGGAGCTTTGGCCAAGTTGGGCTTCTGCTGTGCTTGGCGTTGGCCTCGCGGGGGCCGAGCCGAGGTTGTTTCAGCCAGGTTAAATCCAAGAAATGGCACCGTATATGTTGGGGGATTGTGTAATTTCCTTGGTTCTGTCTCGCCACAGCAAAAATTTGAAGCGATGGACAAATCGGTGTTACAGCTCAGTTTTATTAGGAAAAACAAAGGATAGTATGACCTCTGAGGAGTAAGGGTGAGCTGACCCAAAAGACAAAGAGAAGAGAGGTCTCAATTCTTCTAGGCTTCCTCCTTTTATACATTTATCTCCTCCCCCATGAGCCTGCCCTATGTAAATTGTGCTAGCCAGGAGGGCTGTTTGTTTTACCTGAGGTCCTCACTCCAGTCCTTGGACCTTCCTTTGTTCTATTTTCATGGGCTTTTCCCTTCTTTGTCTTATAGCTACCGACATTTTGGACTCCCTTTTCCTATTCTAACTACCTATCATTTTGATTCTGAGAACTACCCTATCTCATTGTGCTAAATCCTTATTTTGCTTAGGTTATGCAATTTGTGTTGTAAGCAACAGCAGCATCTCAGCTGTTTCAGGGTTTCTGGTTTTACTTGACCCAGTGTATTCATTTCTTCCTACAAACTTCACAAACCAGTAGCATTCACTGGTTGCCCTTCCAATTTCTGAGCACTTACTTGTTTCTTACTTGTATTCAATCTGACTCTTACCTCATTTGAACTCCACCTTTGAAAGTTACTTCTTGCTAAATATAAAGGTCTTTTAAGTTTTATTTTAATTTCTCAAACTTTGGATATTTCCTTTCCAGCGTCTGACAGAATGGAAACTCTCATCCACCTTTTTGTGTGCTAGTTCAACCCTAACTTCTCTGACAACTCTTCCATTACTCTTTTAAGCCCTCCTTCTTCTTAAATGTTGACATATATAGGCTTCTGTCCCTAGCTCCCTGTGTTCTACTGGGGTCTATGTTGCTCAGCCTGGATCCTTCCTCCCTACCCTAGAACATCTGATAGTCTGCTGAGAGTGAAGGCAGAGGTTACATAGGGCACATCTCTTAGATTATAAATTTCACTTGACACTGTGGAGTAGAAAACATAATTTTTATATTAATTCAATATTAGATGGATTTTTAGGATAAGAAATTTCTTCTTTCAGTGAGAGTTCCTATCTACTTCTTAATAACTAACCCTTTTCACTCAGGCAGAAATAGGATCAACTAGCATACTTCTTGGCCACAAGATACCTCCTGGAAACAGCCTTTGAGAAGCACTGCTCTGGATGATTGTATTTACGCTTACACCAGTTTAGCAAAGTAATTAAGAGTAGGGTCTTTGAAATCTGAAGGACATGGCTCCACATTCCACCACTTACTAGGTATGTGACCATGAGAAGTTTTTTTAACATTTCTGAGTCTGACTTTTCATCTATGAAATGGGAAAAGAATATCTATCACGTAGGGTTGCTGTAAGAATTAAGCAAGTGCTGAAAAATAAAATGTGTCTAGTGAAAGCTAATTGCTGCAGAGAATTGGTCTTGATCTGTATAAATAATAGTCAAATCTTTATCTCTAGCCTTAGGCATCCTCTCAAGTTCTAGTCCATAAATTACAATGATCATTTAGTTGTCTTACTTGTTCCTTAAATTCTATTTATCTAACTGAGGTTATCTCCCTCTTTAAACAAAGTATTGCCTTCGAACTTCACTATTTTTACCAATGGCACCACCATTCTGTCTAGAATTAAGGCATAAAGCTCTGACTCTTTCATCTAAATCACCACCACATGTCCAATCTCTTGACTAGAATAAAACTTAGCATCTTGCTTCTGCAATGTCTCTCATAAATCCCTTGTACAATCCTTCTTTTTTTTTATTTTGGTTACAGTTGATGAACTTACACTGATAAATTGCTATCACCTAAAGCCTATAGTTTACATCAGGGTTCACTCTTGGGTGTTGTACATTCTGTGGACTTTGACAAATGTATAATAACATGTATTCACCATAGTATCATGAAACAGTCTTAGTGCTCTATCTATCCCTACCTTCCTCCCTGCAAACTCCTTGAAAATTGTCTTTTAGTGCTCTTGCTCATCTTTTATTGGGTTGTTTCTTTTCATGTTGTTGCATTTTAAGAGTTATTTGCACATTTTGGCTAACAGTCTTTTACTGAATATACCATTTGCAAATATTTTCTCCCATTCTGTGGCTTGTCTTCTCATTCTCTTGACCATCTTCCACAGAACAGAAGGTAATGTGACAGTGAAGCAGAGGTTAAACATCAGTTCAGTTCAGTTCAGCTCAGTTGCTCTGTCATGTCCGACACTTTGCGAGCACATGAACTGCAGCACACCTGGCCTCCCTGTCCATCACCAACTCCTGGGGCTGACTCAAAGTCATGTCCATTGAGGCAGTGATGCCATCCAACCATCTTATCCTCTGTCATCCCGTTCTCTTCCTGCTTTCAATCTTTCTCAGCATCAGGGTCTTTTCAAATGAGCCAGTACTTTGCATCAGGTGGCCAAAGTATTAGAGTTTCAGCTTCAGCATCAGTATTTCCAGTGAATATTCGGGACTGAATAACTCTAGGACTGACTGGTTGGATCTCCATGCAGTCCGAGGGAAACACAAGAGTCTTCTCAACACCACAGTTCAAAAGCATCAATTCTTCAGCACTCAGCTTTCTTTATAGCCCAACTTTCACATACATACATAACTATTGGAAAAACCATAGCTTTGACTAGACAGATCTTTGTTGGCAAAGTAATATCTCTGCCTTTAAATATACTGTCTAGGTTGGTCATAGCTTTTCTTCCAAGGAGCAAGCATCTTTTAATTCCATGGCTGCAGTCACCATCTGCAGTGATTTTGGAGCCCAAGAAAATAAAGTATCTCACTGTTTCCGTTATTTTCCCATCTATTTACCATGAAGTGATGGGACTGGATGCCATGATCTTAGTTTTCTGAATGCTGAGTTTTAAGCCAGCTTTTTCACTCTCCTCTTTCACTTTCATCAAGAGGCTCTTTAGTTCTTCTTCACTTTCTGCCGTAAGGGTGGTGTCATTTGCATATCTGAGGTTATTGATATTTCTCCCAGCAATCTTGATTCCAGCTTGTGTTTCATCTAGCCTGGCATTTTGCATAATGTACTCTGCATATAAGTTAAATGAGCAGAGTGACAATAAACAGCCTTGACATACTCTTATCCCGATTTGGAACTAGTCTGTTATTCCATGTCCAGCTGTAACTGTTGCTTCTTGACTTGCATACAGATTTCTGAGGAGGCATGTAAGGTGGTATGGTATTTCCATCTCTTGAAGAATTTTCCACAGTTTGTTGTGATCCATACGGTCAAAGGCTTTGGCATAGTCAATAAAGCAGATGTTTTTCTGGAACTCTCTTGCTTTTTCGACGATCCAAGAGTTGCTGGTAATTTGATCTCTGGTTCCTCTGCCTTTTATAAATCCAGCTTGAACATCTGGAAGTTCACAGTTCACATACTATTGAACCCTGCCTTGGATAATTTTGAGCATTATTTTGCTAGCGTGAGATGAGTGCAATTGTGTGGTAGTTTGAACATTCTTTGGCATTGCCTTTCTTTGGGATTGGAATGAAAACTGACCTTTTCCAGTCCTGTGGCCACTGCTGAGTTTTCCGATTTTGCTGGTGTATGCAAATAATGCAGCACTTTGACAGCATCATTTTTTAGTATTTGAAATCGCTCAACTGGAATTCCATCACCTCTGCCAGCTTTGTTCATAGTGATGCTTCCTAAGGCCCACCTGACTTTGCATTCCAGGATGTCTGGCTCTAGGTGAGTGATCACATCATTGTGATTATCTGGGTCATGAATTTTTTTATTGTTGTTCTGTGTATTCTTGCCACCTCTTCTTAATATCTTTTGTTTCTGTTAGGTTCAAACCATTTCTGTCCTTTATTGTGCCCATCTTTGCATGAAAGGCTCCCCTCATATCACTAATTTTCTTGAAGCGATCTCTAGTCTTTCTTATTCTATTGTTTTCCTCTATTTGTTTGCATTTATCACTGAGGAAGGCTTTCTTATCTCTCCTTGCTATTCTTTGGAACTCTGCATTCAAATGGGTATATCTTTCCTTTTCTCTTTTGCCTTTCAGTTCTCTTCTTTTTTCAGCTATTTTTAAGGCCTCCTCAGACAACCATTTTGTCTTTTTGCATTTCTTTTTCTTGGGGGTGTTCTTGATACCTGCCTCCTGTACAATGTCATGAACCTCCGTCCAGAGCTCTTCAGGCACTCTGTCTATCAGATCTAATCTCTTGAATCTATTTGTCACTTCCACTGTATAATCATAAGAGATTTGGTTTAGGTCATACCTGAATGGTCTAGTGGTTTTCTCTACTTTCTTCAATATAAGTCTGAATTTTGCAGTGAGTTCATGATCTGAGCCACAGTCAGTTCCCAGTCTTATTTTTTGTTGACGATATAGAGTTTCTCCATCTTTGGCTGCAAAGAATATAATCACTCTGATTTTGGTATTGACCCTCTGGTGATGCCCATGTGTAGAGTTGTCCCTTGTGTTGTTGGAAGAGGGTGCTTGCTATGACCAGTGCATTCTCTTGGCAAAACTCTGCTAGCCTTTGCCTTGCTTCATTTTGGAAACATAAGGTCATCTAGGGTAAACAAGCAACCACGAATGAAGAGCTACTAATATCCAAGAACTTTCATAGCTGGAAGAGACAAGGAATGGATTATTCCTTGGGGCCTCCAGAAGGAAACAGCCCCACTGACTGACTTTACTTTTTTCCCCATAGGCTCATTTTGGACTTTGGGTCTCAGGAGCTCAAAAAGAACACATTTTTGTTTGTTGAGCTGGAAGATCCAGCTACCAATCACTGGTTTGGTTTTACATCTTATGGAAGAGAGCAAAGAGCATGACACTGCCAAACATCAGAAGTAGGAACTCACAGATTGCTACTCTGAGTCACCAGGGAGAAATCCACTCACAAGGTGCTTGTTGGAAGAACATTTCGATCACAAAAAGAAGAAAAAGCCTAGCAAGTATAGGGTCTGTAGCATGAGCCTGCCTTCCATGGGCAGCAAGACAGGGTGGTGAACTGCACAGGCCCCTCTTGTCCTGTGAGTGGAAACTCTGTTCCCTTCCCTCAGAGGAGAAATGCTAGTGGACTGGCCAGATGCTACGCCATGCACCACTTAAGCAATACAAGGAAGTTCACTTTGTACTCAGAATAGGAAAATATTTCCCCTAATAAGGAAGGAGAATCTGAGCTATGTCTCAGCACTGGTCATAAGGGAATGTTTCAGGCTCAGGGCCCTGACTGGGCAATGTCAGAGACTGGTGATAGGTTACTATTGTTTTAAAGCATTAAATTCATCATGTTTTTACAGAAACAATAGAGAATGAATACCATTATATTTACCAAATTGGGTTTTTAAGAGGATCAAATGATGTAATTGAACTATATAAAGTACCTACCACAGTACCTGGCATAATGTCTTATACAGAGTAAGTATCATGTCAGATCCTTTAAAAAATGATCCCGATTACAGAGAGGCAAGTGGATTGAAAATATTAAGATGTGTAGGCAGCAATTACATGTTTATAGCACACTCCATATAAGAAATGAAGGTGACAGCAAATTAGAAAGAAATAGAAAGATTTCAAGTATTTCAAGAGGGTAGAGAAAATCTGGCCATAGATTACATGAAGAGGAGTAGAGGTGGAAGAGAAGATTGACTTCCACCTTCCTGACGTGAACAATATAACCATCTACTCTTTCGTTTTCTCTTTAGGGATCTAAGGTTCACATTTGCTAAAGGTGAAGTTGTTAGGTTGTGGCAGTGAAACAAAATATCTGGCCCACTGTTCCACCGGTGTGATATTTATTTGTCCTAAACACTCACAATCTGCAAATAACCAGAGCCATGGTTCACATTTGTTTGTTTGTTTTAATTCAGCATTTATTTCCTTAACATGCAGACTTATGGCACTTGCAACTTTGCTCTATAACCTCAGAATGGCCTGAAGTCTGGCACAATGACAGCAGTCTCAGGTACTTCCAAAGTACTGTGCTCCATAGAACTATTCCCTGGAAGAGAACAGTCAGGAATCAAGGACCTGATTCAGGAAACAAGGTACCCTGTCCAGAAACATTTGGCAACAGTGTGACTGTTCTGCTTTGCTCCTGGATAATTTAATCAAGTGACAGATATGTACAATGGGTCTCCATTTAGTAAGTGGGGTAGCCAGGAAAAAAGAGATTAGAAGAAAAAGCCATGCAGCAATTTTGTTTGTCTTGGTCCACAGTTTATATGATAATATCCGATATAGAATTCTTACTCTTCTGATACAATCAATTACACTGACAACTTTTTTTCCTAATCTCAGATCTGTGTATACCTGCACATTTCAATGTTTCCAGAAGACTCATTATAATCATCACTGAATATTTATTGAGAACCCACTGGGCACAGAGAACTGTACTAGGCATGTGATCAAGAGAGAGCCTATTTCCAGCCAAGTTCTTTTGTTTCCATCCTGTTCTGGGAGTAATAACATACCTAAGGAAAGTGGAATTCTACACATAATCAAACTTATTATCTGATTTGATCATTATTTTGATTGCTACTTATGATTTATAATAGAGGTCATTATTTTATTACATACTTTCTGTATATAATTAAGTTACTTTAAATGAAGACTTTCATTCAGCTCTAGTTAGTAAGAATAATGTATTTCTGATTTTCTCGTCAGCAACTGAAGAAAAATTGAGCCACACAAAAAAAGGTATTATACTACTGAATAGGTTTTTCTTTTTCCAAAAGCTTAGAATTCATTGTATATATAAATGGGAAGATTGATGGCATTTAGTATGAGATAAATTTCATTGTTTCAAAAAATTATCAGAAGTATGTCAAGAAAACGAAGTTCCTAGTGTTCCATGTGGGGTTTGAATTCTCTGATCAAATTACAAGTTTCAAGTTTTAACAGTAAAAAAGATCACAGTGTCATAGTTGCACATATATTTTGTAAAAGACAAAGGGCTAAATTGATAAAGGAAAAAAGAAAAATCAGTGGCTTCCAAAACAGAATTTCATGATTTTCATTGTTAGTGAGTTGTTTTATGTGTCAGGTAAACTTTGATCTTAAAATATCTTTCACAGGCAGGATTTCCTCCAGAGACCATTTTCTGTCTTGATATCCTCATAAGAGAAGCAAGAATAAATATTTTGTTCCATAAAATATTCCTCCCATGACTACTCGTATCTCTCAAATTTGTCTTTGTGTGAAGACGGTTGTAGCCAATTTTGGGGAGACATATTTAGCTTTTAAGAAAGCATCTCTCTGCCTTAAATGGGAATCATTTTCTAATATCCTAAAAATTGGGACGAGGTTTAGGGCAGATATTCCCATATCACAACACCTTAATTTAATGTCCATTGTCCTGAACAAATTTCATCTGGTTTCCATCCCTTTATTTCTTTGCTCTCTGCTCTAATCTTTCCCTTCCTCTCTCCCTGTGCCCTCCCTCTCCTCTTAACAGGATGTCTGTGTCAGTGCAGAAAGTGAGAGAATGTTAGCAGTTGCACGTCGTTCCTTCCAGCTCTGATCTGGCAAGTGAAGACGCCTCACCCTTCTGCCCGAGCCATTTAGCACCAAAGCCATTTAGGTACATTCTGTGCACCCCCTCAGACAACAAGTTTTCCTTACTGTGCCAAAATCTTCTTGGAAACCTAAGCCAGATGAATTAGTCAAAAGTACGTTCTCTATGATCACAAAAAGTAATCTGGACTGTGTTTGGGCTATATTTAAACTGAATTTAAAATGATAAGGTCTGCTTGTGTTTCCCTCTCCAACAGAGGAGAGGCAATTGACTTTCCCACTGGCTCCTATTTTTGTTATCAGAATTTTTGAGTTAGTCGTGTCCTATTTAATTCATTCATCAATGTAAATTTGGATATTTTTGCATTCTGAGCTCTTCCTTAACTCATTTGCAGTGTTTATAAAGACATCATGACTAACAGAGGCAGACAATCAGCTTTGCTAGGAACACCCTAAGTTTATCCAACTGAGGGAGTCCAGTTCATCTTCCCATTATTGAGAATTCCACTGCACAAGTGGAGTCCTGGATTCCATCTCTCTCATTTCTTCAAAGAATTTGTTTCCTATGGTCTTCCCCAAAGAAAGTCAATAAACTTCTGTTTAGTACTTTTGTAAAGGATTCACTATTAAGAACAGGTACTCCCCACAGGAAAAGCTTACAATTCCTTTTAAAAGGCTGTGTATGCCGACCCTGATAGTGATTTATACACATTTTATTGTAGTATTTAAAGGTAGTCTGACTTTTCTCATAGAATGTTCCACACTTGTGAATTGGGGACTTGGTAATAACCTGAGACTATGAATAGGCAGTGGCAATGATGGCCAAAACTTTGCTCCCCCGTACCTTCTTCCCACCACCCACCATCCACTCCATCACTGCTGAGATAATGAACTGGGCTTTGTTTCAAAAGTCTGAGTGCCAGACCCAAAGTATTACCTCTCCCATGCCAAATAGACAGATAAGTTATCACTGGTCTGGATTCATCTTACCCAATACCGGAGTTCTCTCTCCGTCTCTAATAGGTCCTCTGATTGTGAATTTCTACACTTCTGATTGGAAGAGAGATGTGAATTATTTTCCATTTTTCAAATTAAAAGTTAATTCATTAGAGAATCACATGTTTTATTTTTACCATGGTGATTGTCCAAAAGAAATAGTCTACAAGCAGTATCTGACCTGTCATTAGTTCTAAGTCAAAATGTTTAGACAGCATGATAACTGGTGTCTTGAATTCCACACGCACATACAAGAAAATCTGTATTACTCTGGTATATATTTAGTCTGGAATACAGTACTAGTGGCATCAGTTCACCTATGTCTGAGTACCATATATCACATAGAGTCCATGAAAAATCACAAATGCATTTACCTGGAACTCATACCCCTCTCATTTTGTGTTAAAACATGACAAGGAACAGTAAGTACTTTGAGGGTACCAGTTAGATGTTTACTACCTCTTCAAATGACTCTTGCCATCAATCAATTCTTCACCTACTTAAAATGGAGAGTTGAGAACAGAAAGTTTACACAGACAGAGGTATCAGACTCAATCTGCCTGTAAACCTTTCGGATTGACAGCATCAAGATGAAGAACAGAGACTATGCTGTGCAGACAGAAAGAGTAGACTTTAGCTTTAGGCTCCACTACTTATTGGTTGTTACCCTTTTTAAATTGTAATTCTTATAAGTTAAATGATAATAATAAAACAAATCCTGAATATTCTTCGGAAGGACTGATGCTGAAGCTGAAGCTCCAATACTTTGGAGATTCTTCTGATGTGAAGAGCCAGCTCATTAGAAAAGACTATGATGCTGGGAAAGACTGATGGCAGGAGAAGAAGGGGACAACAGAAGATGAGATAGTTGGATGGCATCACTGACTCAATGGACATGAGTTTGAGCAAGCTCCGGGAGACAGTGGAGGATGGAAAAGCCTGATGTGCTGTAGTCCATGGGGTTGCAAAGAGTCGGACATGACTGAGTGACTGAACAGCTGTGTTAGACTTCTTGGGGAGTTTTCAAGTTGGAAAGTAAAAGGTATACTTAGCACAATATTTAACCAAAGGAATGCTAGATGTTACAGAAAACACTTTTTCTAACTATCTCATAAGATTTCCCCTTCTCAAGGAATTACCTCCTCCAACCCCCAGTTTTCAGGAATGAGGAGAAGCATTGCCTGTAATACTTGACTCTGTTCATTTAACCACAGCTAATTCGGAATGGACAGTGACTCAAGCTGGGCTAATTCTGGTTTGTTAATCAAGAGCCAGAAGCTGTTTCACTTTAATGGCAGCAGTCAAGAGACAATTTTTCAAAACTCTTGCAGTTGAGGTTGCAAAAGTTCAAGTTTCCTGATTGTTGATCTCTTCTTCAGATTCCATGAGATATTCTAGATTCTTTGAATAGATTCTTATCCCCACCCATTTTCTAAGTTAAACTGGATGCAACTGGTTTTTGAAACTTACAAAATAAAAGTTTTAAACTGTAATTAGTAGGAGTCATTGTAATAGCGAATGAAAGTGACATCATCACTAGGAGTACTCGGGATAGTGTAATCCAAACTCTTTGGCTTCTCATGCAGTGTGTTACACCATCTAGTTCCAACCCTTATGTTTATTTCACCTTTATGTTTTGTTTATATCCATGATGATAAGGTTCAGAATTACTCTTGAATATATGGCTCTATGGAACCAACAGATATTGCAGAGAGAAGTCACTCATTAAATATTTGTTGAATAAAAAATGGAAAAACTTGTGAAGGGAATTAAGTTAGATTAGGTATGTAAAAGTGTAGAGTATGTAGTGAAAAATGAGGTTTTTGAAAGTACTCTAAAACAAGGCACTTTAACGGGCAGAGGTAAAAGTATATATATCTCATGGTGTCACTGGGTTACAGAATAAACCTGGACTGATTAATAAATCATTTTCTTTCTCTAAGCTAAATAATAGTGAGTAGAGGTTAAAGGATAAAAGTTTTTATAAAGTTTTTTAAAAACTCTTAAAGTAAATGAGTCATAACAAACATATCTCTTTACTTGCCAAAACACAACCGTTCCCTTCAACCTCCATAACACTTTTACTGTTATAAGGGTCATGTATCTCAGTGACTTCTGAAGGTAGTTTTTTGTTTGAGAATCTGAAGCAAATAGGTGTTGAGTGCAGCTTTTGCAATCTTTTGAGTTGAGTTGCCTTTTGAAATTTGGGCATTTACCTAGAAGGGACTGGTTACTTTGGTGAGAGATCTGATTTTGAAAAGTCAAAATATTATAATGATGAGACATTGGAAAACACCTGTAGAAAGAACTTTTTTTAAAAAAATTATTTTTCTTGGCAAAGAAATTGGAGGATCTGTGAGGAGGTATGGATATAAATATCCAGCAGACTACTGTCCTCCTGGACTTTCTACATGGGACTATCTCAGAAACTTAACCTGGTTGAGTTCCTGTTCTGTTGTTTTTATGGGGCAGAGATTCTTTTATGGGGGAGTGGGAGGAGAATGAAAATGTATTTTAATTTATTTTATGATAAATATCATTAAGTCAAAATTTAGAGCTATATATTTTTATTTTCAGTTTGATGCCCATAATGCAAGAGGGAGTCATTTAATAAGAGATTGAAATGAGCATTTGCTAACAATGAAGTCATTATTTTAATGAAACCTGATCAACTTTCGTGAATAATTTGGGATTTTTTTAAACAACATATTTCAAGGCAGAAAAAAAGGGAAAAGACCATACGTTTGGCAGAAATGAAAAATGGTTACTATGGCAGCTTGATTTGGACATGGAAAACCTGTTTCAAGCTATTCATAAACCCAACTCTTGCAAACTATTTATTATGTACAATAAATTATATGAAACATGTAATGAAAAAATGAGAGAGACTTGTTTTAGAACTCGGAGAGTTAATGTAAACTATTTGAGAAGGAAGGACTGGGTAAGAAGTGGATCCTGGTGTTTGCTGCTGAACTAGCTTAATGAACTTGTACCCATACCAAAAGGACACCCCCACACTTCTCCAGTTGACACAAATGTCCCATTCTTTAAGAAGAAAAAATGTGGAATGTGCCCTAACCACATAAAGCACACCATTTTCACAATTCCAACACAATTCATTTAGCCTCTATTCTTCATGCTTGAGTGGACATCCCTCATTACACACCCAAGGCGAAACTTGGAGACGGTGATGGGAGAGATGCATTGCCAACCCTCATATGCTGAGCTGCTTGCTCAACATGAGGATTTAAAAAAAATATGATTATATTTTCCAAGTGGAGCATGTATGTTCCCCTGAGCCCTGAGAAACTGGTAATTCTGTATCAAAAATATGTGTTTCTGCATATGCATGACATAAGATGAAGACCTGGTTTCTGATCTCAAAGTCATTGTCAACACAAAATTTACATTCTCAGAGTAAGAATCATTAGAAGCAATACTCAATCAAATCTATGAATGGTACCTGGATAATGAATGCTTTACAATGAGATGAATCAGTTTGTGTGGGAATAAAAATAGGTGTCATATTGCTGTATTTATTTCAAAATCTGAAGATTTGTGCTTTGTAGAATGGAATCAATTCAGAAAAGAAGTAAAGAATAGGGGCACAAAGAGGTTTTAAAGCAGGAGTCTGGTGGGCAGGACACCGTGTGCTAATGAAAGCAGAGCTTAGTATGTGATAAAGTATTATCTTATAAAAAGGCAGTAAGGAACCAACCTGCATGCAAAAATCTATTCAAGATATGTGGGCGGTAAGAAAATGAAAGTGAAATTCTATGGTACAGTCACTGAATCTGTGAAGTAGTCAAAATAAACTCTCTTTTTAAGCAAGATGAAACAGAGCTGTATCCCTGAAGCCAGACCACCTGGGTTGAAACCCAAGCTTTGCATTTATAAAACTGCTACTCTCTGTGCCTCAATTTCGTCATATGTAAGATGGGTATGTGTTAAGTCGTTTCAGTAGTATTCATCTTTTTACAACCCTATGAACCATAGCCCGCCAGGCTCCTCTGTCCATGATATTCTCCAGGCAAGGGTACTGGAGTGGGTTGCCTCCACCAGGCGATCTTCCTGATCTAGGAGTATAACCTGATCTCTTACGTCTCCTGCACTGCAGGCAAATTCTTTACTAGTGCCCTCTGGGAATCCCAAATATGGGTATAGATAATGCCATATACAATGAATAGAATTACCACATAGACTAAATAAGTCAATACTTGTAATGCACATAGAATAGTACCTAGCACAAAGTAAGCAATTACTGGTCATTAAATTAAAATTTTGAAATTTAAAGATTATTTGCCTAATTTCCTAATGCTTTAAAATACCTCTCCTCATGTAAGTTTTAGAATTAACATCCTTATTAGGATCTTTTAAGTTTTTAATTTAATGTAATCTGTAATAGCTTTAAGTTATAACTAACATGGTTTTTCCAGTGGTCATGTGTGGATGTGAGAGTTGGACTGTGAAGAAAGCTGAGCACCGAAGAATTGATGCTTTTGAACTGTGGTGTTGGAGAAGACTCTTGAGAGTCCCTTGGACTGCAAGGAGATCCAACCAGTCCATCCTGAAGGAGATAAGTCCTAGGTGTTCAATGGAAGGACTCATGCTGAAGCTGAAACTCCAGTACTTTGGCCACCTCATGTGAAGAGTTGACTCATTGGAAAAGACCCTGATGCTGAGGGGGATTGGGGGCAGGAGGAGAGGGGGACGACAGAGGATGAGATGGCTGGATGGCATCACCGACTCGATGGGCATGAGTTTGAGTAAACTCTGGGAGTTTGTGATGGACAGGGAGGCCTGGCGTGCTGTGATTCATGGGGTCACAAAGAGTCAGACATGACTGACTGACTGAACTGAACTGAACTGAACAGACCTGCACACATTTAAAGTATAAAAGAGGTTGCCCAGGTGTATGCAGAGTACATCATACAAAATGCAAGGCTGGATGAACCACAATCTGATAACAAGATCACCGGGAGAAATATCTATAACCTAAGATATACAGCCTTGTCTAACTCAATGAAACTATGAGCCATACCACATAGGGCCACCCAAGATGGATGGGTCATGGTGGAGACTTCTGAAAAAATGCTGTCCAATAGAGAAGGCAATGGCAAACCACTTCAGTATTCTTGCCTTGAGAACCCCATGAACAGTATGAAAAGGCAAAAAGATAGGACACTGAAAGATGAACTCCTCAGGTTCATAGGTGCCCAATATGCTACTGGAGATCAGTGAAGAAACAACTTCAGAAAGAATGAAGAGATGGAACTAAAACAAAAACAACACGCAGTTGTGAATGTGACTGGTGATGGAAGTAAATTCTGATGCTGTAAGAGCAATACTGGGATGTTGGGTCCATGAATCAAGGTAAATTGGAAGTGGTCAAACAAGGGATGGCAAGAGTGAACACCTACATTTTAGGAATCAGCTAACTAAAATGGACTGGAATGGCTGAATTTAACTCAGATGACCACTGTATCTACTACTGGGTGCAAGAATCCCTTAGTAGAAATGGAGTAACCATCATAGTCAACAAAAGAGTCCAAAATGTAGTACTTGGATGCAATCTCAAAAACAACAGGATGATCTCTGATCCTTTCCAAGGCAAACCATTCAATATCACAATAATCCAAGTCTATGCCCTGACCAGTAATGCTGAAGAAGCTGAAGCTGAATGGTTCTATGAAGACTTACAAGACCTTCTAGAACTAGCACCCAAAAAGATGTCTTTTTCATTACAGGGGACTGGAATGCAAAAGTAGGAAGTCAAGAAACACCTGGAGTAACAGGCAGATTTGGCCTTGGAATACAGAATGAAGGAGGACAAAGGCTGATCGAGTTTTGCCAAGAGAATTGACAGATTATAGCAAGCACCCTCTTCCAACAACACAAGGGAAGACTCTACACATGGACATCACCAGATGGTCAATAATAAAATCAGATTGATTATATTCTTTGCAGCCAAAGAGGGAGAAGCTATATACGTTCAGCAAAAACAAGACCAGGAGCTGACCATGGCTCAGATCATGAACGACTTATTGCTGAATTCAGATGTAATTTGAAGAAAGTAGGGAAAACCACTAGATCATTCAGGTATGACCTAAATCAAATCCCTTACAATTATGCAGTGGAAGTGACAAATAGTTTCAAGGGATTGGATGTGATAGACAGAGTGCCCGAAAAACTATGTACCGAGGTTCATGACATTGTACAGGAGGCAGGGGTCAAGATCATCCCCAAGAAAAAGAAATGCAAAAAGGAAAAATGGTTGTCTGAGGAACCTTGCAAATAGCTGAGAAAAGAAGAGAAGTGAGAGGCAAAGGAGCAAAGGAAAAATATACCCATTTGAATGTAGAGTTCCAAAGAATAGCAAGGAGAGATAAGAATGGTTTCCTCAGTAATCAATGCAAAGAAATTGAAAAAAGCAATAGAATGGGGAAGACTAGATATCTCTTCAAGAACGTTAGAGCTACCAAGGAAACTTTTCATGCAAAGATGGGCACAATAAAGGACAGAAATTGTATGGACCTAACAGAAGCAGAAGATATTAAGAAGAACTGGAAAGAATACACAGAAGAACTATACAAAAAAGATCTTCATGACCCAGATAATCATGATGGTGTGATCACTTACCTAGAGCCAGACATCCTGGAATGTGAAGTCAAGCAGGCCTTAGGAAGCATCACTATGAACAAAGCTAGTGGAGGTGATGGAATTCCACTTGAGCGACTTCAAATCCTAAAAGATGATGCTGTGAAAGTGCTGCACTCAATATGCCAGCAAATTGGGAAAACTCAGCACTGGCCACAGGACTGGAAAAGGTCAGTTTTCATTCCAATCCCAAAGAAAGACAGTGCCAAAGAATGGTCAAAGTACTGCACAATTGCACTCATCTCACATGCTAGCAAAGTA
Organism: Dama dama; assembly: GCF_033118175.1. Classification (NCBI taxonomy): domain Eukaryota; kingdom Metazoa; phylum Chordata; class Mammalia; order Artiodactyla; family Cervidae; genus Dama; species Dama dama. The sequence continues at coordinate 55,052,379 of NC_083700.1, forward strand.
ATGCTCAAAATTATCCAAGACAGGATTCAACAGTATGTGATCGTGAATTTCCAGATGTTCAAGCTGGATTTAGAAAAGGCAGAGGAACCAGAGATCAAATTGCCAACAACCATTGGATCATTGAAAAAGCAAGAGAGCTCCAAAAAATCATCTACTTCTGCTTTATTGACTATGCCAAAGCCTTTGACTGTGTGGATCACAACAAACTGTGGAAAATTTTTCAAGAGATGGGAACACCAGACCACCTGACCTGCCTCCTGAGAAGTCTGTATGCAGGTCAAGAAGCAACACTTAGAACTGCACATGGAACAGCAGTTTTGTTCAAAATTGGAAAAAGAGTACGTCAAGGCTGTATATTGTCACCCTGCTTATTTAATTTTTATGCAGGGTACATCATGAGAGACCCTGGGTGGGATGAAGCACAAGTTGTGTTCAAGATTGCCGGAGAAATAAAAATAACCTCAGATATGCAGATGACACCACCCTTATGGTAGAAATGAAGAAGAACTAAAGAGCCTCTTGATAGTGAAAGAAGAGAGTGAAAAAGCTGGCTTAAAACTCAACATTCAGAAAACTAAGATCATGGCATCCAGCCCCATCATTTCATGGCAAATAGCTGGGGAAACAGTAAAAACAGTGACAGACTTTATTTTGGGGGCACTCCAAAATCACTGCAGATAGTGACCACAGCCATGGAATTAAAAGATGCTTGCTCCTTGGAGGAAAAGTTATGACCAACCTACACAGCATATTAAAAAGCAGAGACATTACTTTGCTAACAAAGGTCTGTCTAGTCAAAGCTATGGTTTTTCCAGTAGTCATGTGTGGATGTGCGAGTTGGACTATAAAGAAAGCTGAGTGCTGAAGAATTGATGCTTTTGAACTGTGGTGTTGGAGAAGACTCTTGAGAGTCCCTTGGACAGCAATGAGATCCAACCAGTCAGTCATAAAGGAAATCATCAGAAGGACTGATGTTGAAGCTGAAACTCCAATACTTTGGCCACCCGATGCAACTGACTCATTGGAAAAGACCCTGGTGCTGGGAAAGACTGAAGGCAGGAGGAAAAAGGGCTGACAGAGGATGAGATGGTTGGAAGGCATCACCGACTTGATGGACATGATATAAGCAAGCTCTGGAACTGCTTAACTGAACTTAACTGAAAAGGTATTTAGAGGTTTATCATTTTGATTCTAATCTTTTTTACCCTAATGATTAATAATGTTAAGCAAACTTCATATGCTTATTTTTTATTCAAATATCCTCTTTGGTGAAATAGCTATTGTGCAGTCAAGGTACTCAAGATAGCTGTTCTGTTATTCTCTGTATACCCCCTGCCTGTCCAGGGTCTGCTACACCTGCACCCTACTCACATGACTGACCTTTCTGAAAACTTGCCCCAGTGAATAATTGTTCTTATCAAAGGAGTGGTGAGGGGTGTGTGCCTATCTACTGGTTTCCTTGGTAACTAATGAGCCCACCTGATATCAGTATCCCTATAAGTGGCAATGTTCCCTTCCCTGGGAGAAAAGACTGCCACCAAGTCCCGTCCTACCTGCCACAGTCCACACATAGGGGCGTGTCACTCTAAGACTTTGCTTCAGAGTGTCAGCTCCCCCTTCCATTAAACCATTGTCTCTATGAAACACTGAGTTCTTTCTTCAGTCTTAAAACTAGGCAAGCAGAGGACTATGAGGTGTAGCGGAACAGCTATCTAAATCTTTTACTTATATTTCACTGTATTATTTGTTTCCTTATTTTTGAGTTTCATTTCTTCCCAGTCTCTCTTGCTTTTCATTCCCTTTCAAATAAAAAATTTTAAATTTTAAGTTGAATTTATCATTTATTAATTTATGGATTTTGCATTTAATGTAGCTAAGAAATCTGCATAACACAAGAGCATGAAGATTTTTCTCTTTTTTTTCTTTGGAGCTTTTATAATTTTGGATTTTATATTAAGTTTAAGGCCCATTTTTAGTTAATGTTTCCATAATGCAAAGTAAAAATTGAAGTTTGTTTGTTTTTACATAGAGATATCCAATTATTTCAGCTCTATTTGTTGAAAAGATTATCTTTTCTCCTTGAGTTACCTCACACTGTTGTCAAAAATTGACTGACCATGTATATATGGGTCTGTTTCTGAATTCTATTTCATATCAGTTTCTGTTCCACATTTGTCTATGTCTTGAATATTATATCTTTAACAAGTCTTAAAATTGGGTACTATAAATTGTTCAATTTTATTTTTCTTCAAATCTGTTCTAGCTTTTCTAGGTTCATTGCATTTCTATATGAATTTCAAAATCAGTTTGTTAATGTCAACACTGAAATTTTTTTTTGAAATTCTAATTAGGATTGTATTATATCTCTGGATCAATTTGAGGGATAGTGGATATCTGAACAATATTGAGTATACTGATCTATGATTCATATCTCTTTATTTATATAGTCTTTTTCAACAGTTTCTAGTTTTCAGTATGAAAGTTCATCACATATTTTTGTATATGTATGCATTCCTAACTATTTTATATTTTTATGCTTTGTAAAGGGGCTTCCCAGGTGGCACTATTGGTAAAGGACCTGCCTGCCAATTCAGGAGACATAAGAGACATGGGTTCGATCCCTGGGCTGGGAAGATCCACTGAAAAAGGGCATGGCAACCCACTCCAGTATTCTTGCCTAGAGAATCCCATCAGCAGAGGAGCCAGGCAGACTACAGTTTGTAGGATCGCAAAGAGTCAGACACTGCTGAAGCAACTTAGTATACACATTTAGTAAATGATATTTTCAATTTCAATTGTTTAATGCTAGCATATAAAAAATGTACTGATCTTTTTGTATGCTGAACTTGTGTCCTGAAACTTTGATAAATTAACTCATTGTTCAGTTCAGTTCAGTTCAGTTCAGTTGCTCAGTCATGTCTGACTCATTGTGACCCCACGGATTGCAGCACGCCAGGCTTCTCTGTCCGTCACCAACTCCCTGAGCTTACTCAAACTCTCATTGAGTCAGTTGTGCCATCCAACAATCTCATGCTCTGTTTTCCTCTTCTACTCCTGCCTTCAATCTTTTCCAGAATCAGGGTCTTTTCCAATGAGTCAGTTCTTCGCATGAAGTGGCCAAAGTATTAGAGTTTCAGCTTCAGCATCAGTTCTTCCAATGAATATTCAGGATTGATTTCCTTTAGGATTGACTGCTTTGATCTACTTGCAGTCCAAGGGACTCTCAAGAATCTTCTCCAACACAACAGTTCAAAAGCATCAATTCTTCTGTGCTCAGCTTTTTTTATAGTCCAACTCTCACATACATACACGACAACTGGAAAAGCAATAGCCTTGACTAGACGGATCTTTGTTGGCAAAGTAATGTCTCTGCTTTTTAATATGCCGTCCAGGTTGGGCATAAATTTTCTTCAAAGGAGTAAGAGTCTTTTAAGTCCATGGCTGCAGTCACCATCTTCTGTGATTTTGAAGCCCCCCATAACAAAGTCTTTCACTGTTTCCATGTTTCCCCATCTGTTTGCCATGAAGTGATGGGACCTGATGCCATGATCTTAGTTTTTTGAATGTTGAGTTTTAAGCCACCTTTTTCACTCTCCTCTTTTACTTTCATCAAGAGGCTCTTTAGTTCTTCACTTTCTGCCATAAGGGTGGTGTCATCTGCATATCTGAGGTTATTTTTATTTCTCCGGCAATCTTGAACACAACTTGTGCTTCATCCCACCCAGGGTCTCTCATGATGTACCCTGCATAAAAATTAAATAAGCAGGGTGACAATATACAGCCTTGACGTACTCTTTTTCCAATTTTGAACAAAACTGCTGTTCCATGTGCAGTTCTAAGTGTTGCTTCTTGACCTGCATACAGACTTCTCAGGAGGCAGGTCAGGTGGTCTGGTGTTCCCATCTCTTGAAAAATTTTCCACAGTTTATTGTGATCCACACAGTCAAAGGCTTTGGCATAGTCAATAAAGCAGAAGTAGATGATTTTTTGGAGCTCTCTTGCTTTTTCAATGATCCAATGGTTGTTGGCAATTTGATCTCTGGTTCCTCTGCCTTTTCTAAATCCAGCTTGAACATCTGGAAATTCACGATCACATACTGTTGAATCCTGTCTTGGATAATTTTGAGCATTACTTTGCTAGCATGTGAGATGAGTGCAACTGTGCAGTACTTTGACCATTCTTTGGCACTGTCTTTCTTTGGGATTGGAATGAAAACTGACCTTTTCCAGTCCTGTGGCCAGTGCTGAGTTTTCCCAATTTGCTGGCATATTGAGTGCAGCACTTTCACAGCATCATCTTTTAGGATTTGAAGTCGCTCAAGTGGAATTCCATCACCTCCACTAGCTTTGTTCATAGTGATGCTTACTAAGGCCCACTTGACTTCGCATTCCAGGATGTCTGGCTCTAGGTGGGTGATCACACCACTGTGATTATCTGGGTCATGAAGATCTTTTTTGTATAGCTCTTCTGTGTATTCTTGCTACCTCTTCTTAATATCTTCTGATTCTGTTAGGTCCATATCATTGTAACTCACTGTTACATAATATTTTATACATAAGCAATTGTGTCATGTGAATAAGGAGAGTTTTACTATTTCCTATTAAGCTAGATAATTTAATATCTTGTCTCATTTTGCTTTCTAGTGTTCAGTACAATTTTGAATCAAAATAACGATAGTATGCATTCTTCCCATTTACTTGAGCAGATTGGAGAATGCACTCACTCTTTCAAGATTATGATTGATTTTAATGTTAAAGGTATGTTTTTCATCGGTGCAATTTAACAATTTGAATAAGTGCTCATGTATTCCTAATGTATTGATTTAAAATGTTAAGCCAGTCTTGGATTCATGGCATAAGCATCACTTGGTCATGGTATTTGCATTTTATATATTGTTGGATTAAATTTTTGTATCTTTTTTTATGAAGGATTTTGGTCTGTAGCTGTTTTGTGTTTCTTTGTTTATTTTATCTTATTGGCATAATACTGGCTTCACAAGCTGAGCTAGGACATCATTCCCTTCTCCTCAATTTTCTAAAAGAGTTTGTGCTGAATTGGTATTATTTCTTCTTTAAGTGATCCAGTGATGTCATCTAGGCTTATAGTTTTCTTTGTGGGAAGGTTTTTAACTACATAACAATTTCTTTTCTACATACAGGACCATTACGTTATCTGTTTCTTTTTGAGAATGCTTTCATAGTTTGTGACTGGAAGAAATTTTTCTCTTTTCCTAAGTTGTCAGATTTATTTATACTAAGCTGCCATAATATTCCCTTATGATCCTTTTCATTCCTATGAAAGCTATAGTGATGTTACCTCTTTCATTCATGATATTACCAATTTGTATCCTCTCTTTTATCTGATCATCTTGTTAGAGTTCTATTAGTTTGAGTGATCTGTTCAAAGCACCAGCTCTTGGATTCATTAATCTTACCTATATATATATTTAAACTTTTTGTTGATTTTTGCTCTGATCTTCATTATTTCCTTTACTCTGCTTACTTTGGTTTATTTTTTTTTCTACTAATAATTCCTTAAGCCAAGGCTACTAATTTATACCTTTATTTATTTCTGATGTAGATATAGTAATTTAGTAGTAGTTTAGTAATATAAACTTCCTTCTTCTTTTCCACCAGTAGTGCATCTCACAAATTTTTATTAGGTTGTGTTTATATGTTTATTGACTTCACTTTCTAATTTCCATTTTGATCTCTTACTTTACCTGTTGGTTATTTACACTTATGTTAATTAGTTCCAAATATTTGGGGACTTTTCCAGAGAGCTTCCTACTATTGATTTCTACTTACATTACATACACCTACATTGTCGTCAGAAAGTATTTTTTAAGTTTCTTGAGACTTATTTTATTGCCTAAACTATGGCTTATTTTGGTAAATTCTATGTGTATTTTGCTGTTTTGAGATAAGGTGTTTTTAAAATATCAAATAGATCTATATGGTTGATATAGTGTTCAAATATATGTCTTCATTGGTTTTTCTTTGTCTCTTTTCCAATTATTGAGAAAGGAGTGTTAAAAAACTCTATTTATAATTAACTATTTGTTTATATCTCTTTATAGCTCTATTTTATGTCATGTATTTTGAAGTTCTGTTATTAAATGCATAGGCATTTGTTATCGCTCTTCCATTGCCAAATTATGTCTGACTCTTTGCAACCCCATGAACTGCAGCATGCCAGGGTTCCCTGTCTTTCCCTATCTTCTGGAGTTTGCTCAAACTCATGTCCATAGAGTCAGTGATGCCATCCAACCAACATTATATCCTCTTGATGATTTCACCCATATCTCATTAGTAAGATGTACTTCTTGATCCATGGTAATATTTTTTGCTCTAAAATCTACTTCATCTGATATTAATTTGGCTACTCCAAATTTCTCTTGATTGGTACTACCAGATTATATATACTTTTTCTCTCCTTTCCTTTTGTCTGTGTCTTTATATTGAAAATGTTTTTCTTGCGAGCAATGTCTTCCTGTTTTTTCCAATTTGATAATCCCTGCCTTTTAGTTATGGGCTTCCCTGATAGCTCAGTTGGTAAAGAATCTGCGTGCAATGCATGAGATCTGGGTTCAATTCCTGGGTTGGGAAGATATGCTGGAGAAGGGATAGGCTACCCACTCCAGTATTCTTGGGCTTCCCTTGTGGCTCAACTAGTAAGGAATCTGCCTGAAATGTGGGAGACCTGGGTTCGTTGGGCCATTTAAAATATTTAGCTTTGAATGTAATTGTTGATGTTGCTGAGTTAAAATCTACCATGTTTCTGCTGGTATACCCCCTGGTGGCTCAGATGGTAAAGAATGTTTCTAATAGCTTCTAGTTATCTGATGTTCTTTATTTCCCATTTTAAAATTTCTCTTTAATAGTAATTGGCTCTTTTGGCTTATTATCTATAACTCTGTTTTGTGTGTTTTATTTGACTAGTTTATGGTATGTATCATTTACTTATTACAGAATATTTTCAAATGATTTTATGCTATTTATTGTATCAGGAACTTGCAGTGATATAGTTCAACTTATCCCACCCTGTCCATGTTCTATTATTTTTATACATTTACTTCTATAGATGTTATAGATCCCACAATACATTGTTTTGTTTTGTTTTGTTTTCCTTTCAAGAGTCAACTATCTTTCAAAGAGATTTAGAAAATAAGAAAATATACATAGTTACCTATATAATTACTGCCTTAGGAGTCTTTCAGTCTTGGATGCAGTATTCCTTTTTGGTATAATTTTCCTTTTGCTTGAAGAACTTCCTTTAACCATTCTTCTTATAGTGCAGGTGAACCAGTGATGATTTCTTTCTTCTTTTGTATATCCTAAAAGCCTTACTCTTTCTTCATATTCAAAAGACATTTTGCCTGGGTATAAAATTCTAGTTAGCTTTTTTTTCTTGCAATACTTTAAAGATATTATTCCTTTGTCTTCTGGCCTGCATTCTTTTTTTTTTTTTTTTTTCCTCTAAAATAAGTCTGAATAAATCTCATTTTTGTTCCTCTACATGTAATTTTCCAAATGCGTTTAAGATTTTTTGCATATTACTGTGTGCTTAGTTGCTCAGTCATGTCTGACTCTTTGTGTCCCCATGAACTGCAGCCCACCAGGCTCCTCTGCCCATGAGGATTCTCTAGGCAAGAATCCTGGAGTGGGTTGTCATTCCATCCTCCAGGAGATCTTCCCAATGCAGGGACTGAACTCAGGTCTCCCGCATTGCAGGCGAATTCTTTACCATCTGAGCCACCAGGGAAGCCCAATATATTGCTGGTTTTAAGCAATTTATTTTGAGTGTTGATATAGTTTTCTTCAACTTTCTTATGCTTGGGGTTCATTGAGTTTCTTGGATTTGTAGTTTCAGAGATTTAAGCACTTTGGGGAAAATATTTTAGCCATTATTTCTTCAAATATATATATTTTCTTATCCTTTCTGCCATTTCTTTTCCCCTTCCTTCTGGGACTCCTATTACATGTGTCAGAATGCTTGAAGTATTTCTGCTAATCATTAATGCTTGATTACACTTTCCTTGATTATTTTTGGTTTCTTTTCCCTCTGAGTTCTGGGTAACTTCCGTTTCTGTATTTTCAAGCTCATTATCTTTTCTTCTGAAATGTCTAATATGCAATTAATCCAATCCAGTGTTGTTATTGTTGTTTTTCATCTCAGAGTTGTAGTTTCTGCCTGAGAAGTTTCATTTGGGCCTTTCTCATATCTTCTTTTTTCTTACTTAGCATGCTTAGTTTCCTCTTAAGCTTCTTGAACATGTAGCATACAATTACAATGTTTTAATGTCCTTTTTCTATTAGTTTCATCATCTGTGTGATTTCATGATTAATTTATTCTTCTCCTCATTAGGAATTGTGTTTCCCTGTTTCTTAGCATGTTTTGGTAATGTTTGATTGTATGCCAGACATTGCAAATTTTGCCTTGTTGAGTGCTGGATAACATCTCTATAAATATTCTTCAGCTATGACTTAGGGTATAGTTAAGCTATTTGAAAAAAGTTGGACCCTTTAAAGTCTTGCTTTCTAGCTTTCTTAGACAGGAGCAGAAAAGCGTTTAGTTTAGAATTAATTTTGTGCTATTACTGAGGCAAAAATCTTTGTGAGAGTGTATCTTAACTACCATTAGTTATGAGGATTTTCTACTCTTCTGGGAACAAAAACTTCTTTCTGTGTGAGCTTTGGGCATTGTGTTTTTTCAAACTTTTTCTGGGTTTGGGAAAAATCCAAGTAATGGCTAAAATATTTCCCAAAGTACTTAAAGTTTTTCTGGGGTTTACTTTTCCAGCTACAGAGAGTTTCCTCATACATTTGTACCTGCCAGTACTCAGCTGAACATTGAGGGGAACCTTCCTTCTAGAGCTCTCTGGAACTTCCTCTCTATACCGTTCTCTCCTCTCTGTTATTCTCTTTTGCATGCTCAGTTGCTTCAGTCATGTCCAACTCTTTGTGACCCAGTGGACAGTAGCCCACTGGGCTCGTCTGTCCATGGGATTCTCCAGGCATGAATACTGGAGTGGGTCCTCCTCCAGAGGATCTTCCTGGCCCAGGGATCAAACCCGGATCTCTTATGTCTCCCGCATTGGCTGGTGGGCTCTTTACCACTAGTGCCACCTGGGAAGCCCAATATTTTTCCTTTTATTAAAAAGAATTTAAAATAGCTGAGAGAGTGACCCAGGAAGATGCTTTACTCTCTTTCAGAAACTCCTAATTCCTTGGCTTCTCAAAACCCCAGTCTGTTTTTTCTCAACTTAAGGGAGACCACTGGGCTTTATCTAGGTTACCTCTTTCTGAGCTACAACATGGCAGCTCTATCCAGAGAGCAAGTCAGGGCAAATGTGTGATTCATCTTATTTATTTCTTCTCTGTCAAGAATCCTTGTCTTTCATTAGTAATGGTAAATATCCTGAAAGCTTTTATTTCATGTATTCCATCTAGTTTTTCAGTTGTTTCACAAAGAAAGATAATTCTTGGCTACAGTAACTTCCTCTTTGAAAGTAAATCTTTCTTCTTGTTTACTCAACTTACTACTTTCTGATGCAATTTACTCCTTTTTTCCTCTGATATTCCACAGGCAGTGGGCTATAGGCTATGCTTTTAATATATCCAGAATACAACCTCATCTTTCCGTCTCTTTCACAAATAACCTCATTAAAGCCATCATCATGTGTTTCCTGGGTTATTGCAGGATTTTCCCCAGGGCTTTCCTGGATTATTTTTAATTGTTCTCCTTGATCTGTCCTTTAATCACCTATTAGCTATTCAAAATCCAATAACTGGAATAATCTCTTTAATTTCTATGGAAAAATAAACAAACAAAACTGCTCTTCTGCTAAGAAACCTGCAGTGGTTTCCCGTTATATCCATAAATAATAAAAGTTAGATTTTATGACGAACCCACGCACTTGATTCTGCTTTCACTTTATCATTACCTCCAAGTATAATTCCCAGCTGTTTCAGCTGCTAAAGAATCCACCTGCAATCCAAGAGACACAGGAAACATGGGTTTGATCCCTTGGTTGTGAAGATCCCCTGGAGGAAGAAAAGGAAACCCACTCCAGTATTCACGCCTGAAAAATGCCATGGACAGAGGAGCCTGGTGGGCTACAGTCCACAAAGTCGCAAAGAGTGGGACAAGACTGAGTGACTGAGCACATCAAGAACACTAAAAACTGGTTATTCCATTTTAGTTATCAGGTCTCCTTCCTGTTCTCTGAACCACCCAGACTCATGCCTTAGAGCCTTTCTACTTGCTATTCCTCCTGTCTAGAAGGCTATTACCTCCACAACCTGCAAGGCATGCTTCCTTGCCAACTTTTTCAAGTGAGTCATTTTATGCACTTAAAGTTGCAACCACCCATGACATCAGCCCAGACACTCCTAATACCCTTTTGCATTTGACCTTTGAACTTAGCTCGAATTACCATCTGACAGAATTATTCTTTTCCAGTCTCTGGGACTCCTTTCTATTCCATGAACACAGTAAGTTCTTTCTTGCCTCCTTTTTGTATTTACTATTCCCTCTTCTTGAAAGAGCCTTCTGGTAAAATGTTTCCGAGGTTCTCTCCTTTAGGCTTTTCTTCATATGCACCTTATGCATGATCTTTATTAACCATTGTATTTTAAACGGAATCTCTCCCCTGACTGCCTGCTTTGTTTGTCCCCTCTCCTGGTTTATTTTTTTTTTAAGACATATAAAATGATGCACTATATATTTTATTATCTGTGTTTTATTTTCTATCTCTCCTACTAAACTGTAAGCTACATGTGGACAGAGACTTTTCTCTTTTCTTTTTTCTCTCTCTGGTTTATCTCCAGAATTTAGAAATATACCTAGTATGTGGTAGGCCCTTAGTAAGTATAGCTGATTACATTTTAAAAATAGTATTTTTCTAAAAATTACCAAGTTCATAACCTAGAAGAGAATAATTAAACTGATTTAAAATATTTTCCATATTACATATGGATTTCAAAATACCCTAGTTGCATTTTTTTCCCTACAGAACTCCATTTTATGTTTTACATAGTTAAGAGTTAAGAAGTATCTCTGAGTGCCCAATGTGGATGTCACAAAGTCTATATGGAAGAAACCTGAGAGTACTGGTGTCTTACTCCTCAAAAAACTCATTAATCTGAATTTGTATGTAATTCTTTCAACTCTACCACCCAGCTTCCATTTCCACAGCAGAATAAAAATTGCAAAATTCATTTTTATTAGTAAGCACCCTGATAAGGAACAGGAATTAACATTGGTTTATTTTTCACTATACTTAAGATCTATTATTTAATCTTTACTTGCCTGCAATGTGGGAGACCTGGGTTGAATCCCTGGGTTGGGAAGATCTGGATTCGATCCTTGGATTGGGAAGATCCCCTAAAGAAAGGAAAGGCTGCCCACTCCAGTATTCTGGCTTGGTGAATTCCATGGACTGTATAGTCCATGAGGTCGCAAAGAGTCAGACACGCCTGAGCAACTTTCACTTTTCACTTTCACATCTCAATTAAGTGAGTTGCTGTGATCATTTTACAGATAAAGAAATTGGGTTAAAAGAGTGATTGACCCCCAAATTAAGAGCTTGGATCTGAACACAGTTTCTCTTCCTTCTAATCCCACCTCTTTTTGCTTCACTATGAGCAGCAAGAATGGCAACTGGGGATCTATCAGGAAAGGAAGAATATAACCTAGACACAAATATTCATAAAGACTAATAGGACCACAGGCCATCCTACATACTACAAGCAGTGTCTAGGACAGCATCTCTGGATAGAGCAGCACAGTCATTAATGTTCATAATGATAAAACCAAGTCATCAAAAAAAGATTAATTACATTCCATCCACTCTGTTTAAGAAGGCAGGGAAGTGTGAAATCCATTTTAGAAAGATTTCCATCAAAAATGATTAAAATTTTCAGCTATCCAGAATGATTCATTCCCTGGGGTTTCTACATAGCCAAATATGTAAATGAAAAAGCACAAATACTGCCCATTTCTCACAAAACAAAACAAATGAGCAAAACACAAAAAGGTGCAGTGGAGACTCAAGTGAACTGAAGACTGGATATCCCTACAGTGGATGCCTAAGCTAGTAGACATTCATTTCTTTATATATCTGTTCTCATTGGTCAGGTCTACACTTAATAGTTGGTACCTTTGCTTGGAAGGTTTTAATTATTTTGATAGTTCTTCTGCTGTACAATCTTTTAGGGTGGGTTAAATGTATTTCTATACTCCTGGGTGCGTAGCTGGAATGATTGAGTCTGCCTTACAGCTTCCTCAAAAACTTGACATTGCTTCAAATACAAAAGAGGCTAACTTAACACTAAAAGTGAAGCTAGCCACTACTTCATTCAGATTTCAGTTATAAAACCAAAAACAAATGTACTCCTTACCTCAGTGTCGTGCCTGTGGTATCTGTTAGCTAATTAATAAAGGTTAGTTAAAAGAATTTTTGTTGTTTAGCAGAATGATTAAATGAATTGTGTGAAATTATGGACTATCTAGGTGATGTAAGTGTGTATATTTATTTCAAATGATGACCTGACAGATGTTGACATGGATGTTTATTCACTCCTCAATCTCCATAGCCTAGAAAAAGTTTTGGCATTTACAAGCATCCATAAATAGTGGTTTCAAGAGTGAATGAATAGATAAAACATAATATAAATGTTGGGAAGAGCCCCTGGAGGAGGGCATGGCAACCCACTCTGGTATTCTTGCCTAGAGAATCCCACGGAAGAGGAGCCTGACAGGCTACAAATCCTAGGGTCACAAAGAGCTGGACACAACTGAAGTGATTTAGCACAGCACAGTGCAATATAAATGAACAAGTGGTTAAAACTCTGATTATTGATATAATGATATGACTAATATGATATAACTTAGGGAGGGGCATATGAATTTAGCTGAATCGAGAAATATTCTGGAATGCCACACAATAGTTCCTCTGGTAAATGTGGTAAATTTAAGAAACACTCTCACTTTTTACTTTATTTATACATTATTTAAATGTCCACAATACATATATACAACTTTCATAGTTAAAATAGTTTATTCTATATTTATCACAAAAAATGATTTATTACATCAGTTTGGAATTTAAATGTTCATTACAGAAATACAAAAACAAGATGATATCAGCTGCCTACAATATAGAACACTAAACAGAATAAATGCTAATGAAGTCAGAAACTATCTTTTAGCATAAAAATTCTTAACTGGGCAGAGAGTAAGAGGTCTGAGAAGTTAAGCAGAAAAGAAACTAGCAAAAGTATTCACAAAGTAGACAGTAAATGGGGAGAAACTGCCTAAAGTCTAGGAGTATCCTTTTGGGTTTTTAAAAAATGCTTTAGAACTAGTAGAGGTGGTGATTACACATTATGAATGTACTAAATATTGCTGAATTGTTCACTTTAAAATAATTACTTTTATGTTATGTAAATTTCACTTCAGTTTAAAAAGAATATAACTGGGACTACTTTCCAAAATAAAGGGATAGAATTGGTTCTAATCACTAGAGACCAATTCTTTGAAAAGTAAATCCTAGAATGTATTCTTGAGATAGGAGCTGTCCAACTGAATTATCTTCCAGAGAAAGATATAGAGGAAAAATAACCAAATCCTGATACCAGGAAAGATCAACCTGTCAGCTACGTATGCTGTGCCTAGCAACGAGCTCCTTACCAGCAAAGACCACATGTACTCAATTTTTGTGTCCTCAGTACAAGGTATAGTGCCTGACACAGTAAATGATGTTGAACAAGTGGGAGTTTACAAGAGTAGTGAGGCTGGAGGGGGAAATGGCCCTCAAGTCCTATTTGACGTTGACTAAAGGAGAACTGATTCAGGAGCTTACAAGGCCATCTCCAAGGCAAAGCAAGAAACTTAAAGGGTTCATTCCTTCCCAGAAGGGCCTTCTATCCACCCAGACATCCAAGAATCAGTAAGAAGCTAGTGAAAAATATATATTCCTGGCTCCACCTACAGATATTCTGGTTCAGAAGGTGTCAGGTGGAGTCTGGAAATCTACATTTCAAAAGAAGTTCTCAGGTGGTTTCATGCAGGTGGTCTATGGACCAGTTTCAGAAAAATGGAAGCTCAGGATTGGGAATGGCCAATTCCCTTTTACATAAGAAAGTTCAAGATTAGTAACCACTGCTTTCTTTCGACATGTCTTCATTTAATATTAGGACTTTATAACCACTAAAACTGTCCAGCAAATGAAAAATCCTTGTGGTGTCATGAGCTTTAGAAACATTTAACAAGGTTGAATAGAGCCTCTCTTGAGCTTCTTAGTGGCTCAGATGGTAAAGAATTTGCCCTCAATGCACAATATCTGGGTTCAATCCCTGGGTCAGAAAGATCCCCTGGAGAAGAGAACGGCTACCCATTCTAGTATTCTAGCCTGGAGAATTCCACGGACAGAGAAGCCCGACAAGCTACAGTTCACCGGGTTGCAAAGAGTCAGACATGGGGAACAACTAACATTTTCATTTTCACAGACATGTTATGACAAATTCCTTTGCGCTAAGCAGGGTTTCAATTGGTTGACTCCTAGGGTTCGTGCAGCTCAGATTCTCTGATTCAGTAATGAAATCAGGTTGAAGGAGAAGAGACAGATAATTCACATATACGTAACTTCTTTGAAAAAGTGGATTACTATAAAAATGTGAAATATTATTTTTGCTATTCATGATTTAGAGGTCTAACTTAATTTTTGAAAGTATCTGAACTTCATTTCTATTTTTATGAAAATATTTAATAGGATATTGTTTACAAACAGGTGAATCTGGGGAAACTTGAATTTTATTTGTAAAATATAATAGATATGAAGTTTCCAGAACTTTTTTGTCTTCAGTACTGATCATTTTAGTTTCTTTCTGATTTTAAAACTAATGAACCTTTTGGTAGGAAATTTGTGAAACTCATAAATATTAAAGAAGAAATGTTAAAAAGAGAAAAGTTAAGAAAATTTTACCACTGAGAGATAAAATCTATTAGCACTTTGGACTATTTCTCTCTCCCTCCCAAATATACCCACACCAACAAAAATGTTCTTAATCAACAATTTATTACATCACTAACAAAGGAATTGCCATTAATTGCCAGAATGATATGGCCCCTTGGGTCAAGTCTGATGTTGGCAAGTAGAGAATTGAATTCAAGAGCCCATATTGCCATTTTTAAATTGAGCAAACAAAAACAGTTCTGTTTTGATTTAATTAGCTTCATATCTTTGGACATGTAGAGAATTTCCATTTTCTCCCTTACAATATTCAATGAAAGTGCTTTCATATGATTCCCTGACATCTTTAGACTCTTAGGTATGGAGACTGTGGTTCAAACTCCAAGAACATTTGTTGATATTCCATACATATTTTCAAAGTACTTTACAGAAAGATTGCACCAAATTGTGCTTCCACAAAGGCTTCCCAGGTTGGTCACTGGTAAACAATCTGCCTGCGATACAGGTGTTGCAGGTTCGCTCCCTAGGTTGGGAAAATCTCCTGGAGGAGGGCATGGCAACCCACTCCCATATTCTTGCCTGGAGGATCCCATGGACCAAGGAGCCTGGAGGGCTACAGTCCATAGAGTCACAAAGAATTGGACACCACTGAAGTGACTTCGCATGTGTGCTTGCACTCACTTCCACCAACAGTAAATAAGAGTATCTCTCTCAGTGCCCAGTGGCAAGTATGAGTATTAATAATAAAAACAAAACACATAACTTTTTGTCAAATTTAGTGAGCAACAATTTGAAATCTTGTTTTTACTTCTCCTTTGATTACTAGTTAAGTTAAATATGTTTTTATATCCATATTATAGCTTGTATTTCCTTTTAATGCTTCCAGCTTTACTGTAATAACATTGCTACACCTAAAGCATAACTGTAGGAAATTCTTTTTGAAGGGGAGGGACATGGATTGGGAGGGAGAATATTTTAAAGAAGCAGATATAATTATCAAGTTATTTCCATATTTTATTATAAAACTTGAAAAATGGTGTGGCATTACATGGTATTTGCAGAGCTATGAAGCAGTAGCTGTTTTCTTCAGAAAAGTAATATAACAATAAATATGAATGACTTTTTCAAGAGCATTGGAAGACACAGGCGATAATAAATATACAGCTTACAAGTAAATATACTGAAGTTTTTTCTAATAAACTGAGAGTTTTCAGCCAGAAAGTAACAGTTCCAGTCTTATTTTTTATATCTTTAAAAACCCAAATCTCAAATTGACAAGATTTCTTCAACTTCTGTGATAATATAATTATCTTAAGCAGATTACTTATGAAATGATGTCTTTATTAAAGTGATATCTGTTGCCACCTAACAGCTTTGGGACACGTCCCTGAAACTACACGTCCTGTTTCAGTATCTGCCAACAAGCTATTGGTGATTTTTGACTTGCAAACATGAGCCCGTTCTACAAGGCACTATGCGTGTGTGCTAAGTTGTTTCAGTCATGTCCCACTGTTTGTGACCCTAGGAACTATAGCCTTCCAGGCTCCTCTGTCCATTGGATTCTCCAGGCAAGAATACTGGAGTGGGTTGCATGCCCTCCTCCAGGGGATCTTTATGACTGAGGGACTGAGCCTGCACCTCTTATGTCTCTTACATTGGTAGTTGGGTTCTTTACCACTGAGTCACCTGAGAAGTCCCACAAGGCACTGTACAGTCATACATTTCTGAATTTTATACAGTATATGTTTTCCCTCAATTAAACTTTTTCTTATAAAACATTTATTAAAATAAAAATAGATAAATTGCTTTTCATGTTTTTGCTTAAGTTGCTTTAGTTGTGTCCGATTCTTTGCAACTCCATGGACTGCAGCCCATCAGGCTCCTCTGTCCATGGGACTCTCCAGGCAAGAATATAGGAGTGAGTTGCATGCCCTCCTCCAGGGGATCTTCCCAGCCCAGGGACTGAACCCAGGTCTCATGTCTCCTGCCTTGGCAGCAAGTTCTTTACCACTAGTGCCACCTGGGAAGCCCAGATAAATTGCTACATTTTATCATTTCCACAGTATATCAAAAGAGGGACACAGTTTAGAGCAAGATTTAAATAAACACAATTTTCTAGAAGCTATACCTTTAGTAATAAACTTTATCCTAATCTACTTTATTTAATCCCAGTTTGTTTATTTTAGAAAACAAGCTTTTTCCTTTCATCTATGATGCTTCAGGTTTTGAAACGTGGATTGTGTTCAGTTTCCTAGGAGTAGCACTCATCTTAATAACTTAATCCTGTGATGTGAGATTGGCCTTGCTTTCCCATTGCTATTCATATTGCACTACATAGTCTATTTTCTTGTACAAAGGAAAACTTGTCTTTTTTCCAATAATTTTTTTACCTACTTTTCACTGTAAACGAAAAAAGAAAAAGACAACAAAATATCATGACAACTTAAAAAATGGCTTTCACAAAACCATGTTTTCCAACATTTTTGTTACTCTCCTATTAGTTTATGTATCAAAATGTGTAGTCTGTGATTCAAAACATGCGAAAAAGAAATGCTGCTACTCATTGCCATGACTAATGCTCAAGCCCTCCATCCTGTTGGGTATAGGTAAATACAAACCTAAACCTGGTAATCAAAAGAATCTCAAACTTCTGCATTTAAACAGTCTTCTGGAAAATATTCAGTTAATTTAAAGGTAAGTTTCTTCATAGTGGTATTTCTCTTTTTTCAGTCCTTTTTCTCAAGATGATGTCTGGGTTTATGGAAAAGCTTCTGCATTCTCCTTGCAAAGAGAAAGCTGGTCTACATGTTGTCCTTCATATCTTTGCTGGTCTATGATGTGACAAAGGCAGTCTGGTTTCTTTAGTTAGTAGCCATATGGCACTAGTGCCCACTGAATTGTTGTTAATACTGCTTTTTTTTTTTTTTTTTGGTGTGTGGTGGGGATTGGGGTGGCACTCAGTAATGCCATTACTGAAATTTATGGCTTATAAATGTCAAAGATAAATCTATCTCAGTTTCCATTGGTCTATCAGCTTTACCTCACTTTTATTGATTCTAAAGAATCTCTGGTTAACTTCCTTTCATCTGCCTCTAGCCTCACTATGGTGGTCTCATTGAACATCTGTTGCTTCTCAATTCAGCTACTTTCTTGTGCCTCCTGCCTTCATAAGGGAACATCTAGATTCCTCCCCACCATCCTTTCCACTCTCCCTCAGTATGCCTTTCAGCCCTTTCTCCCTGTAGAGGCTACCTTGGTGTCGATGTGAGCCCACCTGTGAGGTTTTTCCAGGACTTTCCTCTGATTAAACACTTCTAGGACAGCAATTTTTAGAGGACATCCTAGAAACATCTTAGTTGGCTCCATGTGGTCACCATCATTCTCATCTGAGGTATTTTCTTCAGAGGTCTGTCATTTTCCTGAGCTACATCTGAAACATCTAGTACAGGGAATTTTTTCAAACCTTCCCTCTTACCTTTTGCAACTTCTTTAGGGGAAAGCCAGGACACATAATTAGGATTCTTGCCTCCTCCCCTTGAATTCTCTCAGAATCCCTATCAGGACCATATCTTTTGCTTTGTTTTGTTGAAGTTGAGCTTTCCCTACTTTTTTTTTTTCTTTCTATATATGCTAAAGCATATTTTCATATCTTCAAGATTTAATTTGTATAAGTAAGTAGCTCTTGGAATTTAGAAAGCCACTTTCTTTTGCCACAAATCCTTATTCATAAACTTTTGTCTCACTACACACTGATAAAAAAAAAAACAACAACAGCCTTCCTAGAACACTGATTTTTTTTCCTCTTTGTATCCCTTCTTTAATAATCCAAATCCTGCCTCAGATAATGAATGCCTCTGGCTGAATGGGGGAGGGTCAATTAATTTATTTCAAAAAGTCTTATCCTTGTTACAGCTGAATTGATGATATTGATAAATTACTCTTATCTTCCAGTTGTTTCCAAATTCATTTCTTAGAGGAACCATTCCTTTTCTCCAGAACCTACTTTTTAAAAAACACAGTGTTTTAAACAAAGATATACTATAGTTTATCTTCAGCTGCACAAGAGTTACTATGTTGTACTATACATAAAGATTTCAATGAATAAACTTTTTTTAAAAATTTCAATCCAATTCAATAAGAATCAGTTAATGTTTCTTTAACCAGCCTATAACTGTGCCCTGTATAGGAAAGAAAGGTTTACAAAAGGACAATATAAGATTTGAACTTTTCAAATGTAAACAGTATAATTTAATATGTCAAATATATTAAGAGAATGAGAGGATGTATACATGAAATAATCAGAATACTGTACAATGCAAGACTTGGAGTAATTGTGTCCATGTATGTGCACTGTTTATAACAGGTATTTAATAGATATTTGTTGTTCTTTTTTATGCATTTTATAGACAGTACAGTGTAGTTTATCTGAGCATCTTGAAACTACTGTGAGTTAGAGAAGATATCAAGGAGGAAGTATGATGGACTAGAGTTCACATTTTGGGTAGAATCTGGAAATGTGTTAATGAGGAAATAATCTATTCCAGGCACGAAGAAAACAACATGGGGAACAACTTGGAAAACAATTGTGGGCTCAGAAGACAATTTTGTTATGTTAAGCTTTAAACTGGCTGAACAACACAAGTAATTCTAGAAAAATGTGTTTTTTTCAGATATTTGTTCTTGGCATTGTCTCCCTCTTTCTCGCTACCCCCATATTTTTCCTAAAGCAAATGCTTTGTCATATTCTTCCTCTTCATGGGGTTGATGTTGGCCTATTCCACTGCTTCTGTTTGCTTGGTCACATTATCTATGAGAGTCTCTCCTCTCCCAAGTGGTCTGACCAAGTGAGGCTCATAGCATGTATTGGGCAGCCCAAGGGCAGCCCCAATGGGGCTCACAAGCCCTTAACTTTGGACTAAAGCCGTTTTTGCTACTAGTGAGTCTTATGAGAGTTTTTTTTTCTTCTAATGTTGCAGCTAAATTTCCATTGAAATAATAATAGCTCAAGAAAAGAAAAACAAGAGGCTACCCTTTCATTTTTTCTCATTCCTTTTGCTGTCAAATACATTAAGAGAATGAGAAGATATACACTGCTGAAACTCTCTCAACCTACAACTCTGCTGAAACTGCATCCTTCAGGGTCCTAGTGGCCTAAAGAGATTCATCTAGAAGACTTTCACGAAGACTTTTAGTTCAATTTAATCATCCCTGACCTCACTGCCACCCTTGGCACCTTAGCCAAACCCTCTTAAGATGTGTTTTCTTGGTTTCTAGAATGGAACTCTCTTCTGATTTGCCTCCTACCTCTCCAGACTATTCTTCTCCTGCCTCCTCTTGCTCCCCAAATCAGATATTTTCTCAGATCTGTCATTATTTCTAATTTTTCTCTCCCTGAATTCTCTACTAAGGTAATTTTATTTACCTTTAATATAATGTCTGTGCACAGGACCTCCTATATATATATATACATATATATATGTGTGTGTGTGTGTGTAAAACTGATTTTGTCACTGAACTACAATCCAGATTTCCAACTCTTTGCTAAATGTTACCATTTAGACCAATTTGCCAAAACAATAGATGTAAGAGAAGCAGGTTCAAGTCCTGGGTAGGGGAGATCCCCTGGAGAAGGGTATGGATAGAGGAGCCTGGAGGGCTACAGTCCATAAAGTCACAAAGAATTGGACACAGCCAAAGTGACTTAGCATGCATGCATGCAATTTTGATATTCTCACAAATCCCTAGACAGATATTAAAAAGCAGAGTCATTACTGTGCTGGCAAAGGTCTGTATAGACAAAGCTATAGTTTTTCCAGTAGTCATGTATGGATATGACAATTGGATCATAAAGAAGGCTGAGTGCTGAATTGATGCTTTTTTTTTTTTTTTGAAAGTCGCTCAGACATGTCCGACTCTTTGTGACCCCACAGACTATAGTCCATGGAATTCTTGAGGCCAGAATAATGCAGTGGGTAGCCTTTCCCTTCTCCAGGGGATCTCCCCAACCCAGGGATCAAACCCAGGGCTCCTGCATTGCAGGCAGATTCTTTGCCAGCTGAGCCACCAGGGAAGCCCAGAATTGCTGCTTTTAAACTGTGGTGTTGGAGAAGACTCTTGAGAGTCCCTTAGACAGCAAGGAAATCAAACCAGTCAATCCCAAAGGAAATCAATCCTGAATATTCATTGGAAGGACTGATGTTGAAGCTGAAGCTCCAATACTTTGGCCACCTGGAGCGAAGACCTGACTCATTAGAAAAGACCCTGATGCTGGGAAAGATTGAAGGCAGGAGGAGAAGGGGACAACAGAGGGCAAGATGGTTGGATGGCGTCACCAACTCAGTGGAATAAGTTTGAGCAAGCTCCAGGAGATGATGAAGTATGGGGAAACCTGCGGTGCTGCAGTCTATGGGGTTGCAGAGTTGGGCACATTGAGTGACTGAACAACCACTAATCCCTGTAAATTCAATATGTGCAGGGTTGAGGTTCCCAGCTCCCTTCTCAGAGCTCCTCGACTTCACTCCTTCATGTCCATCACCAGCAGAGGTGTGCTAGATCTGACTCTTATCAGAATATGAGGGCTTACTATGTGTGTCTCTTCCCAACACTGAGGTTGGCCATACTGGAAATATTTACACCACAGATTATGGCAAATGCTACAAATCAGGGCTTCACTGCCTTCTTCCTTCTTTCTTTCTCTTTTTATAGCTGATTGTTGAACATTTTCCAGCACACCATTTATTATCATAAGCCCCAGTAAACTGAGCTTAAAACTTGGAGGTAATTTTGGACTATTTTCTTCTCCTCAACTTCTAAGTCCATTCAACTACTCAGTCCTCTAATGTTTACACCACTCCAGACTTTATCCTTTCCACTGCTCCTGGCCAGCTTCTTACTAGGCCTTGCCTTATCTCTAACCAACTCAGGAAAATGCTGCTAAATTAATCTTCCTAAGGAACAGCTGTGACCATGATCAAAACTTAGGTGATTGTCTTTGCTTACCAAAGTGAAGCCATTAATTTTCAGTCAAGATCAGCCATAGTCTGGTCTCTAGTTCCACTTTAGCCTGTCTCTCAATGTTCCTGTCACGTAACTCAGTATCCTGACCTCTTAGCTTACACTTGCTTCTTAAGTACCTGGGAAAACCTGGAGGACAGATTATCTGATTGATCAAATGTGAAGGCATTTTTGATTCTGTGGATATTTTTTTGTCCTGGATTCTTCCTTTGCCATTTCCACAAGCCTACATCTTACCTATAAGTTAAGGCTCAGACCAATGACCATTTCTCCAGTCTAAATGATCTTTTTTCATCATCTGAGAGCCCAATATCAGAACATTTTACTTCTACAGTCACATGATCATTATTATTCTTTGCCTTTTTTTAAGATTTCTGGTGAACATACTATATTCTAAGTATATAAAAGTGAGCAGGACCATGATGAGTTTCTTCTTGAGTCTAATGAGCATACAACCAAACTGTGCTGAAATGAATTAATATAAACAAGAACATCTAGGATTTATATAGCATATTTTCTCTCATAGATTTGTAGTTATTTCTTTTATTTTTCATAATATTATAATGAAGGGAAAAAACAGAAATTTTATCTTATTTGTACTATTACTCACTGGGAAATTGAGAGCTACTACTGAGATGAAGTTTATGTATGAGACTTCAGATTTCCCACTTTTCCAACATTATTTCCTAGCATGCACACCTTTGCTCTTTAAATTCTAGGTAGAGTTTATATGATTGGATGATTGATTAATATCTCTCTTTCCTGAATATAAAAAGAAGGATAACTGGGATACTAAGCAATAATATCATAAGCTCTATGAGGACAGAGACCGAGTCTGTTTTATTCTCCAGAATCATATCAGCACCCAGTTTGGTTCAACATTATTCTGTTAAATCAACAAACTGCACTGCCTGTGTTTTTTCAACACCATAGGTAGAAAGATAAATATAGTTCCTAGTATTATTTTACAAAAGTTTATTTTCCAAAGTTTTTTTTTTTCAAGCTACAAAATCACTGTGTTGTAGATTAAGGACTTTCCCCCTAGGGTTTTATTGGTTTATTTATTTACTGAGTTTGACTATAGCTTGGCAGATAGTATCAGTAACCGAGCACAGAGAAAGAGTAATTGGGCGCTGTTTTAAAATTTACAGATGGTCTCTTACAGCTGTAATACTTTAACATGGGCAGTGTGAGTAACATCTCTAAATATTTTTTATCCTTTTTATCTGTTAGATGATGTCTGTCAACCTTAAGTGCATAAGGTTAGAGTTAATGATCATTGAGCATATTTATCTTGCTTCAAATATATTTACCTTGTTCTAATTCTAGAGAGTTTTTTTGTTTGCTTTTGCTTTATTTCTTAACATAAAACTGAGAGGTTTCTCCTTTGTTTTACTCTCTGATCTGGAAATGGCTCCACTAGCAAAAGCTAAATATCTCTTCAAAATGTATGTACACGGACTGGTTGACAATATAAATTGATAAACCATGTGAGTAGCTATTGCAATCTAAAGAATATCACCATAGGCCAAGATCTAAAATGAGAAAAAGACATTTCTGAATCCTATGAAGGCAATAGATAACATGTCAGGCTTAAACAAAGTTGGTGACCCAGCTATTAATATGCTATGTATACTAGTACATCTTATTTTGCTTCTCCATATCCTTCTCTCAATACAGCACATATTTTTGTCATATTAATATTTTATCTGCAGTTGATTGCCTTAATTATTTTATACCACGCTCCTCATAGCAATATTTATGATGGAATCCTTGGTCTACTAAACATACTTCTCTCATGGAAGGTTTTAATGTTCTTCATGCCTCTCGTACAACTAACTAGTATTAGGTTTGGGTTTATGGACGCTTGCTTCAAGGTGCAGATTCAATAAACTTTTTTTTTTTGGTATTTAGTATCAAAATGGACCATTAACCCATCTGACAACCTATTTTAAGATAGGATTCTAAAATATGAATATAAAAATGAAAAGGCATTATCTTAGCCTAGTCTCCTCCATTTCTGTCTCTGGGTAGTATTTTCTCAGATCAGTGTAGTTGGTAGACTTGTTTAAACTACTCAACGCCAATTAGCCTAGTAATTTCCTTTGTAATAAAAGTCTGTTCTTACTCACCTCATCTGTAGTTGAGTATTATTCAGGCTGTTGCTTTGAGCTCCCATTGAAGACAGAGGAGTCAAAAGAGTGGTAGATATAATCCACAGTCATCTACTTCAGGAATGGGTTTGAAATGATTCTTTTTTCTTCACATTAGTTTTTCTTAAATTGGATGAAACATTGGTTGTTATTTTGAAAGAGCTGTACTCTACATTTTTAAAATAAAGTTCTTGGAAAATAGTAAATAATTAAAACTTCCACCATTTATGGCCAATGACCAACACTACCTAATTCTTACACCAATAAAGGAATAACATGTAAATTTATAAATGATATGAATTATATTTTCATTGCAAGAAAGTGGTTGTAAATTAAACAAGTCCTTTGGCTTTCTTAATAATGATAATAATAATCACCATAATAATAGACATCATTTATTGAATGCTACCTATCTGCCAAACTCTTAATGTAACTTAACACTAATCCTTATAACAACTCTAAATATGTATTATTCCTGTTCTGCAGGTAAGGAAATCAAAGCTAAGAAAGGTTAAACAACTGGCTCAAAGCTTCATGTTGGACTGTTAGAGTTAGAATATAGGACCATGTCTCCCTGGTTTCAGTGTCCATCCTCTTGAATATCTTTCTCTCCATCCTCAAGCCCCATATAGCTAGCTCCATCTATTTGGAAAATGTAAACTTCCTGGTAAGATTTATACACTTCCTAATGGACTTAATTCATAATATTTTTTCATAAGCAAGATTTTTCTTATCAATATTTTTAAATAGAACTCCAAATACTGATTTTTATGGATTTTATTTCAATCTTCCACATGGCGTAAAAGTATGTGTTGACTTGTGACTCACACCTCAACTCCCACAATCAACACTGATGACCTTCTCAGTCGGCTAGTTGCTACCTCAACCTATGTTCCTATGCTAGGAAGGACCTTTGCCTGGATGCCTCTGCCGAGCAGGAAGCTTCTCTTCTTCATTTCTTATCTTCTGCATCTCTCACGATGTCTAGCACTAAATGAATGGGAGTTTTTTAGTTAGTTGCTTCTTTACATAGACCTAGAGTTCCTTGGATGTTAGGACCACCTCTAAGTCTTCTAAGGTGACTGCCTCAGTGCCTGGAAGGGTAGAGGCAGAGCCCACACCCACATGATAAACTGCACTGAAGTTAATGATTAGTTAATCATTCAATCAATTGACCAACTTCTTGAGCAGAAAGAAAGAGACAAAATAGAATAGCACCCTTCTGAAAAAGAATTAGAACAATAAACAAAAAGTCTAAGCATTGGCTGTTTTTCTTTTTTTTTTTTTTGCTAGAATTCTTTTCATAATAATACAATTAATACCAATAATAATAATAGTTATCACTCAAGGACCCACTACATCCCAGAAGCTGTGTCAGATTTATATAAGTATTTATATAGTATTATCTCATTTAATTCTTAGAGGATATGGGTAATTTTTTTTTTTTTTTTTTTTTTTTTTTTCTGTTTTAGAGGTGAAGAGCTTGAAATTCAAAGTTACTGCTATGAAATGCAAAGATACAATTTGGACAGAGGTTTGTTTCCCTTTAGTTCACATGCTTTTCCAAAATGCCAAATATGGAATTTTTCCAGGAAAACAAGAGATTCCTACATCTTTTAAAATACCACTGATTCTTTCACATACTTTGTGTAAGTACATATTTACAGCAGTTTAATGAGCTTTTATAAATTATTACACACTTAAAAACATACTCTGCCCTAAACAAAGTTATTTTTATAAAATTATCAAGTGTACATCCAAGAACTGGAAGCCAAATAAGGCAACCATTAGCCACATTGCTACTGTTAGGTTTGTTTTACGGAGATGTGTGTGTGTGTGTGTGAGTGTGTGTCTGTGTGTTACCCACCATATTAAGAGATCTCAATTGTTGAAATTGATAATTATTT
Organism: Dama dama; assembly: GCF_033118175.1. Taxonomy (NCBI): domain Eukaryota; kingdom Metazoa; phylum Chordata; class Mammalia; order Artiodactyla; family Cervidae; genus Dama; species Dama dama. The sequence continues at coordinate 55,078,431 of NC_083700.1, forward strand.
TCCATTTATCTCCAGGGTTAAATAAAGAAGAAGTCCTCAAAATACATCATTTATATTGTAAGCTAGCTTATGCCCTATCTGATGAAAGACAAATTGAGAAACATTGCAATGTTGTATGCAGGCCTCAATTTTGGGTGCTATTTATTAGAACTGCATGTAACCTTGTTATGCTATTATCCAAATAAATGATAGTATAGAAAAGTAGAATAAAATACTAATCATAGCTTGTTCTTTACCTAAGTTCACCCTGGAAGATGTTTCTTTCTATTTCTTATTACAACTTCTTAATTTAGCTTATGCTTATGTAATTATTTGTTTATTTCATAAAGAAATTTACCAGTAAAATCACTAATTTTTAAGAAGAAACCAAATGTATCTCAGAGACTCTGTCAATGTGTAATGTCTTCTAACACTGGCCAAAAATAGCAGTCGACTAATTTTGAAATAACTCTTTTCTCTGTAGAATTCTTGATGCTATTCTCATTTGCCTTCTTTTCTTGAATCCTCCACCTTCAAACTCCCACCCCGGAAAAAAAGAAAAACAGATTACAGTAAATTTTGGCAAGGAATTCAATTTGCATCATTTTCTTAGAAGTCACGTGCTTTGGATTTCCTCTTGTTTATGATATATTAAAATGCCTTCCAGATGTTTTTAATTATAAAAAAAAAATCTTCAAGAAAGCAGAGTAATCCACAATAAAATTTCCTCTTTTTTTAATGGCCAATAAATTAGTATATCCCAGCTTATCAAACTGCCCCATAATTCTGAGGATGACCTCTTTAAAGAAGGTCAGGCATTGAGTTAGACAGCTAGATTTGGGCAGATACAGAATTTTACCAAGAACACTTTCAGTTCCTGTTTCCAATTGAGGCTGCTCCCTGCCTGGGGCCTAGCCCGATGTAAAAGCCCATTGGCTGGAACTGCTTAAATGTCCCACACAAATATAAACACCTCCACAGTGTTGAGAAGATGAAAGGCACAGCTTATTGATATTGTATATGCTAACGTTTGGATGTGGGGCAGGAAAGACAGCCTTTAACTGCTGGTATGCAGTGCTGAATCTGGGCTGCATGAAGAGGTTTTCATTTACTGATGTTGGATGTGTGCCCAGATTGCCATAGTAGAATTTAGGAAAAAGCACAGTAAAGAGAAGAACCACAGAATGGTTTGGGGAACATCCACATGAGGCAGAAGAACAAATACATCTGAAGACTGTTTCCAGAAATGAAAGGACTAACCACTGGGGAACAGTTGTGAGCCCCCCAAATCCCAACCTGGCCCTCTACTTGAAGGTAACTGTCTGTTCATTCTAATTTTCATTCAGAGTAATAGTAAGACTGTAATTCAGCTGAAAGGGAAAGAGAGAGCGGGCAGGGCAGGGCAGGAAGAAACCTTAGCTTGCTTTGCCTGTTGTTTTAAGCTTAACAAGGAAAATAAATGTGTTTTTCTTTTACTAATGTTACCAAAAGAGAAAGAGCTTTGTGGATTAGAGACATGGTGGCTTTTTAAAATGTATCTGCTAATTATCTCTCATGTGGGACAGACCAGGAAACTTTGAGGGCATAGAGATTTTGTGACTCACAATGTAAATTTAAATTTGAATGGGTCATTGATTCACTCACTTCATAGAACATTTTCTGATAATTAACTCTCTCATCACTCTACTTCACCCCTTCTCTTTGTTTGTAACTTTAGCATATTTGCCAAATATGTGTAAATGATAACGGCTTTGGAGAGGTAGTTCATCAAAATAGGTATCTGCAGGGACATGGTGCTTGAGGAAATGTTAAATAAAGAAAATCAGACACTGTGACATGTACAAACTAGTCACACAATCCATATTTATTGAACTCCCATATTATACAAAGAAAAAAAAAAAAAGAAAGGATCCTATAGAAGGGAAAAATTGAAAGAAGTTTCACTGAATAAGAGTGAGTGGATCAACAGGAAAGCTATGGGACTACCATGGAGGTCTTCCAGCTCAAAGATTAGGAGACTGGAATTTGCAGGAAAGAACAGGAGGACTGAATATGTGTTTCAAAGGCAGAAAGGAAAATAAAAAAGATCACCAGTAAGTCAAGGACAGTTACCTGGCTACAGGCATTTAAGACTTGGGTTTTATAGACATGCACAAAATAAATTCCAGATGGGGTCAAAATGTTATTATTTGTTTCTGCAGTCAAAATATGCCTATTAGTGATGAGCAGAAGATACCAGGACAAAGGAATACAATGTGGGATTATCTATTGACAGCAGCATTGTCTGTAGTGATAGCACTATAGTAAGAAAGGAAGGATGAAGGAAAGTATAACTAATGACCATTCTTTATAATTACTTGATGCAATTTGAGTTGAAAATTTAGAAGAATCTCTGCAACAGTGTCGCATTTGAGAGAACAGATCAACAGATGATACCATGCAAAACAGGGCAAATTAGGAAACGCCCATCCTCACTGAAATGATGAGGCTTTTCTAGTTACCAAATAGCATCAACCCAATGAGTGGAGGTAAAGATTGAGGAGCTCAAGAACTGAGCTTAGTAAACATTTCATGGATTCTTTACCACTCTGCTACCTACCTGGGAAGCCCTTAGCAAACATTTACTTCTAATTTATTTCGAATTAGCCAGAAATATGCCTGATTCCCAGGTGTGCTGGTGGTAAAGAATCTGCCTGCCAATGCAGGAGATGCAAGAGACATGGGTTTGATTCCTGGATCAGGAAGGAAACAGCAAACCTGAAGTACGAAACCTCAAACCACTTCAATATTCTTGCCTGGAAAAATCCATGGACAGAGGAGCCTAGTGGACTATAATCTACGGGGTCGCAAAGAGTCAGACATGACTGACCTACTGAACACACAATACGCACAGGCAGAAATATGGGAACTACTAAAGAAGCAAGGGTTATCGGTTACTGTGGGGCAAGAATTCTCTTAGCTATTCTAGCCAGATAATGCACTGGCTGATGTGGCTTCAACCAAATTTCATCTCTTTTAGATGTAGGAAGCCCACTCTAATCATTTGAACTTTCAACTTTAGGAGGAAACCAAGTGGAACAGTTAAAGAACAACTCCCAGCCCTTCCTCCTGCTAAATCAGAACTGTACTCCACAGAGAGAAATAGCCCAGCCAGATCACTCTTGTGTACAAACAGTATTCCTCGTGTTCCCCAGTGCATGGTCCTTGCCCTAGGTAAGTTTATTGTTTTGCATTCCAGGTATGTTCTACTCAGAAATAACCTGATAATAACCTTTGCTATCTCTTTCTTCTCTTCTCCCTTCCTCTCCACCTTGCTCTCTCCATTCTAGGTGCACTGGTTTTCTTACCACTCATGGAATGCACCAAGAATACTGTTATTTTTAGATTCTCTTTGTCTATATATTCTTATCCTAGATATCTGCATGGCTCAAACTCTTTCTTCCTTGGATATCTGTTAAAATGGGTTCAGGATAGCTCCACTCCCTACCCCCGATCTTGTTCATGCTGCTTTATTTGTCTTTAGATAACTTATCACCAAGAGACAAACTACACAATTTTTAGGCTTTTTGTTTGTTTCTGCCACTTGAATGTAAACTCCATGAAAGCAGGATATTTGTCTTTTGTTCATTATTAGTCTCCCAAGCCTCAAACTGTGTCTGGCTCTTAGTAGGTACTCAATGAATATTTGTTGACTATATGAATAAGTACCCAAGGAAAAGTGCAAAATGCATTTGGACCACAGTGGTGAAAGGCAGTATCAGATGACTCATAATTAAGTATCTTTCAAACTGCCTTTTTGTACATTCACACACACACAATAGTCTTTTAATTCTTATAAATCATCAGCCAGTTTCTAAAATAGAGGATACTCAGTTAAAGTTGAAGTTTAGATAGGCAATGAATATTTTTATTATAAGTAAATTGCTTGCATTTTTTAGGGAAAAATTATACCAACTTTTTCTTTATTATTTATCTGAAATTTAAATGTAACTAGGCACTCTATATTTTATCTGGTAAGCTTATGCTGTAGGGAGCAACATAATGAAAGAGAGTTGTGTGAGATTCTTCAGAATTTACATAACTAATGTAAGACATACCAATCAGGGGGATGGCATACCATAATTCATACATACATCTCTGGCCTTCATAGCTTTGGGGCAGATTAAAGGTACTGATCTTATAGCTACACCACTCAGGGAGGTTCATTTATTTTTTTCACTTAAAAATCATTCTTGACCAATTATTTTGTAGTTTTTGAGAATCCTAAAATGTATTTAATGTTGGTGTTGCTTTTTTGCTAACCACATTCTCTCCAAAATTTCACAGAGGTCTTTGTTCTAAGTGATTCACAATGCATTATGGTGGCTATTTGGCTTTCTTGCTATCTTCTTATCAAATCTAACTTCTAATTCAAAGTTATTTATCTGAGGCATATTTCTTTAGTACTGATTATTAGCATTAATGTGGACAAGTGACTGGATTCACTTTTAATAGGCTGTAATTTTAAAATGATAATTGTATTGAAATTAAAATAACTACAAAATAGTAAAATGATTTAAGATAAATTGAAGCATGGCTTAAATGATCCTGACAAAATAAGAATGTTTAGAAGCTAAAGAGATGCTTTCATAAGTCTTAAATGTAAAACTATGAAGTTGTAAGATTCTTAATAACTTTTTAAAATTATAAATTAATTTTTAAAAAATTATTTCAAATTGTGTGCACAAAGTGTTATTAATATTTTAAGTCACACTATTTCAAAATGCCTACTTTAAAGATTCACAGAAGTGCAGTCGCCTTGTATAGGACTGTCTCTGACCTCAGAGGCTTAGAAGTACTTTGAGAGGTAGTATGAAAAGAAGTCAAACAATCACAAGAAAATTGCTCACTGTGCTGTCAAGTTTGAAAACCAAAAAACTCGAAGAATGCAGGAGTCATCATGGGATGGAACAGTTGGAAAGCTTCACTGGGAAACGGGGGTTTAATTTGTGCCTTGTAGGATGGACTGAGGGACTTCCCAGGTGGTGCCATTGGTAAAGAACCTGCCTGCCAGTGGAGAAGATCTGAGGCTCAAGTTCAAACCCCAGATCGGAAAGATCCCCTGGAGGAGGGCATGGCAACCCACTACAGTATTCTTGCTTAGGGAAGAATCTCATGGACAGAGGAGTCTGTTGGGCTACAGTCCGTAGGGTCGCACAGTGTTGGACATGACTAAAGCAACTTAGAATGCACACACAGGATGGGCTGGGAATGTATTCTTGGAGAGGAAGATGAATGTAAGGTCAAGGAATAAGCAGTATGCACAAAACTTTGAAGAGGAAAATAAGAATAAAAGTTGGAAGAGCCAGAGAACAAGGAAAAAATGGAATACTTCTATTAGGAATTGCTGGGACATGATCAGGAATAAGAAACATTAGTCATATTAGTCAGAATCTTAAGGGCCATAACACAGAATTTAAACTTAGTGTCCTGGCGTATACAACCATCGTATATATGCCCATGGCAAAAGTCAGCTCAGCAAAACTGGCTCAGCATATGTATATACCCTCCCACCCAAACTCGGAGGACAGTAATTGGCATTTTCATTTTTTGAGCGTATCTTTAAGGAAAGTTGTCTTCCTTTACAGATTTTCTAGCTTGCAGAGTTATTTCTACTCAGAATGAAGCTCCACGAACTTCTGTCTGTGGGTACAAATCAATACTTAGGTTTCTGAGAATTTCAAGTGGGTCGGTGGCTTTGTGGCCAGAAGGAAAGTCTAGTTTGATCCCACATCCTCAGCACAGGCAGGTCCCCCATTGGACAGCCACAGGGGTTCAGCCGATGCCACAGTCCTCAGATCAGGCACCAAGATTATTTTCCAAGTGCTAATCTAAGACCAGGCACACTGTTCAAAGAGATGTCACTTCTGTGCCATTCTCCCCAATGGAAGACAGAGGCATTTTTGTGAGATATATTTTTTGCCAGCTCTTCCATCAGAGAATATTTATTTGTTCATTAATTTATTTTATGAACATTGTACAAGTTACACAGTACAGTACCTTCTGATCATTTATTGCCCAGATTTACACTCTGTGACTTGATAGAAAGTGCAGCTCCGGAATGGAGCTCTCTCACTCCCCGTGTAAGCAGTTGTGCTGCGAGTCACAGGATAAAGACATTCTTTTTGGACACTGTAATTAGCACTTGTCTTATTTATACATCTCCTTTAACACTGTGTCCCTTTTAAAAATATTTTATTTCAAAATGGCTTGCAAGGAAATAGCTTGGCATGGATAAGAAAAAAAAAAAAAACAAGAAGAAACAACAAACCACTGATAAATCCATCTTTAAAAACCACAGTACAGAAATTACAAGAGTAAGTTAACATTTTATGTCTTAATCTCCTAGCACCATTGTTCACGCGTACTGTTTCTTGCAGAATATTCAAAGGGTATTTTTTCCCAGTAGACCAACTCTTTTTTGTTCACACCTTGGAAATGTTTTGCTTGTATTAAATAGCACTATTATGTTCTCAGGCACCTATATTTTGTAGGCCCAGCCTTAGTAAAGTGACTGGTCTATATGGTTTTCCTCTTCTATTATTTATTTTATCTCCTCCAACTCTTCTTTCAAACAATTAATAGTTATCAAAAGATTTATTAAATTCCTCACCAAAGTTTCCCTACTAAATGCAAAGTGGGATTCTGCCTCTAGCAGAGCAAGATGCAGTCACTCAACAGTCCAAAGATTTCTTTTCTTAATTCTTAAATGTTTCCCTTCCTCCATCCCTTGTGAGATAGGTGAGAAAAGCAATTGCCCCCACCACTTAATGCATCACAACTCAGAAACTCACTCCATCCTTGTAATTTTGAATCCCAGCCCAGCTGGCGGTTCCTGGATTTCAGACTCTGAATATGAGTTCAGAGTCTTTTAAATCAATCACTCTGAACAGTATTTCTGTCAAATGGAAATCTTTTCTTCTTTGGCAGAAAGACTTTCCTGATTTCGACTGCAGCCCTGGAGAACTGAACAGTCTCATAAATGAAACCAGGATGTAGGAGAAAAATTAAACTTGATATAATTTTCTAACGTTGTCATTGGAAGAGTCTTGTTCCATTTACTGTTCAGTAGGATGAAGGCACCTCTGTAGCCTGTAAGATTTTTCAAACAGTTCCCTCATTCCTGGCAAATGGGTTACTACAGTTTGACTAGCAAGGGGTTACTTGGAATAGGTGGAAATAGAAGGAGAAATGAAATACTCCTTGGGTTCCATTTCCCTAACTTAAAATTCTCCTTTCAATTATTAAAACACTTTTAGAATTAGTTGTTTCATAAATTTTGCTTGTTATTGCTCTTAGCAGGTTACATCCTCCTCTGAATGTCCTGTTGGTAGTGGTGGGATTGATGAGACAATATGGAATCCTCTTGGCTTAGCTATTTTTGTAGCTGCAAAAATAATACCTCTTCCTCCATTTTCCTTGGACAAGCTTTAATATCAAGCCTTAAAAATAAAGAAAAAATGTCAAAGCTCTGAAAATGATATAAAAGCTCAAATCTCTTTGGAGCCTTAAATAATAATAACAAAAAAAAGTTTATAAATTTTACTTTTCATAGAGTGCTATTCTTGACTCTTCACATATACCTTCTGTGACTACATGATCCATTGGGCCCAAGCATCAGGGTAATACAGAAATTAATGCTCCCTATATGCTCAACCTTCTACTATGCTCTTTATTTTATGTATACATGGATCTCCTATTATATAAAATAATGTAAAATATACACAGAAAGAGAGACTATAAGATTTATTAAGAAACATCCATGGAGAGGTGCTAATTTTTAACACCAAATTACGTAGAAGGAAACTTATAAATGTCATTCCCTGCCAGTTTTTATACAATGACTATGTTTCCTATAGGTTAATTTGCTCACAGTCCCCTAAATTTTCATATAATCCCTTAGATACTTTGAAATTATTGTATCTATAGACAACCATTGATTTATGGACATTAAATAAGAGATTTTTGAGCTCTCAGTCACATTGGAGTTGGTAGTTACAAAGAACTGTGAATAGCGAATAAAAAAGATTTAAACACAAATGAAGTTGAACATAGCTGACAAATTTATGGGAATAATTTGGAAATAAGTACATTCATTCATTCAATATTTATTCAACACATATTTATTGTTTACTATTATTGAATATTGAGTGCCAGGTACTATGTTAGCTATTGAAATTCAGTGGTAAGAAACAGAGACTTGGTTCTTGACTTCATGAGTTCAGGACACTGGCCTCTGAAGCAGGAAGGCAAAGTTCTTGAATCCTTTAAAGAAATGTTGCTGGACTCCATTACTATAGAATTCTGAGAGCACAGCAATAAGAAAGGAGCTCTAAGGAGCGGCCATGTAAGAGGTGTTCTTCAAGTGAACGGCTAAGAAAATTATACAAAGTTTAAGATAAACAGCAACTTGAGGATCAAATATCCCAGCCTCATTACCCAAATGAAACCTATGTTTATATTTACACCAGTGGTCAATGGCTGAGTGGAGTCCAGGACCCACCTCTCTCTTTTATTTTTTCAGAACCCATGTCGCTTGACATCCAGGAAAATACTTATCAAATGAGTGCTCTTTGAATATTTTTATAATAAAATTCCACTTTTGAGTGTGTAAGAAAGAAAGTGTTATGCATTGAATTGTGCCGCCTAATTCATATGCTGAAGTCTTCATCTTCTGTACCTTAGAATGTGACCTTATTTGGAAAAGGAGTCATTTTAGATGTAATTAGTTAAATTAAGATAATGCCTGGCTGGCATAGGATGGGTCCCTAATCCAATATGGCTGATATCCTTGGATAAAGAAGAAATTTGAAATCTGACATATGTGTACACACAGGGAGAATCCCATGTAAAAATAGGAGTTACACTGTCAAAAACCAAGGAACTACCAGAAGCTAAGAAACAGGCCTGAGACAGATCCTTCCCTAGTGCCTTCAGAAGAAGTAGGAATCTGTTGACACTTTGATCTCAGATTTATAGCCTCCAAAACTGAGATAACAAATTTCTGTTGGTTAAGTCATAATTTGTGATACTTTCTTACATAAATTCTAGGAAACTAATACAGAGGGCAGTTCCATTTGAGGTTTACTCAGTTTGCTTTTTCATTCATTTACTTATTCATAAAATAAATATTTATTGAGTACCTGCTATGTGCCAAGGAATGCACAAATCATTGGGAACACAAAGATGAATAATACCCAATCACTATCCTCAAAGTATTAAATAATTATATTGCTGGGTTCCTCCCACCCCAGTCTGGGGTCCACCTCTATCTGTGTGGTTCTTTCCCAATAAGTATGATTTATTCCTCCAATTGACTTCCACTTCTATCTTGGGCTCAGCCTCTTCACTGGAAATATATGAAACTGTTGCTTCCCAGAAGTAGTATCTCTCTCCAACCAGTGAGTCATGGACCAGGGTGGAATCCAGGCCAGTGACAGTCCCTTAGTGTGCTATTAAACCAAGCATCTCACATGTCCCCACCAGAGGAGCACAGGGAGACAGGCGCTGAGTCCCTGTCATGCTTTATCAGGGCTATAAAGTGAGTATTTAAAATTTTAAAGTTTTCAAATGAAATATACAAAAGTGGATTATTTAGCAGTTTATCAACTTTACCCTTCTGTGGCACAGGGAACAGACAATAAAATTGTTCAAAGGAGGCTTCAAAGCTACTTTCTGCCATTTTATTGCAACTTTAAAGAGGACTAAAAACAAAGCCCCTGGTAGGCCCCTGGCTGGCTCTGTGCTACCACTCCTGACAGAGCCTGTGTATTCCTACAGCTGATGCTGCTGGAGTCAGGCCCTCTCTGCCCTCACTGGGACCACACGGCCATGGCTTCCAGAGCTGTGTCTGTGACAACCAGAAACCAGAGGAACTGCAGGAACTCTGGCCCACTGAACAAACAGTGGAGCAAGTTGCCATGCAGTTGTCCCTGCTTCACAATTACCTGTTCCCTACCTCCATTTCCCAGTGACTGTCTGACCCAAAGGTCCCTGTCCCAACTGACATAGCAGCCACTTCCACGCAGAGGACAGTAAGAACAAATTTAAAAGGAACACAAAATTATAAGGTTATATCCCTTCAGTATTTTCTCTCTCTGAGTATGTTAGGAGTCTCACATATACACTTACAGGAAAGGAGGGAAACAAAGCGTATTTCTCCTGAATTTTGAGGAACAGCCATGCGATTTATGGGCTTCCCAGGTGGAGCTAGTGGTAAAGAACCTGCCTACCAATGTAGGAGATATAAAAAGATGTGAGTTTGATCCCTAGATGGAGAAGATCCCCTGGAGGAGGACATGGCTTCCCACTCCAGTATTCTTGCCTGGAGAATTCCATGGACAGAGGAGCCTGGCAGGCTACAGTCCATAGCATTGCAAAGAGTCAGACATGACTGAAGCAAGTGAGCAAGTGGCGCTATTTATGCTTCTAGAAATCTCACTGGGAAAAGCCCGAAAGATGAACTTTTAAGTAAATTTATGAGGGTCTTATTATCCATGGTGTTAGTACAGTTGCTATTTTTTACTTGAGGCCAACTCCCTTTAAATCTCACCTTTTTATCTAGAAAAATAAAATATAGGCTCATAACGTCCAGAGTATCTTTTAGATGGCAGAAAAGGAGCCAAGAGGTCTAGTGCACCCCAGATCTCTTTGGGCCTCTTGGCCCTTCTTTATTTTTGTTTTATTGTCTCTTCTCAGCTGCAAGAGAGCATAATGGGAAGCTGAAATATTTTCCCCCATGGGTTTATAGAGGACTTCCTGGAATTAAGTGTCTGCCACAGTGGGTACCATCCTCTCACCTACCAGTCTACTTACAGCAATGGGAGCATCTACAGCTGGACCTAGAAAGTAGGTGACCCCAAGTACAATGCAGAGAAAAATCCAGTTTCCAGAAAATGGCTGCGATCACATAAAGGAAAGAAAATTAAGGGAGAGATTATTGTTACAGTTATGGAGTCATTCATTTATTTACTTATCCAAAAGTATTTATTGAGCACCTACTATGTGTTGGGTTTATATTACTTTAGGGATGGTATAATGTTGCACAAAAACAAGCATACTTATCATCCCCACAGGTATCACAGTTTGATGAGAAGGAGGCATCCATCAAATAATGATGTAAATAGATTAATTAAAAGCACAAATATAACTTCTGTGAAGGATAATTATGAGTGATATGTGGGCATAAAATGAGCCAGTTTTACCTAGTCTGGGTAGAGGTAGTGGTGAGAGGGTCTCAAAGAAGCTTGCCTGAGAAAGTAATTATTGAACTAAGGTTTAAAGAAATGGTAGGAATCAATTACACAGCTAGATTGGAGGTGGGGATGGGAATGGAGTCGGGACCATTCCAGGCAGAGTGTAGGAAGAAGTCAAACATCCTGTGCCAAAGGAAGAAGGGCACATTTAAAGAACTTACCTGAACACCTGGAGAGAAAGGTGTGAAATGAAGCTGGGGTAGTTGGTAGGAGGCAGCCAGTCCATGCAGGGCTTGGCAGGCCCTACTAAAGCCTTGGAAGTGATCCAAAGAGCAACGCAGTGCCACTGAAAGGCTTAAAACACAGAGAGTAACATGAGGAGAAAACCATTGTTCTTGCTAAGATCAGGTGGAATTAGCTGCAACCTACAAAAATTTCATGCTACTCCGAGCCCGGAGTCACATCTCTAGAAATCCAAAATAATCCCAGTTTACCACGGGAATCCTAAAGGCTCAAACTAATTTTATTTTCTTGAACATTGATTGGATAACTTCATATTTTCCAATAAAGGAGATGGCAAATAGCTATTTAGAAATGCAGCAATTTGGACTTCACACCTAGCAAAGATTAGCAACTAATAATAGATTTAGAAAACAAAATGCTCCATTTGGAATATCTCAGCAGAGCCACCTGCTAAGAGAACAAGTAAAACTTTTTCACTATATTTCTGTATTACCTTTAATTTGCTTCAATATCTGTCCCCAACTTCTAATACACTATATACTCTAGGCTATCAAAAATAATCAAAAGTGATAATAATATAAGTTGTTTACTTTCAGAAATAATGAGCTGATTCATAACAACAGAGCAATAACCACACTTCCATGTTACTGGCCAAGAAAACCTGGCTATTACCCAAACTTGGGTAAATCACACCACAAAACACATGTTAATTTTGGCTGCCCCTCCTTACTTAATGAAATGTTTATTTCAAATTATCTGAGTTCCCTGCATTCATTTTCTCTCCTCTTCAATACACTGTGGATTGACGGTTCGTTTCAAAACTTGAATCTACTCATGCCATTTTGCCTGCTACGAAGCCTTCATTGGCCTTTCCATTGTTTAGGGGCTGAAGGTCAAACTCTGAAACATGGCCATGTACAAGGCCCTCTGTGGCTCAGAGTCTGATAATCTGTAGCCTCACCTGGTACAATGCTGCTGAATATTTTCTGTGCCCTGCACTCCATGGGAGGGAAAGCAGTGCTCTGAACAAAGATTTAGCTCCTCTCCTGAAGAGGAGCATCATTCCAGAGAGAAGTTAAGTTACCATACATGGATTCCATTAATGCTATGTAAATGGGCAATTTTTTACAGGGTAAATGCAGGATACCCGCAGAACGCATATGACCAACACTTAATCCAGGCTCATAGAACCTGAGAAGTTTTTCTGAATTTGGCGTCATCTAATATGCAGCTTCAGAAGTGACCTACACAATTTAAAACTTCATTATATACAGTCTCTCTTTTTTTTCTTCTGTGGTATAATTTTGTTTCCCAAATCATATTGAAAACTGCTTGAAGGCAAAGAACATGACTCTGATATATCTTGAACATTGCCCATATAGTGCTGACCACATGGTACGTGCTTCTAAATACATGTTGACCAATTAATAGGACAGTAAATCCTTACTGTGTGGGGCAAGGGAGGGAGTGGGAAAACACTGGATCCACCAAATCAACTCGGAATGAAAAGCGTGGTTATGTGGACTGGGCTGGCACAAAGACAAAGCTCTATTGGTACTTAATTTTTTTTTTTTTTTCTCACAATTTAACAGTGATAATGATATAATGACTATATGATCTAATTGGCAGGTAGGAGCCAGAAAAAGACCTCACTAACTCACACTAATGAGAGGGAGGCCCACTGCAGTCCGACTGAGGTTGCTCTTAGTAATTGATTTTCTATTTTTAAAATATGTGCTTAGTTCACTCTCGCCAACATACACACGATTTGACTGCAACACAGAATACACTTTGTTCTTTCATTTTGTCAAGTGCAGTTGCATTTTAATTATTTATGATAATACTTAATAGTATATTAGTAAGTGTCCTGTAGTGTGGCATGTAAAAATAATGAAGTCTTAGTAATAGGAGAAGATGATAGAGCTCTCAGCTATTAAATCTTTGCTGAGAAGTGAAGTGAGACTGCGGGGTTCTTTGTGAGAATTGGGGTTTGAAGATTAGGGAAGTGAAAATTAGCAAAGTTTTTCTAAATTACACTTATAAAGTATATAGACGGTGATATTTTAAAATGAATTGAATATGACTAATGTGTTTGACTATGACAAATATGTTAAGATACATGTTTCTTTCATGTGGGCTGGTTAGTAGATATTAAGACTTAAAAAAGGAATAGACCTCAGCTGGTTTTCTACTTCGTGGCATACTTTTATATGCTTTATTTTTATTTCTGACTCCCACAAAACACATTCTATCTCCATATTATTAAGAATAATTTGAGCATGTGAAGGTTTTTTAAATTTCAAATTAATCTTTCTTGTGGTTATGGATGGAATTATAATCATTTCCTGAGGAACAAATAAGATAAATGTTTTAAAAGTTATATAACTCTTGACTTCGTAATTTTGTTATTGGTATATTTTACATAGTTTCTTTTTTTTTTTTACTTAAATATTCTGTTACATCCAACTTTCCAATTCTAAATTCCAGAAATAAATTTTACAAGATTCAGTTGAATAAACGTCTGCCAGAAGACTCCACCAAATTCTATGTCCAAGTAGTTCCCCATCCCTCGCCCAAAAGGGCCCTCATTCTCTGCAGCAGAGCTTTTGTTCTTCTCTACCATTTTAGAAGTGTTTGCCCAGTTACTTTGTCCCGGTAATTGCAAATGTTTCCCAATCCATTTAGGGCTTTCTTTGCAGACCATCTCTTCCCTTTCTTTGAACAGCAGCTATTCCTTTCCTTCCAGTTTTGTCCTCATTCCCTTGATCTCTCACAACTCATCCCTCATTCTCTTTAACATCCTCATTCTAATTGGCCCTATTCCCTCACCCACCAGTTTTATGAGTTCTTTTTTCTCACCTTGCACCACACTCACAGAAGACTGAAAGAAAGGCTTTTATCCTATTACTAGCATATTGAGAATATCTATGTTTTGGGGTTGCACATTTAAAGTGGCCAATTTTTATTGTAGCAGTGTAGTTGCTTTAAGTTTGTTGGTGAAAATAAGAATTAAATGCTCACAGTAAGACTCATCATGGAAAGTATGATCTATTATATTATAAAAATAAAAATTCAGAGATAAAGGAGGTCATCTCTATTTTAAGGACTAACACATAAGGCAAACTTGCAAATAAATATAAAAATTATTAACCAAGGTGAATATTTTGGCAACTCATTTTTTATTTATGTATTTTGTTTATAAAATGAAGTGGATATATATAAATATATTTATATATGCAAATAGTTGATAATGACATCAAATAGTTGAAATAACTTATCTGAAAACTTGGTTGTAAGAATTTATGATACCTTTCATGAACAGGGAAAAGATATTCAAGGCATGGTGTCTAAAGAACATGGCTAGCATAGTTAACTTAGGAAATATGACATATCAGGCTTCCCAAGTCAAGGTCCAGGGCCCCAGGCCAATGGACAACTCATGGAGGTAGAGAATACAAGATGGTCTATACTTGTGAGAATACTTCAAGAGGTTTAGTGATGGTTGCAGTGCCTCTGTCATAATACTTGCAATTGGGGCAGATGTTCTGTGAAACAAAACAGTAGAGCAGATTCAGATTCAGGGCTAAGCTATCTCAGAACAGGAATTTTTAAGACAATGGGCAGAAACTCAGAAAGAAGTCAATTAAAGAACTTAGGCACATGAGGAAAAGCATTAATTCAGGTGCTCAGTGGTCATTATGGAGCACTGGATCCTTAGTCTAATTAGTAGCACACAAAACATAAGGGTACAGTGGTTAGGGCTGGAATGATTAGATTCCACTGAACTGGGGTTGTGCCAGAAAAATACCACCAACTCTGATTCCAAACCGCTTTGGAAACTATGGTGAATGCCACTCCTCAGGAGAAGTAATTAAGAAACACAACTAGATAAGAGAATCAGAAACTGAAGAGCAGCAGTTTCCAAAGTGAAATATCTGCCCATATATCTATCCATTTTTGTACACAAATAAATATGCATTTTTGGACAACTGTACACATATACCAATATCGCTATTCTCTATCTTGCATCAGAGAATTTTGTGACATAAAGGGTCTAGACTAATCCATAGAAATATCACTCTTTTATATATGAGTGCAAATGCACCCAGACAGCTTTGAAATTTTATATATTCCACATTCTAGTGCTGTCCGGTTTTCAAAGCACACTAGGTACACACTATAGCACAAAGTGGGAAATACTTTTTTGACAACTTTCATTTCTAAGCAATGACAGGCTAGATAGCTTGAACACTCTCCCAACAATGGAATATCTATAAATTTTAGAAAAATATATTTCACACATTTTTAATGCATAGGCCAGATCACAAGAAAGACAGGGGAAACCCCATGGTTCAAAAATAGATAGTAAATTGACCAGCAGTGCAGTGAGCTGGAGCTGATACTTCAATGCTGGTAGGAAAGGGTACTAGTCTCAGCAACCAACGGAAATACCTAGAAGTCCTAACAAGGGAGAGAGTCAAAACTCAGATCTCATTTATAAATCTGGAACCAGACAGCATAGATTTTAAAATCCTTCCCTCTTACATAAGAAAATGATAAATATGCTTTTCTAGGTAAATATAAACTCTAATAAGAAAAAAAGTGCATACTTTAGATTTTTAACCTAATGCTTTCTTCAAGTGGGGGCACTTTAAAATTTATACTATCAATGTGAGCAAGGATCCCCTCACAATAAGAAATTTATGTCATAGACCGGGTCTGGGATGCTGTGTACAAGCAAACACAAAAACATTTATGGAGGAATAGATCTGAAATGTGCTAAATATGGTTCTGATAGATAAATTTCTATTCAAAATGAGCTCACAACTTAGACTTTACTAAAAATTTCATGTTAGAAAATAATTAATCATAAACAAGAGTGATCACATATAGGAAACAGGATTATACATTCTACTCTCACATAAATTTAGATACTATAAAATTACTGGGTTTAAAATAACTAGATTTTTAAAAGGCAATTAGAATATGATAAAAGAATACAATACTATAAGAAGACTAGGTTGCTATGTTAAGAAAGGAAAAATAACATTTTAAAAAATTAAATATAATCATTGAAAATATAAAACTAATGGTCTATTTAAACAAAAGATTAGATCAAGCTAAAGAGAGAATTAGGAAATAGGAATACAGATCTCTGGAAATTAGTGCAGCATAGAAAGATAGAGAAAGGTAATATGGTGGAGAGTTTAACAGACATAGAGGATCAAATACAAAAAGTCAAACATGTATTCCAAATGAGTTCAGAAGAAAAGAACAGGGGGAATGGAGAAATATAATAAAATAAAATATGAAATGATAATTGAGAAATTCTTCCAAAATTGATGTGAATATGATTTGTCAGATTCAGGAAGTACTAGTAGTCTCAGACATGATAAATATAATTCAATCCATGCTTGGACCATAGAGAAATTTAAGAACACCAATTTTTTTTAAAGTTTATAATAAAACTATAATGATAGAATTATCAATAGCAACACTAAATGTCAAAAGATATGAAGCAATGCTTTCAGTATGTTGAAACCAAGCAGTTATCAACTAGAACTGTATGGTGTTGTAATCACTACATAGATATGGATGAGCTCTCCCCACACAACTTAGCTCAGATATCATGACTTATGCTCATACTTACACCAAAAGGTGTAAGTACGAAAAGCTTTGTTAATCATAGAATGAGGCTATATGGAAAAAGCAGACTCAGAAGCCATTCTGAAAATGACTTGAAGGAGGAGGGAAAGGTAACTCTCTTAATGATGGTTATGTAGTTAGAGGCTGAGGTGTGGATTTCCTTGAATGATCCCAGTTTGCTTGATTTGAACTTTCTGTCTCCACCAAGGGAGGGTGCCTACATAGCCAGGTAAAGTTGTATTATGTCCCTTTGAAGGTGAAGGCAACCTGTGACTGAGAGTCTGTTGAAACAGGCACAGGATAGATCTAGCCAAATCTAGGACTGAAAAGGACTTATCAGTTGCTGATTGTATGGGGTCAGTAATTTAAATAATATTGAATATGAGAACTACAGTATTACAACTTCCCTGGTGGCTCAGATGGCAAAGCGTCTGCCTACAATTTAGGAGACCCGGGTTCAATCCCTGGCTTGGGAAGATCCCCTGGAGAAGGAAATGGCAACCCACTCCAGTATTCTTGCCTGGAGAATCCCATGGACGGAGGAACCTGGTAGGCTATAGTCCATGGGGTTGCAAAGAGTTGAACACGACTGGGCGACTTCACTTCCACTTTTCACAGTATTAAACTGCAGTAATCCATCCTAGGTGCTATTTATTCTTTCCAGGTTAAAAACAAACTAAATTGGATTTTTAAATAGAAAAATCCAGTGGTAATAAATGCTCTTTCTCTAAATAGGACTTGTATAATAGGTTTCAACCCTTGAAAGCTTTATTTTAATTTTTATTGAGTGTTTAAACTATTTTAAATCAAGGATGGGAAGGTGAGGATATCCTTCAGGTCTTTTTGTCAAGCCAATTGAAAGTACCAAAGACTTAATTTAATTTTAGTTTATTATCATTGGGTTAGAGTATTTGTGTCCATTATGGGATAGTTTAGGGCAATGAGTAATATGGCTCTGAGAGATTTAAGCACAGCAATAGTTCCAATGTTTAATCTGTGTTATACCAGTGAGTATTCTATTTTATGTTCAATAAATCCCCTAAGATTGAAGGTAGTGTTATGTTTAAATTTAGTGGAATATCCATGTATAACTGTAATTTGAGTCCCAGCAGTGACTTAAGCCATGAAAGTTTGCCAATTGATATATATCACTAGATGTCAAAGTTAATTCAGAACCTTTACTATAGAGGTACCAAAACCAATTACACTCTCTTTTTGTTGTATAATTTCTTTCAGTAAAATTGAAATTCCAATTAGGTCAACATATGGAACTCTGTGTCAGTTTTTTGTTTCCTTACCATATATCCAGTCTTATAAAAATGTATTTATTTGTTTTTTGTGGCTATTATATAACCTCTAGAGTATATATATAATAATACTAGCACCATCAGGGCTCGGGTTTTCCCTCATGGTAACGGTTGAATTAACCACTTGGCTGTGCCACAGGGTTGTCATAGGTGTTATCCTTATAACCCTCAATATCAGGATATCTTTTTGGTGACTGAGACACAGCAGTGGCAAAGGAATTTTTTCGGGTCTCAGTGAGACATCTGATTTTCAAAGCATGAACCTCAAATGCCACAGGGTGAATATTCTTATGAGTGATCACCCAATAGGTCTGTGTACTCCACAAGGCATCGGTCTTTCCCCTGAGAGCTCTGTAGAATGTAAACCAATACTTGGTTAAGAAACAAACCCCAAAACCACAAGGTGAGAGTCATTCCCTTTATCTTAGCATCAGTCAAGACTCATACTGATGTCAAGACAGACAATTCAATCTGAGACATTCAAATAGGCCTGTGTTAAGCACCCAACCCTAGGCCACTCTCCAGAGGACCCCAATCCAATATGATTGCCCTTAAATACTAATTATCAAAACTTTCAAATTAGGTTCAGGAGGACTCGGCACACACAGTACAAAGAAGCACAGTTCAAAGTGCAAGCTTGCCAGCAAGCAGCTCCACAACTAAAAGAACATGCTAGTCAGCAGGCAGCAGTGCCATTTATCAAGAAAAGAAATAACCTTTGATGGCAAAGTTATTGCCTAGATACCTTGCTTACTGCACTGATTATTGTGTGACTCCTCAAAGAGAGACTGGATCCACCCCAACCCCAAATTTAGTTCAGATGTTGAAATGAGTGCTGCACAGACACTAGGAGGATATGGGCAGCTTTATTAGTCTCATAATGAGGCATTCTGGAGAATGCAGGGCAGGTTCCCACGAGGGTCCAAACATGGCTTGAGAGCAAAGAGCAGTAAATGGCTTAGGGTTCATGGTGGTTATGGACTGGATATGGCATCAGGGTCCTCTCGCTTGCATCACATTTGCATGGTTTGAGCTTCCTGTTCACATTTGCACTGTGTGAGCTTGCTGTTGGCTCCAAAAGAAGGAGCACCCAGGCTTTCTTATTTATTAGCTTTCCCAGATGTGCAGCAGAGAGAGAGGTGCAAGTGGTGGAGCTTGAAAGGAGTCAGCAGTCAAGCATCAAATATGGACCCAAATTCAATTACATATGCTTACTTAATTATTATTAAAAGTGGGGATAAAATAAAATATTCTTATGAAACAATAGCTGAGTTTATCTTGATGAAGGATGTACTTCGAATCAAACATAAAGAAGTTCAGAGGAAGGTCGGAGATACATGATGGAATGTTGAGTCAAAGAGAAGGAGAATGGTGGTAATGGTAAAAACTATGATGACAGCCAGCTCTTTCCCAGTCCACTGAAGTTGTTTAAACTCGTTGACTTATTTGATAACATTTATAGAACACTATTTTAGTTGCTGACATTGTAACAGTATACAAGGTAAAGAGTGTCCCAGATCTCACTGACTTTACCTTCTTCTGGAGAAGAGAAAGCTAAGTGCATTCAGCTGACTGCTCTGCTGCTTCTGCAAGTTCTTGTGGTCTCAGCATCATATTCTGTTGGTTCCCATGCTTTGATTTTACAGGTTATTCACCTCAGGTGCTGCTGCACATCTATTGCTCTGCTACTTCTCACAAAACAAAGTGTGCTGGGGATCAAGTTCACAGAGCTTCAGGCTTCTACCCTGAGTCAGGTGAGAGGGCAACTCAGTTCCTGAAACAACCACCAAACACTTTAAGCTGGGATTCAAAACTCTCTTGAAGTCACTGAAACATTTATGGATCAACAAGCAATGCTGAAGTTCCCGTGCTGTGTGCTTAGTCGTGTCTGACTCTTTGCAACCCAATGGACTGTAGCCCACCAGGCTCCTCTGCATGGGATTTTTCAAGCCAGAATACTGGAGTGGGTAGCCTATCCCTTCTCCAGGGGATCTTCCCAGCCCAGGTATCAAACCCAGGTCTCCCGCAATGCAGGTAGATTCTTTTTTTTTAATTGGAGGCTAATTACTTTATAGTATTGTGGTGGTTTTTGCTATACATTGACATGAATCAGCCACAGGTGTTCATGTGTCTCCCAGTCCCAAACCCCCCTCCCACCTCCCTTCCCTTCCCATCCCTCTGGGTTGTCCCAGTGCTGCAGTTGGATTCTTTACTGTCTGAGCTACCAGGGAGGCCCAAAGTTCCTAGTTAAACAATTTAAAATTAATTATTCCTTATTCTGTCCTCCCAAAGAACTTTTTCCTACCTCTTTTTTAGGCTTCCCCCCCACCCCAGTTTACTGGAATTATTCATCCTACCCTTTGACAGCCACTAAATCATAATGCTAAAGATCATGATTACTGAATTTAGAAGATCTAAACTTGATTCCTGGATTGCTTCTTTATTGGCTATGTGCTCTTAGGAAAAATGACTTAATTTTTCTCAGCCTCAGATTCCTTTTCTACAAAAAGGGAACACTAATAGTACTTAAACACTTAGTGTGGGGAAGATTAAAAGTGACACAGCCTGTTTGAGTTTCACTCAAAGAGTGGCACAAATGACAAAAGCAATGGCAGCAAATATTATTGATCTGTTTCTCATTAAACTGTCAGCCTTTCCAGGTGAGAGAATGTCTTATGATCTGCTTGTTAGGTCAACATCCCCTAGCATTGTACTATGTACATCGCCATATACTGATACACGACTCAATCAAATTAACATCTATTTTTAAATTCAAATTCAGATTGAATACTGCCACTGACTGGATTTATTTTCTCTCTGCTTCACATGCCCTTTTTGCTTTATCTCAATGCTGTGTCAGTTTTTTGTTTTTCAACCTTTTTGTCTTCTAAATCTCAAGAGTCATGAAAGTCCCAAGAAATAGGTGAGAAAAATAAGATTAAAAAATAAAATCTTTCCATAAAGCAAAGTAGTCATGGAATGTAAATGGAATTTCATTTCAGAACCATATTAGAATAAGGATTGCTAGGCATCAACTCCTAACTCCTTGAATGACTGTCACAGCAACGGGCCTCCCTACCAGTTACCCAGCAGAGGGTGGGCTAGCATGGAGGTATGCTGTGTGCAAGGGTAGTGAACTGTAGCACTCGCCTGGGTGAACGTAGACCTGTCCTTATGTGACTGTGTTCCCAGGGTCTGGCAAACCTATCAGGATGTTCTGTCTCCACACTGATTTCTTGAGTATAAAACTTCAAATTCCCTCACAGTGACTACCACTACCTGATGAAATCAATTAAGCTAGCAGCACTATCTGCTGAAAACTGACTTAACAAAGACACAGAGGGAGGGAAAGGCAGGGTAGCACAGACAAAACAGAAAAACAGGGAACTGGGTTCTTCTGTTCTCGTTCTGCTTCTAGAAGCATTAAGTTCCATCTATGTGATCTTTTACTTTGCTTTGAATCACTGCTTCCCCAGTAACTCGGAACAACCCCCTACTGGGCCCCATTCCTTAACCTCACTGAGTGATTACAGTGAATACTGTGGTTAATGGTTTCTGGAAAGACGGTATCTATCAGCATCAGAGTGTACACATTTGGGCCTAAATATTGAGAAACCGTAGGTATGTAATGCAAAGCCTGGGTGTGCCTGCCTGTAGAAAGGAGATCATTAGGATTAATCTTTTACCAAGTGACTAATGAGAAGGGAACGAGGCCCTTTTCTCTCTGACTCGGCAGAGATTTTGTTCAAACTTTCAAATAGGTCTCTTTGGAATGAGGCTGGTCACAGGTGAAGACTCTCCTTAAGCATATGGAACTTAAAAACTGTGGTTTTTTTTTTTTTTTTTTTCCTAACTTTTGTATACTCTAGCAAGTTCCTGAAAATCAAATGGCAGAACCTAAGCAGAGGACCGACTGCCAAAACGCATGCCCAGTTGGGGAAAAGTGTGTGGGGAATCATCCAGTATGCTTTGAGAGCTTCCAGCCCAGCCTGGTAGAACTCTGTATTACCTTCTGTGCCTGAGCTCTGCCAGACTTTTGTGTGAAAAAGCATCTTTATGAAGCAGTACATTTGTTACGTTGTATCTGCAAATCCTTTCTTTTCACCTTGGTCTCTGCTTTTAACATGGGCGGTATGACTTCCTCTCTTGAGCTGCCCTTAGAGGAGAGACCCAAAAGAAATAAAGCAGGTGAGGGTACCAGGGAGACTTTCATAGTGGGGGGGGGGGGGGGGGTGCATTTTTTTCTGCTAAAATTAGCATTAGACAATAGGAATTTTTTGTACAACTTCTCTAGTTGGCTAATAGAAGTCAAATTCTTTTCCAGGGTAATGTATTTGTTAACCCCATTAAAAAGGGGGGAAAACTGCTGCTTTATCAATAAAAGCATTCCAAGCTGAATACCTACACAAAGAAATTTTCAGTATAATTTATGGCATTTCATCATGTTGAACTGCATTTCAAGTAATTCACCCCGGCAGTTTTACTCTCAAAATGGAAATCTTTGTACTTCTCTTGCCTTCATCACATAAAATGAGCTTGTGATCAACTGTAGTCCATATACTCGATAATTTGTCTGACTGGATAGGGTTATTAGCAATTTAAGAAATAAGCCCATTTGGATTTTCAGAGAGAGTTAAATGAAATAGGAGATTGCTATGATGATCTCTTAAAAATTACAATATAACACACAGAAGTGAGATTTAAGTAACAAGATTTTCCATATACCAGTGAAATTCAAGCTCAAATTCCATTGACTAATTTCCAGGGATTAAGTGATCCATATTGAAGTCAATGAAAAATACATCTTACAAAGCTGAGAGGTCAATTCAGTTCAGAAAAATAGACCAAATGGCACACTATCTTTATAGAGATTCTGAGGCTAAAATGCATCCAAACCAATTGGATGAAAGATTTCATAAGATCCTCCAGATCGGTCAGAGTAAAGTGAATAGTGGTAGTCACAGCCTGAGGATTCTCGAGGTTCAACTGATAGAATGTCAGACCTGTAAGGCACTCAAGGATTACTTAGCACAACCTCCTAGTTTTATAAAGAGGAAACTGAGGCTTGAGGAGATTAAGTGACTTGGCTAGCACCACTCAGCAGGCTATGTAGGTGCCCACCCCCTATATTTCAGATGGATATCTCTGTAACTCTCCCATCAAATTCTTTCAGGAATTAATGATTTTCTTGAGTTGGTTTCCTTTAATTTTATATTGTGTAATGGGGATGAAAATATAGGGTAAAATGCTGATACAGAGAATTTTCAAAATTGGTACTATTTTCAACTTTTATTTTGCCTCTTGAGACATTGCATAGAGGCAGATAGCATTCATTTTATATTTGGGTTCAACTTTTCAATTTACAAAATATTGCATATCTAAGACTTGCTAATAATATAAGCTACTTACTGTTTAATCCATTTACAGATACATTATTAGGGTGGGCAAAGTTACATGACATTGCCAAGGTCAGGTAACCAGGCAATTAAGAATTAGGAACTTGAACCCAGTACTTTTTATTGTTTACAACTTGTAAGTTGTTCATGGATAACTAAGGGAAAGGGATCAACTCATAAAGTTCTGAGTAAAGTACTTCTGAAACTGAAGTAGTCATTTGTTATTTTCTTGTAAGAACTTCACTTGATGGCTAAAAGCATGAGATGTAGACTCAAACAGAAATGCTACCTCTACCTTAAACTAGTTTAAGGACATTGGTTAGGTGATCTCTTTAAACCCCAATTGTCTCATCTGTTTAATGGTGATAATAACAACCATAGGTTTTATATAGCTATTAAGTGGATAATATATGTAAAAACAGTGTATCTCATTGTTTGGCTTACAATAAATACTGTATGCTATTATTCCATACTATTATTCTGAGTTTATACTGTCAGCAAGACAAGTAAGGCTTCTCTTTTGTCATTAATATATGAAGATGTATATATATATATATATATATATATATATATATATATATATAATTTATTTATATATGATTATATATAGATGACTTCCCTGGTGGCTCAGATGATAAAGTATCTTCCTGCACTGCAGGAGACCCAGGTTCAATCCCTGGGTTGGGAAGATCCCCTGGAGAAGGAAATGGCAACCCACTCCAGTATTCTTGCCTGGAGAATCCCATGGACGGAGGAGCCTGGTAGGCTACAGTCCACGGGGGTCGCTAAGAGTTGAACACGACTGAGCAACTTCACTTTTCATATATCAATAGAGATAAAGTATATATGAGCTTCAATAAACTTTCAGTAATTATCCTTTATACCTTTCAGAATGCAATCCCCTTAAGAGCAAAGACAGTTGTTTTGTCTTTGATGTAGAATACAAGGTATGGAGAGCCATATATACCCAGAACCCGGTATATTTTTTGGAAGAGAATAGTTGTTCAATAAACAGTTTTTATTGTTGAAGTAGAGTTTAATATTGATTTTGAAAATAATTCCTACTCTTGACTGACTGGCTGATTGGCTTGCTTATATTTATTTATTTATGTGTCTGGAGTTTGAGATGAGATGTATGAATTTGATCATTTGTTTTAAGGTCTCAGTTCCCACATGATGCTCATATGGAGCATCTTCTTCTGCAGCTGTTCCTCTGATGTTTAAAGTTATAGTATATAAATCTTACAACATGGTTTCTAGCTCCTTATCTAGCAATAATCTACCTAGTCCAGTGGTAGGGAAAAAATTGGCTGTGTTGAACATACTGAGGATATGCTTACTGTGCTTTTTTAAATTTAAGGGTTTTGATGATACACAGTTTTTAATCTATACACTAACTTTGACTACCTTATAAGATCCAGCTCAACTGTTCAAAAAGTGATATTTTTATTTTACATTGCATTAAATTTTTGTTTATAAGTGAGACAGACATTTCCTACAACCATTTGATGAGGAAAAGAAAGATCTGGCCCAGTTTGTAGATATTTCTTCATGATGTTCAGGCACCACCCAAAAGTAAGCAGCTGTAGCACCACAGTCCCTTTCTCGGACATCCTTAAGGACCATGATAAAGGGAAACCCTACCAGTGGGCAGATCTTTGAGTAGGACACATTGGAAGAAGAAACGGCAAGAGGTTAAGAGTCTATATAGATTCATGCACTGTGGCCAATGGTTTAACTAAATTGTTAGAGACTTAGAAAGAACATGATTGGAAAATTTGCAATAAGAAATATGGGTAGGCTTCTCTGAATGGCAAAATAAAAAGTGAAAATATATTTGTCCCATGTGAATATTCACCAAAAGGTGATTATAGTAGAAGAGAATTTTATTAATCAAGTGGAAGGATGGCCCATCCTGTGAACATCAATAAGTCTCTTTCCCCAGTCACCTCTGTTATTGACACAGGGACTCATGAACCAGCTGGCCATGGAGACAGTGATGGAGATTATACATGGGCTCAGCAACATAGACTTACATTCAACCAACACTGACTTCAGCCACTGTTAAGTGTCCAATATGCCAGCAGCAGATACCAATACAGAGTCTCTGATATGGTACCATTCTCTAGAGTTATCAACCAGCTACCTCACTAACTACATTGTACCGATTTTATCATGGAAGGGGCAATGCCTTATTCTTACTGAAATGGACACTTATTCTGAGGATGGGTTTGCCTGCCTACATATAAAACTTCTGTCAAACTACCATCTGTGTTTGTATAGAACTATATAATGTCATGGTATTCCATATAGCATTGCTTATGATCAAGGAACTAACTTCAGAGTAAATGAACACGAGAAAGGAATCTTAGACAAGGGAGGAAGCACATGCATAGATCAGAGTGTATTCAAAAGCACAGAGGCAGGAAAGGCTATGATATATTTGGTGACTGCCAAATCTGAAGGCCTATTTGTGATGTAGAAGCCTATTGAGGAGTGATGGGAATTGAGACTGACTGTCTGAGACTCAGACAAAGAGACTCAGCCTTCTAAGAGGCTGGCAGGAGGACAGTCTGAGTAGTTATGCTGTCATCTTCAGAATCACCTCTTCCTCTGTCATTAGTCTATAGCTCTTAAGCCAAAACTTCTCTCTTTGTGTCTGTCTTTAGGTTTATCTTCCCTGAATATTTGTTTTGTTTTGTTTTTCTTGAAGGTTCTAAATTTATTATAATAATAGAATCCTACTGGGCAGCCTTGCCTACCTGGGCCTATCTCAGCATGCCTATATTCTATAGTGAACTCAACTGATCTCATACCCATTCAGGGCCTATTGAAATCATCTTTGCAAAATATGACAAAGGCCTGAACCAAGTCAGAGGCAGAGTTAGTTGAGAGGTAGTGACATTAACCTGGGGAATTCAGGACACCAATTCATTCATGAATGTATCCATTCATGGGTGATATTCAAAATATGTACCAATCAGATTATCAAGAATATTGATCAGCAAAGTTGATGCCACAAACAATCTGAAGGGACCCTAGACATAAACTACACTGTAGATGTGAGCCATTGTGTGCTGGCTGAATCTCAGCTTGACTTCCATGATTGTTTTGTGTCATATTTTCAAAAGTTCAAGTTAAAAGAGATTTCCGAGCATGGAGGCTAGAGGATAAGAAGGGAAGATAATTACTGAAGTGCTCTGGCAGAGGGCAGGTAGCTGATAGAATCATCAGTGGTTGTATTGCCATGTTCTTGTTGTTGCTGTCGTTCAGTCGCTCAGCAGTTTTCGACTCTGCAACCCTGTGATACGTAGCCAGGCCTCTATCTATGGGGTTCTTTAGGCAAGAATACTGGAGTGGTCTGCCATGCCCTCCTCCAGGAAATCTTCCCAGCCCAGGGATCGAATCTGCACCTCTTATATCTCCTGCATTGGCATGTGGGTTCTTTACCACTAGTGCCACCTGGGAAGCCCTCATACTCTATGGGCTGGTCTAAATGAGTGAGTAGCTGACCACAGTTTAAGAACCTCTGGAAAAGACCCACCCTTGAAAACTCACCAGAAGGTAACTGCCTATATCATACACAGAAATTAGACTTCTGTTTTCATAATCATACAAAGCTATAGAGTACACAGACATTTCACCTATTGATCTGACTTTCCTGTGGACTTAAGCAAAGGCAAGAATTTTTACAATTAGTGAAATTAAAACATCATTCTTAAGTTAATGATAAGCCTGCTAACTGTTCATTCTGACCTGACCCAGAAATGCCTTATAACATTTCACAGTGCTAGACCTTTCAAACTGAAAGATTAATTTCGATATGGGGAAAAAGTTGCATTGCTATTGTATTTGATCTTTGAAACAGTAAAATTCTTGATTATTTGAGGATCTAAAGCTTTTCCTTTTTAATTCACTAACCTTGCAAGTTTTATCAATAATACAGAGAACAAATAACTAACCTGATCAATGCCAGCATCTCCTTTAGATTTTCCTAAGTATTAAAACATAACTTTAATATTTACATTGGGTTGGAGTTGTATGGTTTTCATTTGTCTCCGAGTTAAACATTAGCTATTTTTACCCTCCTCTATTCTGTTATCACATACAGATACAAAATTATGCTTTTTTATTGACAAAGAAAGAAAAAAAAAAAGTTAATGACAAAGTATTTTGTAGGTGTCTTGAGGGCCCAAAGAATAAATAGGAATGTTGTTTGCAATTTTTCTGTATCTTATCTCTGTCCCCTCTGACTAATATTCTTTTCTCTACATTCTCTAACAGATTTTAAAATGTCCAGTTCCTCTTTGTTCCTCACGAAGGGGGTGTGGAATGAGGTTCCAACTTGGTCAGACGTGCTCTGACAAGAACTATTCCAGCAACACATAAAGCAGAGACCTGTTAAGGATTTCACCTTTTAAGAAATGACAGAATAATTACAGGACAACATGTCCTTCATGAGTAAAAACAACCAAACTAAAGTGCTTTCAAGGCTGAAGTGGCCTACTTCTCTCCTGGCAAGCTGCATAAATCATCAGCTGTGAAGGGACTGGTTCACGGCCCTTGGCACACGTGTGTGTGTGCGTGAATGTGCACCCATGCACGTGCATGTTGGAATGTACGTGGACACATCATGGGTTAATTCACTCAGTTTCAGGTTAGTTGAAACTCTGATAATAAAACCCCCAATACATTTTACCTCCATCTCTCTTCCCCTTAATCTTTAAACCTCAGGCTGCTTTAAAGGGAAAATTTAATCCATATATGTCTGCCTCATTTTCATTTAAATCGTCAAAAAAAGTTGTTTTAAAAGAGTTCTTTGATGTCCTACACTCCCTTGAGCCTTTTCTTAGCCTATTTTCTTAAAAACAGGAATTAGCATTTTCCCAGGTATAGAGGAGTTCTAACTCTTTTGCTCCCCAAACACAACCCCCACCGTCCCCACCCCAGGTCTCAAGTGAAAAAAAAAAAAAAAAAAGGAGAAAAAAGTTTTGGAGTTACTGAGGGAATGCTGGTAGAGAAAACAGCTTATCAGAGGGTCAAAAAGCATTTACAAATATGAACTCAATGTGGGGCCCCACATTGGGGTTAATAATTAACATTTCTGCTCTTGGGGGACCTCGTTCTACCCTGAGGATATGCCCAAGGAAATATTGGATCTCCCCACCCTTGGCTGGTGCCTGCAGTCTGGAAAATTCGGAGATATGGATCTAAATGCAAGCGGCTTTATTTGCCTTATCATATTTTTGATAGAACTACAGACATGCCCATGTTGGAACCCGTATTTTATGCCTTCTGGGTGGTACTTTACTCGTTTGCTTCATGCCTAATATGTATCATTTCATTCCGGTTTTCACATTCATAACAGCACTTCTTAATCATTTTTAGATACACAAAAGTAGGCATATTCCATCTTATTGTGCACAGTATTATCCAAAGAGTAATCTGAGTTTGGCTAAAACTCAAGGGTTCCCACGGTGAAATCTTAACTTTAATCAATGGAGAAATCTCAGAAAATTCTTTAGAAGAAATGCACAGTTAGAGAAAGAAAGCAAATATCATAGTGCCATAATTCTTATTTTTTGAAAGACTTTTAAAATAAGGGAGTTATATTTCAAATATGCTTTCTCTTTTCCTCAACACTACTGAAGCTTCCCATTTCAGATTACACTGCATTAATACAAGATGGTCTGAATTTGTGATCATGGACTCTATGAATTAACCTGAAGAATTCAGTCATCATGTATCAAGTGGCAAATAATTTGGGAATCTGGATATAAATTCCCAGTTCTGGAAGCTCACAATCAATGAAGAGTTTCTATATGGTTTTGGAATGCAAAGTTGACATTGATACTCCATTTAACATCTTCAGTGACTGCTCATTGATTTCAAGATAAGAATCAAAATTCAGACTGGACTCAGCAGAGCTCTGCAGGACCACAGTGTGCTGAGGTCTCTGTCCCACCTCCGTGTGTGGGGTCAGAACCAGAGGTCCTCCTTCTTCTCCACTAGTTCAGTTCAGTCGCTCAGGCGTGTCCGACTCTTTGTGACTCCATGAACTGCAGCACGCCAGGCCTCCCTGTCCATCATCAACTCCCGGAGTCCACTCAAACTCATGTCCATCAAGTCGGTGATGCCATCCAGCCATCTCATCCTCTGTTGTCCCCTTCTCCTCCTGCTCCCAATCCCTCCCAGCATCAGGGTCTTTTCCAATGAGTCAACTCTTCCCATGGAGTGGCCAAGTACTGGAGTTTCAGCTTCAGCATCAGTCCTTCCAATGAACACCCAGGACTGATCTCCTTCAGGATGGACTGGTTGGATCTCCTTGCAGTCCAAGGGACTCTCAAGTCTTCTCCAACACCACAGTTCAAAAACATTAATTTTTCGGCACTCAGCTTTCTTCACAGTCCAACTCTCACATCCAGATGTGACCACTGGAAAAACCATAGCCTTGACTGGATGGACCTTTGTTGGCAAAGTAATGTCTTAGCTTTTTAATATGCTATCCAGGTTGGTCATAACTTTCCTTCCAAGGAGTAAGCGTCTTTTAACTTTATGGCTGCAATCACCATCTGAAGTGATTTTGGAGCCCCAAAAAATAAAGTCTGACACTGTTTCCACTGTTTCCCCATCTATTTCCCATGAAGTGATGGGACCAGATGCCATGATCCTGGTTTTCTGAATGTTGAGCTTTAAGCCAACATTTTCACTCTCCTCTTTCACTTTCATCAAGGGGCTTTTTATTTCCTCTTCACTTTCTGCCATAAGAGTGGTGTAATCTGCATATCTGAGGTTATTGATATTTCTCCCAGCAATCTTGATTCCAGTTTGTGCTTCTTCCAGCCCAGTGTTTCTTGTGATGTATTCTGCATATAGGTTAAATGAGCAGGGTGACAATATACAGGCTTGACATACTCCTTTTCCTATTTGGAACCAGTCTGTTGTTCCATGTCCAGTTCTAACTGTTGCTTCCGGACCTGCATATAGGTTTCTCAAGAGGCAGGTCAGGTAGTCTGCTATTCCCATCTCTTTCAGATTTCCACAGTTTATTGTGATCCATACAGTCAAAGGCTTTGGCATAGTCAATAAAGCAGATGCTTTTCTGGAACTCTCTTGCTTTTTCAATGATCCAGTGGATGTTGGCAATTTGATCTCTGGTGCCTCTGCCTTTTCTAAAACCAGTTTGAATATCTGGAAGTTCACGGTTCATGTATTGCTGAAGCCTGGCTTGGAGAATTTTGAGCATTACTTTGCTAGTGTGTGAGATGAGTGCAATTGTGCGGTAGTTTGAGCATTCTTTGGCTTTGCCTTTCTTTGGGATTGGAATGAAAACTGACCTTTTTCAGTTCTGTGGCCACTGCTGAGTTTTCCCAATTTGCTGGCATATTGACTGTAGCACTATCACATCATCATCTTTCAGGATTTGAAATAGCTCAACTGGAATTCCATCACCTCTACTAGCTTTGTTCATAGTGATGCTTTCTAAGGCCCACTAGACTTCACATTCCAGGATGTCTGGCTCTAGGTGAGTGATCACACCATTGTGATTTTCTGGGTCATGAAGATCTTTTTGGTACAGTTCTGTGTATTCTTGCCACCTCTTAATATCTTCTGCTTCTGTTAGGTCCATACCACTTCTGTCCTTTATTGAGCCCATCTTTGCTTGAAATGTTCCCTTGGTATCTCTAATTTTCTAGAAGAGATCTCTAGTCTTTCCCAGTCTGTTGTTTTCTTCTATTTCTTTGCACTGATCGCTGAGGAAGGCTTTCTTATCTCTCCTGGCTATTCTTTGGATCTCTGCATTCAGATGGGAATATCTTTCCCTTTCTCCTTTGCTTTTCACTTCTCTTCTTTTCAAAGCTATTTGTAAGGCCTCCTCAGACAACCATTTTGCCTTTTTGTATTTCTTTTCCATGGTGATGCTCTTGATCCCTGTCTCCTGTACAATGTCACGAACTCTGTCCACAGTTCATCAGACACTCTGTCTATCAGATCTAGTCCCTTAAATCTATTTCTCACTTCCACTGTATAGTCATAAAGGATTTGATTTAGGTCATACCTGAATGATCTAGTGGTCTTCCCTACTTTCTTCAATTTAAGTCTGAATTTGGCAATAAGGAGTTCACGATCTGAGCCACAGTCAGCTCCTGGTCTTGTTTTTGCTGACTGTAGAGAGCTTCTCCATCTTTGGCTGCAAAGAATATAATCAATCTGATTTCAGTGTTGACCATCTGGTGATGTCCGTGTGCACAGTCTGTTCTCGTGTTGTTGGAAGAGGGTATTTGCTATGACCAATGCGTTCTTTTGGCAAAAGTCTATTAGCCTTTGCCCTGCTTCATTCCGTACCCCCAGGCCAAATTTGCCTGTTACTCCAAGTGTTTCTTGACTTCCTACTTTTGCATTCCAGTCCCCTATAATGAAAAGGACATCTTTTTTGGGTGTTAGTTCTAAAAGGTCTTGTAGATCTTCATAGAACTGTTCAACTTCAGCTTCTTCAGCTTTACTGGTTAGGGCATAGGTTTGGATTACTGTGATATTGAATGTTTTCCCTTGGAAATGAAGAGAGATCATTCTGTCATTTTTGAGATTGCATCCAAGTACTGCATTTTGGACTCTTGTTGACCATGATGGCTACTCCATTTCTTCTAAGGGATTCCTGCCCACAGTAGTAGATATAATGGTCATCTCAGTTAAATTCACCCATTCCAGTCCACTTTAGGTCTCTGATTCCTAGAATGTTGACATTCGCTCTGGCCATCTCCTGTTTGACCGCTTCCAATTTACCTTGATTCATGGACCTAACATTCCAGGTTCCTATGCAGTATTGCTCTTTACAGCATAGGACCTTGCTTCTATCACCAGTCCCATCCACAACAGGGTATTGTTTTTGCTTTGGCTCCATCCCTTCATTCTTTCTGGAGTTATTTCTCCACTGATCTCCAGTAGCATACTGGGCACCTACCGACCTGGGGAGTTCCTCTTTCAGTATCCTATCAATTTGCCTTTCCATATGGTTCGTGGGGTTCTCAAGGCAAGAATACTGAAGTGGTTTGCCATTCCCTTCTCCAGTGGACCACATTCTGTCAGACCTCTCCACCGTGACCTGTCCATCTTGGGTGGCCCCACACGGCATGGCTTAGTTTCATTGAGTTAGAATGTGGTCCTGTGATCAGATTGTCTAGTTTTCTGTGATTATGGTTTTAGAGTGTCTTCCCTCTGATGCCCTCTCGCAACACCTACCGTCTTACTTGGGTTTCTCTTACCTTGGACATGGGGTATCTCTTCACGGCTGCTCCAGCAACGTGCAGGCAGCCGCTGCTCCTTACCTTGGACGAGGGGTATCTCCTCACGGCCGCCCCTCCTGACCTTGAACGTGGAGTAGCTCCTCTCGGCCCTCCTGCGCCCGCGCACCCGCCGCTCCTTGGAGGTGGGGTTGCTCCTCTAGGCAGCCGCCCCTGACCTCGGGGGTGTGGAAGCTCCTCTCGGCTGCCGCCCCTGACCTCTGACGTGGAGAAGCTCCTCTCCTCGGCTCCTGAGCTGTAGCAGCCTGGCGCTCTCCGTCGCCGCCCCTGACCTCGGGGGTGTGGTAGTTCGTCTGGCCGCCGCCCCTGACCTCGGACGTGGAGTAGCTCCTCTGGGCCGCTCCTGCGCTGTCGCAGCCTGGCGCTCTCTCTCGGTCGCCGCCCCTGACCTCGGACGAGGGGTAGCTCCTCACGGCCACCTTCTGCGCGAGTAGATACTCTCATATCTCTGTGCTTTTGTGGATGCCAATGCATCTTTCCGGAATGCTCCCTACTTTTTATGCCTGCTGCGTGTCTCCTCATTTTTCAAGACTTACCTCAAAAGATATCCGATCCCCTCTGCACAGCTTTCCTAAACGCCTTCAGGTAAGGTTATTATGATTCGTCTCTCTACCTGTTTGTTGCTCTGTCCCACAACAACTTAAGCCTTTGGAGGGGAGCCACTGTATAGTACTAGTTAAATCACCAATACTTAGCAGAAGGATGCTCTGGGGAGAGTGATCTGCACATATCAGCCGCTCCCCTCCAGAGCTGTAAGCCTTAAATGCGGCCAAGAGGAAGCCACCTGTGCTGAGTTCTGGCTCCTCCAGCTCACTTCAACCAGAGCAGCCTTGCTTTCCACGGGTGACATTCTAGGCTTCCATAGAGACACACATTAGGCACATTTTTATAAGTGGCTGGAAGGACAGATGGGTGGATGGATGGATCCATGGTTGATTAGGGTTCAAAATCTTAGAATTCAAGCCAATTGAACAAATTCACAAGTGTTTCTTAAGCACGTACATACAGTATTTCAGCACAATCTAAAGAGGTCTCTATAAGGAAGTAAATAATTCAATGTCCAACTGGAGTTTGGGATTAGGTAGCAAGTCAAGTTTTTAAAAAATAAATTACATTATAAGTTACATTTAAAAATAACCAGGAATTCCAGAGCCAAACAATAATATTACAAATCCTACAGGCGACTTTTGAGGCTGAAGCAGTAGATGCAATTCTAAGCTGAAGTAAGGAGGGCTAGTGATTTTATAAATAATGTTTTAAATAATTACTATTTTTAACTTGCCAAGTACTTTTCCGTAGATAACCTTCTCTAAAATTCACCATTGCCTTGCCTTGAAAGTATTCTTCTGCTTGCTTTAAGGGAACATGAAGTAGAATTATAATTAGTAGTAGTATAGCAATAAATAAAAAAGTTAAGTGACAAGCCCAAATTTTTATAGCTAGAGAACAGAAGAGCCAAGAAAGAGGAACTCACTTCTCTCCACCAGAGGATGGTCCATGTTTTGTGGAGCCTAAAGCATATACAACTGGAGTAGGAGAGTTTCTTCAAAGCAAGAAAACACTATTTAAAAAATAAATTAGAAAGTAAGTATTTATTTAGAATGAGAAAGAAATCACAACATAATTTTAACTAATTGTTTGACATACATTGATGGTGCTTTTCTTCCCTGTATGTTTTTAGCCGTGTAGTTTGCTCAGATTTCCAGCCCTAGAATTTAGCAGTATTTATATGTCAAGACCAAAGTTATGGCAACCAGTTAGCTTAGAAATAAAGCCATAAGACTGGAATAAGAATCGGACTTCAGTTAAGCTGCGTGGAAGTTCAGAACACCCTGCAATATTCATTTATGACTTTACCTGTGTGTGTTATTTGCTCAGTCATGTCCAACTCTTTGCGACCCCATGGACTGTAGCCCACCAGGCTCCTCTGTCCATTGAATTCTCCAGGCAAGAATACTGGAGTCGGTTGCCATTCCCTTCTCCATATGACCTTACCTACTCCCTTCCTTAAAGAGCAGTCAGGTATGAGCACAATTTAAAACTGAAAAAAAAGTTGTGTTTGAAGCCGTGAAATGGTCCTTCAGATAATCAGAAAGTCTGTGTCCTGGGGTTATTGAGGAAGAGGTTATCTTGTTCAGATCCACCTCATTCCACAATCAGTGTTAACCAAAACAGTTTCTCCTTAGTATCAGTTATCATGCTATGTCTAGTTCTAAACATGGCCGTGGCATGCAGACAGTACATCAACCATACTTGGTGAGAGAATGAATGAAAGAATGGTAGGACAGTGTTTCATATTAAAGACTATCATCCAGAGCCGTGATGCTGAAGTGCTGGTTCCTGTGGTCCAGAGAGAATATTGAGGAGGATTCTCTGATAGATAGCTGCTGGAAAGAGCTCCCCCATCATTATCTAAGAAGTAGGACAGTTTATATGGAGCACAGAAGCAGCAAGGAGGTAACGGGGTCAGTCAGCAAAACAGCAGGAGTTTCTGGGACTTGAGCTTCCCTTGTGGCTCAGATGGTAAAGAATCCACCAGCAATGCAGGAAACCTGAGTGTGATCCCTGGGTTGGGAAGATCATTTACACTTAGCCGTACCCTAGACAATTTCTTCTTTTCATAGCATAGGAAACTGGTCTTTGCTACATGGCCAGATATCACTATTGATTTCATTGTAAATTTTTTGTTAATTTTATAAGAGTGGCTGCTCTGATTTGCTTTCTGTGCCTCCATTTTATTTTTCAGCTTTCATAACTGTTTGTCAATTGATAATATTTATCATAAGCCCTGGAGAGCTGGTAATATTGCTAACAACCCCATAAGCATGTGTGCTAAGGTGCTTCAGTCATATCTAACTTTTTGCAATCCTATGGACTATAGTCTACCAGGCTCCTCTGACCATGGGATTATCCAAGCAAGAATACTGAAGTGGATTGGCAAGCCTTCCTCCAGGGGATATTCCTGACACAGGGATTGAACCCTTGTCTCAGGCATCTCCTGCATTGGCAGGCAGATTCTTTACCACTAGCACCACCTGGGAAGCCCAACAGCCCTGTATATATATATATATATATATATATATATATATCCACAATAGAAAAAGGCATTTTGTAAAGTTTGGAGACAGAGGAGTTCTCTCTTTTCTCTCTCATCATTGATACTCACTACGGTCATGCACTTTGGATGCTAAGCATCAGTCCAGATCTTTTAGTTAGTGTTCCTACATGTATAGCATCTCCCGCCGACTTTGGTAATTACCTCCCAAATTACTTCACACATAACCAGATTGGTTCTAATATCTATATAGTTGGTTCAGTTTTTGGTCTTACATCTGTATTTTTTTCCAGCCATGTGACTGCAGCTCTTCTGGGGCTCAGGATAGGGAATACTGCTTTATGCCTCACATTCGTTCTTTCCAGAAAGTTCAATTACTAACCCGTTTCCATACCAAGAGTTTTTCATCTTGGTTACCCTTCTGTGCGCCTTTCTAATTCTTCTCCAGTATATATTTTCTGTAATATGATATTTGTGTGGGAGCCTAACCATAGGGTTTCTGTGCTCTGACCTTTGGTGTTCAAATCATTTGTGAAATCTGCTGCCTGGCCTTTTCACTTTCAGTTTTCCGTCATTACTTCCTTCCGTTATTTTTGCTTCGTTCACATCTGTGTTTGCTTATTGTGCACCCAAATATGTCAGATATTTCAATGACAAAAAGAAAATACACAGACACACCATCGTTTTCTTTTCTGAGTTATCATAAGGTAAGATGCCTAAACAGACTTCAGAGTGCTCTGCAGAAGATGATTATAAACATAGGACAATCAGTCATGGTGGAAACTCAATGATCTTCTTAATGAACTAGGCTGGCCTGAATACAAGGAGAGAAAAGGCATTATTAAGATCCCTTTTTGACATTTTCCATGCAGTGCTCTTGTAATTTATCCACCGAATCTTTGCTGGACAACGTGTACTAGCCTTTCAGATTCTAAAGCACTTTGCAGAGCTTTGAAACACTCTTCAAACTTTATAGTTATTGTTATTGTTCAGTCTCAAAATCATTACGACTCTTTGTGACTCTGTGGCCTGCAGCATGCCAGGCTCCTCTGGCCTCCAGTATCTCCCAGGGCTGTCTCAAATTCTTGTCCATTGAGTCAGTGATGCTATTTAATCATTTCATCCTCTGCCACCCCCTTTTCCTTATGCCTTCAATCTTTCCCTTTATAGTTATTGGTCAGTATTTCTCTCTCCTCCAATAAAACTGTGGATAAACACAAGGAAGACAAGGAATTCATCTGCTTATTTACTGTTGCACACCAGTTCTAGAAAGATAGTAGGTTCTCTATGCATATTTGTTGGAAGTATAATGAGTGAATCTCACCTTATTCTTTTCATTGGTCATTTATCTTCAAAATGGACCTTTTCTGTTTTATATATTCTTTTTTCTAACTCCTCTTCTCTTCATTCTTAAACTTGTAGTGCTTCCTGACCTCCACTTCAATCTTATCTTTTACATTATTTTCCTCTTGTGTTGGCTTTCAATTTCAGAGGCATCATAATGTGTTTTCCTCCCATTATTCTCTACCTTGCTATGGCTTTTGAACAGTTTGCATTCCACGGTGAACGTGGATCTGGGCCTTTTGCAATCTGGGATAGAATTAGGGGTGCCACTCTGAGACAAATAATTAAAAATTATAATGTACAATTCAAAGCAGATTCGTGAGGATGGGGAGTTAGCTTCTGCCCACTGAACACTTTTTGGTTTGTTTCCCATAGATGTGGCAGGTGATGTGAAGACACAGAATAATTCTGAAAGCAAAACAAATTTAATTTAAAAAATTAACAGAATAAGGAGATAAAAGTGCTGTATAGGTAAAGGAGTTGTGATGATAGTTAAGCAGAACTAGCGATGAAAGGATGAATTTGTGAGTTGGGAATTTGGGGGTTAACATCAGTGTGGCTCATGAAAATCAATTATAGCATAGCTGGTAACAGCTTTTGATTTATAAAGCCTTGGATATCACATTAGCTCTGTGACCTCAGGTAAACTACTTAACCTCTCTGTTTATTTGTAAAATGCCACAGAGGGTCTCTGTAATGTTTAAACTGGAGGATATGTGATGAAGTAGTTCACATAATGCTCAACAAACAGCAGTTGTTACTGTTAATGGTTTCTTCAAACCATAAGAAAAGCCTTTGTTTAGGAATTGCAAAAAGAAAGAACAAAGCAGGAGGGGGAAAAGCAGTGTTAACTAAACCAGCTTCCAATTCCCTTGGCATTATTCTACCTTCCAAATTATCCAGCCACCACTATCCACCAGGAAGCATGAAAACAATAGAATGTCTAGCTCTCGGAGGCCCCAGTTCAGTGAATGAAGTGCAATGCTTGCATCCAGCAGTGAGTACTGTCCCTGGTCAGTTCAGATGAGTTACAGCAGTCAGCTGGAACTGTAACATTGGCGGCACATAGCAAGTCTCTCAAAACAGTATCAACCGAATGGTGAGGGTTCGCTTTGCCCAGGCCATGATGAATTTGCTCTGGGGGCCTTTCACTACTGGACACTTGGCTATTGATGCTCTGACCAGAAAGCTCAAGGAAAAGCTTCAGTTTGGTCCTGTGGTTTCTCTGGGGGAGAATGGAGAAACTGGAGAGGCCCATTTTTCTAAAGCAGTTTGCCTCCAAGCTGCAGACTATATCATAACGGTAAAATGATAAACACTGATGGTTACCACCCCACATTTGCATCTATATTCATAAAGCAGAATGCATTCTATGTGGCAAATCCAGCACCATTGTTTATGATTTCTTTGTGCAACATGAAACACGGAACTGAACAAATAATCTTCCCCTAATGTTTAATGTTTAGGCAAAGCTCTTGTTTTTTGCTTTTAGACATGTTCAAAATGTTCAAAAGTTCTGCTAAACACTATTTCTTCTTGAAATACAATATTTTGAGCTCTATTATTCCACCTTCATCTGCTCCCCATGTAATCTCATAGTGTGGAGTAATTTAAAAGAAATATTGTTCCTCTGTGACTTTCTTGTTGTAACTTAAGACCAAGTTCTGGGCTATTGTCAAGTTTTAAGAAAACTACCTCAAAAATCTGAATACTTAGCTGTATTCACCACAAAGATTTTGTAACATGCTTTTTTTTCAAGTACTAAACCCTAGGTAGCCCATCCCATCCATTTCTCTAAACATTGGCTCCACAATTCAAAGGTTATTTTAAATGACCAAGATGAAACTTGATTATATGAAGCATTTCTCCCTATTTTGTGCAAACCCTGGAGGCTGGTTTGTTCTGGCTCACTTCTAAAGAGTCAGTCTTAAGGAGATCAAAGCAAGCATGGAAGTCTTCCAGGTAAAGCTCTCATCCTCACATGGACAGTGTGTGCTCAGGCTGGTCCAGAGTTCTCTGACCTCTCCACAAGCAGTTTGGTGTTGAATTTCTGATGTCATCCTGGGATCTACTAGGTGTGTTATGCTTTGGTTTGTAGCAAGCCTACATATTTTAGACTTCTACATATATTGGAGTGGAATTTCTGAGCCTATTTCAGGTCTACTCTAGAATTAAACTAATTTTATAACATGGCAGGTTATGGCAATAGACCAATAATAATTCATCTCCGTATTTCTGATTACCATCACTTCAGGAGGAGGGATTTCTTGCCTGTTCCATTGAAAATTCCATTTCTTTTGTTTCTTCCATCTGTATTACCCTCTCTGAATCTTAAATTATAGCACGTCTTCAACATGTTTGTGTCATCAATGTGCATCTGCTCTTAATATATAACATTGAAAATTATATTGCTATGTAACTGTGGATGTCACTTATCTGATCATCGAAGAGTGAAAGGGATAAAAGGATGTGTAGCTTTGGCCAGACATGACACAAGATGAAGCATCACTAGGTTGCTCTTGGTTTTTGAAGGTAGGACTCCTTTTTAAACAGGGTAGAAGAAGCTGTCTTTAACATGCATGGCCAGCCACCAAGGCAAAGCATGACGGATGCCATTTAAATGGAGATCGTATCTCTGCAACAGCCAGTAAACTTTTTTTTGGAAAGAAGTGTTCATCGAGAACTTAGCATCAACTTTGTATGTAAATGTATACTAAAAATAAACTATGCATTATGGATGATAGGTACATGGCTCTGTCTCAAGGATTTTGCAGACTAGTTGGAAAGCAAGTCCCTTACCTACAAAACATTTCATCCAAACGTCCATGTTCATTTCCAACCAATGTGTTGTGCTGTTTTTTTCCCCTATAAGAGGCTCCAGACTAGCTGTCGGGGTGACAGACACTCTGCCTTATCACTAGCTCCATGTAGACCAACATATGGAAAAGTAAAAAAAGGATCTGCAGCCCAAACAATGTGCTTCTGTTGCTTGTTTCAGAGTGTTCTTTTGGGCTGGTGCTCTAGCTGTCCCACTGATAATGTTTTC
The DNA here is from genome assembly GCF_033118175.1 of Dama dama. Taxonomy (NCBI): domain Eukaryota; kingdom Metazoa; phylum Chordata; class Mammalia; order Artiodactyla; family Cervidae; genus Dama; species Dama dama. Next base: position 55,118,983 of record NC_083700.1, read on the forward strand.
TGGTCCTAAAAATGATGAAACCAAACATAAGTTAGAAAAGTATCCAAGAGGAACAAAGGAAAATGTGGAAAATATCTGTTGTCTCAAATGATATGTTTTCATTGAAAATGTTTGCAGATCTACGGTATTTGAAATGTATGGCTCTCCCTTGAAAAATGTAACTTTCAGTATAGGCACGGTCCCCAGTAAAGAACTGTAGGGGTATCACTGGCTGACAAGTTAACCCAAAGTGACTGTTTTTGAGAATGTTCTCCCAGCATTTTCAATATTTAGCACTATAGAAGCACTTTTGCTTTTCCTCTCTTTCTGTGTATTTGGCCTCTGCTGCTACATTTAGTATGTAGATCAGTCCTTCCATATAGCCCTGGGTCCAAACTTGGAGTCCCTAGTTCTAGGCTGAAAAGATGTTCTCCATCCCACTATTTGGTTCCCCATCCTGAGGTGTGGGCCATGTCCTATGTACTTGACAGAAAGCATCCAGGACAGTCTCCACGCTCAGATGGTTCTCCAGGAAGGTACAGAGGTTGACACCCTCATGAACATTTTAATTTGGTTTTTAAGATTCCAACTTGTAAGTGCAGCTCACTGTCTGTGGTCTGCATTGCACTTTTCTGAGCACTGCTTAGGTAAGTGGAAATTCTTTCTCTGGCAAAGAAATTCTGACCCCATCCTTTGCCCCATTGCCTGAGAACACTGGCACAGACAAGAGAGGCTCTGAGCACAGATAAGCAGCTTTTGAGAAATCTGAGGGGGGCCAAGATGACAGCCTCTGACATGGACAGTCATTGCAGAAGGGTATTAATTATCTATACGTACAAGCATTTCCATGCACATACTGTCCACCTGCTGGGTCTAACTCTGGGACACTCTGACTTTCCCCACTGTGGGAGTGTCTTAAAGGCATCATCCTTAGGAATGGTCTTTGAGTACTTGCAATGTGAGAACATTCTGAGAGGTACTGGACATCAAAAGGAGAAAAGACAGATCTCTTAGACGCTAGAGACTCACAAAAAGAATTAAACCCAAAAGCCTAGATACAAAGAACACTATGTTTAGTGCCATTTCAGTGATGAAAATAATACACGCCATGTGATTTTAGAAAAGAAGTTGTACTTTGGTCTGGCAATGTGAATGTCTTGGATTAGGCCATTAAGTTCCTGGGGACAAGCACTGTGGTCCAGTGCATTGGACCCTGGTGTGGAAAGATTTCAAAAGGCTAAAAACAATAAGGTTTTTTAAGTAGTGGATTGCTTTCCAGTTGGAGTTGTATGCACTTTCTCATAGAAATAAGAAACTAGAATATAGAAGCAATCAGCCCTGTCTCTAAGTGTGTTAAGTCATGTAGATGAAGCTGCTGCGGCCCTTGTTTGCACAGGAAAGCTTGATAGATAAGAAAAAACACTGAGGCTGCAGGCTCCTGCTTTGAACTGCACAGATGTGAGATGTGCAAAGAATGTTACAAGCCCCCTGCTTTGACACAGATAAGAGAAACAAAGATAGAGCCCTGGGTCGGAAGGCAGAGAGCCTCGAGAAAAGGCAATTCCTGTGCGTTTCAACCCGTGAAGGCTTCTAGCAACCTGGATGTGAGAGAGTCAGGGAGAGGAAGGGTCCCAGTGAGAACTGTAGTTTCAGACGAAGGAGAGAGATATATAATGACACAGGAAAAAACAGGAAACTTGAGAATCAGAATCGACTGCTCTTCTAGGAGAATCCTTTTCACCTGGAGACCTCATACCCCTAAACAGAATGTAAACCACACACTTTCTGAACCACCACCTATATCTCCAGCCATTTCCATTCTGGCTGCAGACTAATAAACTCATAAGCCCATGGTGCTTGATTGACCTGTGGGTTCTTAGTAAAATTTGATTGCATTGAAATTGAGTTGCTAATCCTCCAGAAAGTGACCCAGGGTTGACTCTCTACTCCTTCAGATTGTATAAAAGGATTCAATATCCCCAGAATCATACACATTTCTAAGTGAACCCAGGGGCCAGGGGATGTTGGTGCTTTGTGTCAGTTTGGGGAGGCTGATGTGTTCTGGGAGATATAAATTCTTCAAACATTAAGTTTGCCTTGTTCTTGCCAAAGCACGATAGCAGAGTCTTTAGTAAACTTTTCACTTGTCATTAACGATGCCTTTCATATCAGAATATTCAAGGGCATTGATAGCTGAACAAAAAGAAAAGGCAAGCAGAGGAATTATAAAAATAAGCAATCATTCATTTCAAATACAAAAGGAAAATGCACCTCATTCAGGGTGTTTCAAGAAAGAGAAAAGTGCATTTTTGCTGATAAATTGCTGTTAAGGACACCTCTAAACCTATCAGCCATAAGAAGATTGCTTTGCCATTCCTTTTGTAAAGAAAATTAATGAAGTTGGAAAATGTAAAACCTACAATGTGGTTTCAATTGTAGATCATGGCACTTTCATCCCAAAATTTGGGGAAGATAACTTTTAATTACACTAATAAGAACCACATGGGCAATGATTGATATGAACCTGATGTGTCCTATTCCTTTATTAATCTTTTTAATTAGAGGCAAAGAATGTTTTATCTGCAGGGAAGGAGATGAGCTGGGCCATGATGCTCTGCTGCACTTTGGGATGGAGGACCTGATTGCTCACCGAGGGTCCCTGTTAACCCGGGGCAGGAGGTGACGGACCCAAAGCTGGGATCACTTGTCTCCAGCTGGAAACAGCTTTGCTTATGCCTCTTGCTGCAAATCATCTGCATGAAAAACCTTTTATTTTTTTAATTTTTTTTTTTTCTGTTGGATTGGTTTTCTTGGCAATGTTAAAACTGGACTTACGGAGAGAATTTAAATTGTTGCCACACCAGTGTTGGGAGTTCTCATCTGCCATGAAAATAAGGGTGTGGAATTACAATGGTGGATGTCAGGGCAGCTGGAAAGGGAGCCTTGCTCTGATAGAAGCATGTCAGAAACTGGACTGAGGCCACAGAAAGAAAAATAATGAAGTCAGCACTAATTGGGATTGATAGTTTACGACCAAATTGACAAAATGGAAAAGGAAGGTTGAGAAGAATAAAAAAACTAAGTAAATAATCAGCAATTACAAAGCATGGTATAATGCCCATTTGAACTTGTGAGGTTGATATAAATTAGTTCTTTGAGCCCTATGGTATAGAATTATATATTCATTCAGCAGGTTTTTATTGAAGTCACACTATGCATCAAATTATGCCAGGTCCTGGGATGCTATTATTGGAAAGATAACCTGAAAGAGTCATAATCTCATGGTTAACAGAGGTACATATGTGAATCTGGAGACACAATAAAGAAATTATTACCTAGAAGTGGGGAAGTCAGGGTAGAACTGGACAGGTTTAGTAGCCTGTGAGTTGATGGTTGAAGAATAGGAATTTTCTGGGTGTGTATGGAGAAAAGTTGTTTTGGTAGAAAGAATAGCCTCTCAAAGCTATGATGCTATGAAACAGCACTTCCTATTCGGAAAACTACACTAAGTTGGGTGTGGATGTGGATTTGCCTCAAGTGAGGCTTGAGGCAGGTAGAAGCCAAGTTAAGAAGGAACTTCATCTTGTGTGTGATGGGAATCCACTAAAGGAGATTAAATTAGAAGGCATTAGAGTGTGTAGGGGCTTCCCTGGCAGCTAAACTGGTAAAGAATCCACCTGCAATGCAGGAGACCCTGTTTCAATTCCTGAGTCGTGAAGATCCCCTGGAGAAGGGATAGGCTACCCACTCCAGTATTCTTGGTCTTCCCCGGTGGCTCAGACGGTAAAGCTGCTGCTGCTGCTGCTAAGTCGCTTCAGTCATGCCTGACTCTGTGACCCCACAGACAGCAGCCCACCAGGCTCCTCTGTCCCTGGGATTCTCCAGCAAGAATGCCGCAGTGGGTTGCCATTTCCTTCCCCAATGGTAAAGCCTCTGCCTGCAATGTGGGAAAACTGGGTTTGATCACTGGGTTGGGAAGATCCCCTGGAAGAGGATGTGGCAACCCACTCCAGTATTCTTGCCTGGAGAATCCCCATGGACAGAAGAGCCTGGTGGGCTACAGTCCTTGGGGTCACGAAGAGTTGAGCATGACTGAGTGACCAAGCACAGCGCATGTAAAAGCGTGTGGAAGGTAGTAAGTGCTCAACAATGGTGATGTTCAGTTGCTTGTGTAATTTCTCAATTAACAGATTTGTTGCAGAGAACTTTAAGATTTGAAATACATGTTACTTTTTCATAAGTCAGGGTGCTAGCTCCATTCAGGGAAAAATTGACAGAGGTTCAATTCTAGATTTTCTAATGAGCTTAAGCAATTCCCGAACAGCTAAGTCTTTCACAGTCCACTTATCACATGTACTACAGTCAAAATAGGTCAGCCCAATAAATACTTCAAAGGAAAAAGAAGGCTTGGGGAGAGGAGTGACTTGTTAGGAGCATTACTGAAGGAAGAGCATTCATAAAAGACTTTGGTTGAGGACAACATCTATTCAGATAGACTCAATCCTGTTTCTTCTTCTTCAAACCTAGTTTGGAACCATCTAGATGTGCCTTTTCTTATTCAAGAGGTGTAAATATGTAGTGGGCTTCCCCAGTGGCCCAGTGGTAAAGAATCTACCTGCAATGTGGGAGACACAGGTTCGATCCTTGGGTTGGGACGATCCCCTGGAGAAGGAAATGGCAATCCACTCTTGCCCAGAGAATCCCATGGACAGAGAAGCTTGGTGGGATGTAGTCCATAGGGTCACAAAGAGTCAGACACAACTGAAGTGACTGAGCATACACGCACAAATACGTAGTATAAGGTGAAGGGTGGGAAGAAGAACAGGTACGATGGGTTTGCTGAAACTGAAGGCAAGGTCAGACCAGAGCAGAGGAAGGCTGAGCTATGCTCAGGAGAGAGTAAAACAGCTCATGTGTGGTCGGGAAGACTTCAAGGTGGAGGAGCAACCTTCCACCAGCCTCCCCCAGAGGGGGACTGGAAGGTAGCTTTTTGGCCATATCAACGCACACGTTTCCTGATAGTGTTTCTCCAGTCCTCTTATCCTCCACCACTGCTGTGTTTTTCTTGTTTTATGATCCAGTTCGTGTTCTTGGACTTTGATCAAGATAGGACACAGAGCTCAAAGAGATAAATTTTGGCTTTTCTTTTCTAAAAACTTAAAGAGCTTTTTAGTCAGTGCTCCTGAACATGACCCGCCCTTGGGTCTTTTTGCTTTGGCATGCTGCTCTGTGTATGCATGGGAGAGAGGAACCACTGAGTGTGTGTTCCAATCCCTTCAAATACATTATCGCCCACAACAGATGTCAGAATCTCCTGGCTCTCTTCATGTATGTAATGACCTGGAGGAGTTGAACTGTGGGCTCTCGAATCGAAAGGAAATGCAGGAAGAGGCAAACCAGCACAGGCCGCCCCTTAGGGAAAGTGTTCTTGCTCAGAAGCTCAGTCATATCCGACTCTTTGCAACCCCTTGAACTGTAGCCCACCAGGCTTCTCCGTTCATTGGATTTCTCGGGCAAAAATATTGGAACGGGTTGCCATTTCTCACTCCATGGGATCTTCCTGACCCAGGAATCAAACCTGTATCTCTTGTTCTCCTGCACTGGCAGGCAGATTCTTTACCAGTAGTGCCACCTGGGAAGCTCTAGGGAAAGGGACCCATCATTAAATAATCTTTTTCCAGATAATATGTGATCAGTTTATTCATAGTCCACTATTGTTTTGGTGAGATTTGTTGTCAATACACCCCCAAGAGCCAGCAAGTATCCCTTTTTAAAATTTTCTTTGACAGGACAAACCAGTATTGAATCGCTCAAATTAAGAAGCACAGAATAAGGGTTTGTGTCCAGTATTGTGTGCTGCCTCCCAGGAGTATCAGCAATGTCATTCACTGACATTGTCATTGGCAGAAAAACCAGTGAAATTATGCACTAAGTGACATTCATGATAACAGCTGCTGGCGAACTTGTGTTTTAGGGTGCCTGATGCTCCCCTACTCTACTCCCCTATCAACCCTCTTGGCACACACCTCCTTGAGCTCCTTAATCATGCAAACCAATGTCTGTCTCCACACACACATGCATACAACATGTTACTTGCTGGCTCTTGAAGGTGTGTTAACATTCCCAATGAAGTAAGGAAGATTCTGAGATAGCATGCAGTAGAAACTTAATTTAAACCCAGCATTTCATGTTTAATTGATTAGGCTCAGTTTTGTGGGACCTACAATAGAAATTGATTAGGTATTCTGATAATCTTGTTTCTTTATGCTTGAGTAAGAAAAACTGGTGGAAGAGATACTTTGGAAGTTTCTGAAGGATTTTTGACACTCGAATCATACCATGTTGGATGCCATCTACTCTCTCAATGGTCAGGCTAGCCCTTGCCAGTTACCCATGACAGCTGTCAGGACACATGTGGCATATGCATTTGTTAGTTGCTGCCCTCTTCACCTTGCATTTTTATTTCTGCATTTTCTCCACGGCTTTCTTCCCCCCCTCACTCTTCATCAGATGTTGAATATTTTCTTATTTGTCTGAGATTTAAGCTTTAACTCTAGACCATTTAGGTTCTTTTGAGTTTTAGCCAGCATAGAACTGCTCCAAGATTAACTTCATCTCTTAAAGATTACTAATTTGATGGAAAGTTGGAAGCCTAAAGGGAACTGTAGAAAATGTTTTGACTTGTATTTTTCCTACGATCTTAGTTCTGCCAACTGAAGATCAGTGAGAAGAAAGATAAAAGCAAATCCCAGGTTAATTTAATCCCATCCAATTTATCTATCCTAGGATCTCATTAATTAATAGGTCATGTTATTCAACAAACTTATTGAGCATTTACTATAGACTAAGTAACCTGAGCTGAAGTAACATCTTGGAAGTTAGGAATATAAAACTTAGTTTAAAAAAATGTCCCTAGTTGATCAACAGGTGTTGGTTGAGAGTTTAGGATCTACATTTCCAACAATCAGGGAATTCTGGTGTTGGTGGTCTGAGGATTGAATTTTATGAAAGGCTGATGAGCAGTGATTCAATTTTCTAAAACTTAAATTAATTTCAAAACTGATGCAAATAGATAATATTAAATGCCCTTAATTCTGATGTCTAGTCCTGTCTGCAACATAGATCTGGAGTCTAATCAGTAAAGATTATGGTAAACAGGGCATATGTTGATGATAACTCAATTGATATCAATGGCCACAACTGAAATCTATTAATGATAAGAACTGTCCAGCTTAACTCAACTGATGCCACAGATCTCTTCCTGTATATATTGCCCACAGGTTCCCTGTTGGTTTTCCAAACTTAAGTGGCACTAACCCAAAAGTTAGGGAGAGCAAAGAGGGGGGTGATGTTCCCATCTGCCTTAAATGCCTCAGCATTAGTGAAGGCAGCAGATTTGAGCAGTTTATATAACTCTTTGCTCATGAGAAGAAGCAGCTCTCTCCATTCAGTTTTGGCATTGCTTTCTGATGTTCTTTCCTCTTTCCTGTAATTAGAGTGTTGATTTAAGTACTAACAAAGTACTTAGAAGTACAGGACACTCTGGACCTATGGAGGGAAAATAGAAGGCTCTGCTCTTCTAAATCCGTGTCTCTTGGACTGGACATGGAGAACCCCAGGTCAGGGTTGTGAGTATGCCCCAAGCAAAACAGCATCTTCATTTTCAGATCTTGGAACAGCTATTTGGCAAGGGCATCAGTTCATCCCAATAACCTGCTCAGATCACAATATAATAGCAGTAGTTTATTCACAGGATATTGTATTTTAAGTGTTACTGTAGAACTCTATAATCACTTAAGTACATATGATTAAACGAGAGAACTTTGACATTTGAGGACACATAGAGGACATATTGAGATTATAGATTTTTATAAGCAAATGTCCCAAAGAGTCCTCTAATTTATGGAGCTGATATTTACCAGTACCCATGAGTTTATCTCAACTAGTTGATTAGGGCTGACATCTATTCTGATTGGCTGGGTGTTCACTCTGACCAGTTGCTAAAATTTTACTGGTGTTTACAAATTTTTGTTACCATCCCTGTGATTTGTGGTTTTGTGCAGATGTGCTCTTGAGTCCCACCTATTATGAATCAATAGGCCCAGCTGGATCACTCTCATCAGGTCTGAAGGGGGCCCTCACAGTTTTCAAATAGACTTCACAGAACAATATGTTCTATTAATGTCCACAAAAACAAAGATTTTCAAAGTTTTTAGATGTATTTATCAAGAACATGAAGAATCTGCAAAATTGCAGGTCAAACCAGGCAAGCATAAATTTTTACATATTTTTAAACCTGAGCACAGTATGGTTATTTTCCATGTTCTCCCCATCAGACTTAGGTTTATAAAGAGATTCTGTTGACACTCCTTTTATTTAAAAATAGTGATTTCAACAACCTACTGAGTTAGCACTAGGGATACAATGAAGAAGACAGACACGGTCACTGCTCTCATAGAGTTTACACTCTGAATCACAATATGCACCTACATTTATGACTCATTTCTATCACACCCCGAGCATATCACGTGACCAACACTGTAGTCATGCTGATACTTTACTTCTCTGACTACTCATGTTTCCCAGACCCCTATTGTTCTCATCTCTCAGAAACACTTTAGTCTATTTGGGGGCTTCTTTGGATTGATCAAGCAATTACTATGCTACAGACATTATTTTAAGTGTTTTCTATCTATCATTTAATATAACCTACCCAGTAGCACTGTGAGAGGGGTACTTCTCTAAACCCATTTTGCAGATTCATAACCTTAGTTTCATAGAGCTTAACTTGTTCAAGTTTACAAAATTAGCAGTGATAAAACCTCAATTCAAATTTGGTCTTACTCCAGAGTTTGTGAAGACATAATGATTACTCAAGTTGAGTCAACAGTGAATAAATCAATATTATATATTAAGGAACTGAACTTAGTGTATGCTATACATTTTCCCTTGTCTAACTGCTGAGAGTCTGGAAGTCACTGACTTTCCTGGTTAGAAGGGATCTTAAAGTGCTCAGAGAGGAAGCAGGAAATAGTTTCTTCAACATATCTCTGACTGAGGATCATTCAGCTTGAAGCCAACAATCGGGTGTGTATTGTCTAAGGTTCTCCAGAGAAACAGAATTGATAGGATGTATATATATATATATATATATATATATATATATATGTTGGAGAAGGAAACGGTGACCCACTCCAGTATTCTTGCCTAGAGAATCCCATGGACAGAGGAGCCTGGCAGGCTACTGTCCACGGGGTCACAAGAGTCGGACACAACTTAGCAACTAAACCACCACCACCACCATATATATATGTATGTATATATATACATGCATGGCCATATATATGTACTATTTAAGGAGATTTATTATAGGCTTTGGCTTACATAATTATGGAGGCTGGTAAGTCACACAGTTTGCTGTCTGCAAGCTAGAGAACCAGGAAAACTTGTGATGTAATTCAGCACTAAGTTAGAAGAACTGAAAATCCAGGGCCAATGGTGTAATCCCAGTTTGAGTCTGAAAACTCAAGAACCAGGAAGCCAATGTCAAGGGCAAGAGAAGACAGCTCAAGCAGACAGAATGAATTCACCTTCCCCTGCCATTTTGCTCCATTCAGTCCCTCATAGGATTGGATGATGCTGCCCTGCCTTGGCGAGTGTGATCTTATCTCAGTCTACTAATTTAATGCTGATCTCTTCCAGACATACACACACAGATATACCAAGAAATAATGTTTTACTAGCTATCTGGCCATCCCTTAGCCTACTTAAGTTGACTCATAAAATTAACCATCACACGATGCTTGTCACTTCATGAACCAAAACCATTTCACTGATTGAAATTTTACTTTGAGGCACTGAAAATTCCTGTTTGTAACTTTCATCATTGGGCTAGTTATCTCTTCTAGAATGATCCAGAATACATATACTCTACTAGGCCCCCTTTCATGTGTCCAGCTCTGAATTTCCTCTTTTATGGTCTATTTTTCAAAGATGTCATGGATGCATATACCATACTTGTCTCATGAATGTGATTTGCTTCACTTCTACAATATTGGTCTTCATAGAAGTATTTTTCTTTTTATTTATAATATAGCTAATATTTAAAACTTGGGAGATTTTTATGTCAAATAGTGGATCCCCATCTTCTCTTTATGATACTCTAGAAAGTACATTCCAAGTAACCCCTGCTCCAAGAGACAGGGAGTCTCCTCTATTCAGATCCCTCTCAATGACTCAGCATCCTGCTTACTTAAGAAAAAAGTTACTATTTTTTTTTTTTTAGGAAAAAAGTTACTATTTCTTGGACCCATTTTGCCAGCAAAGGATGGGTGGAGAAAGAAGTACTGAAGTCTGCATTTTCAAATAAAATACGAACAAGAATAACACTTAAAGGAGGTGAAAACTGTTCATTATACCTGGCCTGCTGTGCTCACATTTATTGATTGATTGTCCTCTAGAAGGCTTTTGAGTTCCTGATGTGGGCTTTAATTTTATTTTTCCTATAAGATGTTTGCCAGGCTTCTTACTATTTTTTTCACCCTCTCTAAAACACTATAGTATCTGTGCTTCTCCAGATGTGTTTCAATGAGCGTGGAATGCCTGGGTCTTTGACCTAGAATGACAGTTTGTGCTTTCAACTTCTATTTGTATTTCCTCTGTTTTCCCCTACCATCATCTTTTTTGTCTACTTAACTACATTTTAAATGTTAAGACAAAGAAATGGGATTCATTCAGGTAAATTTTCTTTGAGCGTTATAGAAAAGTGATAAGGAGACAAATCTTCAAGACATGACATGGCAAGACTAAGCCAAAGTCAGGCCTTAAAACCCAAAATGCAGAATTTCCAAGCTGGCTTTCTCAACCAAGGTGTCAGGATGTCACGAACCAAATTGGAATCTCAACTGAGCATCTTCAGGCATTGTATTTTTAGAAGAAAAAAAAATGTGGTCTTTAATAAGCATAACTGAGCAAGAGCTCATCTTTATGGCCTATTATATTGTCAGAAAGAGCAACCAATGACCCCTCATTAAAATCTAAAGCTTCCAACTATTTTATTATTGTTATTTGATAGCTATTGAGTTCTAGGGTTAATTTTAGCCTGTTGTGCCTATAGATGTAATATCTCAATTAGTTGGTATGGAATTAATTTATGTTTCTTTATGGATCAATCTCCAGAACCTCTTTTCAAGTTTCTTTTTTTATTCCTCCCAATTTTTTATATTCCTCCCAATATATACACATACTCACACTATCACTTGATACACAAAAATCTGTTCCTTTCCTTGGTATAGTTTATTTTCTCTATAATTTTTATAACAGAAAGAACAGAGGGAACTTACTGGAAGATGCAAAATGAAATGTGGCTTTATTCTAATCAGTTGTTGAAAGAGGATTCTTTTAACTCTTTTTACATCTACTATATTTACAGAATTTGTACTCTGTGGTATTTTGTTCAAATATAAGTCAATTTTTTTTCTCTTATTCCCTGAACTTTAAACCTGAACTTCCCTAATCAATGACCAAATAACATACTTCAGGAAAAAGATGCTAAAGTGGGAGCATTTTGCTTTTCAACTGAAGAGATTGACCAGCATACCCACAGCACATTGTTACTTCCAGGTCCTTTAAGAAAGGTCTGTCTCCTCTTGAGACTTAATCTTCAGAAGCAGCAGCTACATTTCTATCCCAGCCCTTGCCCCAAGCAACCATAATATACTTTCTTCCTCTGTATATTTTCCTTTTCTGGATATTTGACATTAATGGAATTATATAATATGTGTCACCAAGTGTTGACTTCTTTCACTAAGCATAATGCTTTTGAGATTTGTCCCTGCCAAAGCATGTATCAGTAGCTTATTCCTTTTTAGCACAAAGTGGTGGGCTTCCCTGGCGGCTCAGTGGTAAAGAATCTACCTGCCAATACAGGAGACACATGAGACAGGGGTTCAGTCCCTGGGTTGGGAAGATTCCCTGGAGAAGGAAATGGCAACCCACTCCAGTATTTTTGCTTGGGAAATCCTATGGACAGAGGAGCCTGGAGGGCTAGAGTCCACAGGGTCACAAAAGAGTTAGACACGACTTAGTGACTAAACAAGAACCATCACTACTTAGTACTTCACTGTATAAATATACTACATTCTGTCTGTCCATTCACCAGTTGATGGATTTTTTTAAAGTTGTTTCCAAATTTTACTGTTGTGGATAATTTTGCTAAGATTATGAATACTATGCAAATCTGTATGGGTGTACATTTTCATTTCTCTAAGGTAGATACCTAGCAGTGGAATATCTGGGTCATATGAGACAGTGAATTATAATGGGCAGGAGACAGCAAAGTCTTTGAATTTATGCAGATTTTAATTTTAGCTACAACTGTTACATTACACATTCTTAATCTGTTTCTAAAAGTTTTCATCTGTAAAATGGAGATACAGTAACTTTTATCTTGGCTTACTGTAAGATTCAAATGATGAAATATAGGTTAAATTCCCAGTTTAGAGCTAGGCACATAAAAGTTACTCAGTATTTGGTAGCTATTATTAATTAAACAGTATAATTAGGAAAAAACATTCAGATTATAATTATTTAATATTATCAGAGTAGAAAGTAATAATGTTTCAGGCCAGGCTTAACCATTTACTCACTGTGGACATGGGTAGATACTCAACTTTTTGAACCTTCACTTTCCTAATCTGTATAATCCACCTTTCCAGGTAGTTTGAAGGATTTGGTGGGATCATATGGATGAAATAAATGAGCATGGATCTTGTCTGCTTTAGATGTTTAGTAAATGGTAGCCTTTGACATTATTTGGGGGAACTTTCTGTCATACACTTTTTTCCTACCACTTAATTCCTCAGATACGTTAATCTTTCTAGAAGCCAGAAGGTGGTCACTGACATTGACCTTCTTTCATAGAGTAGGAAAACTGAGTTTCAGAGCAATTAGCATAGTTAAAATGATAGCTAATATTTCTGAGCATTCATTAATATGTGAGACACTAATGTAGCTATCAGATGGAATCTTCTCAATAACTCTTATTAGTAGAAACCCAGATTGGTATACATACCTTTTCTTTAGTGAAGAAACTTTAGTTTCAAGAGATTGAGGAGTCAAGAGTCAGGACTAGGACCAGGCTGTCTGCCTCCAAAACCATAATCTTGTTTTTTCCAAACTTTAAACTTTTTATTTTGTATTGGGGGTATAGCTTATTAACAATGCTGTAGTTTCAGGTGAACCTCAAAGGGATTCAGCCATACATATCTATGTATCCAAAACCCACATTCCATCCAGGCAGGCACATAATACTGTGTAGAGTTTCATATGCTATACAATAGGTCCTTGGTTATCCATTTTGAATATAGCAGTGTATACATGATCATTCCAAACTCCCTAACTCTCCCTCTCCCCTGGCAACCACAAATTGGCGAAACCATAATCTTAATATTCAGCTCTACTGTTCTATTGTTCTACAGCAAGGAATAAGCTCAACCTACCTGACTCCTAGCCCTCCTGGGTCCTTTAAGACACATGTGCTCTCTGAAAGGTGATTTCTAAACTTATAATAAATCCAACTCTTGCCCTCCTCCCTGTTATCTTGCCCATGCAGTAGAGTTGATGGGAAATCAACCTCAGTTAATTTTCTAGGTTCCTTCTCTGTCTTGGAACCACATGAGAATTGTAGAGTTTATGCAATCCAAGAACTTAAGAAATTGTGGAAGAGTCTTTTATCCTCTTGCTTTCAGGGCATCCTGGTCACTACTGAGATGCATAACATCCATGAAAGTCCTTGGGAAGCCCCACAACAGTCCAAGACCATCAAATCCTTTATTCATGACATCCACCTCTTATTTTCTCACATCCTGTCCCTGGAGATGCCCCTGACTTCCTAGGCCTTTGTACTTACTGTTCCTGTCCCATCTTCAGTCTTCATACCTTGAGCATGACCGAATCTCTGTGGTTGGACTATTCTTCTCTGTCTCTTTTCAAATAAGCTGTTACAGAGTCCTAGTTTTGTAAATACTTCTCAACTCTCCCCTGAGGAAACAGAACCTAAAACCATCAAACTCTAATGTGGTGGCTGCCCTTTTTAAAAAGTATTGGAAAAAAGATTTCCTGTATTTCATGGCAGTCCCATAAGGCACAGTTAATTTTCAATGTGGTTATTCTGCCACATTAACTTTTTGATAAACCATTGCTACAAATATATTGGGTATTTGAAAAAGCAGATTAGAGAGTGAGCTGACACTGCTGATATTCCACACACTTCGAAAGGGGTCTAACATTTCCCTAAATCTTTGATTCTTAATATACAAAATGATGACATTGCAACAGGAGGTATATATCTGAAACACTACTGGTCCCTAAAGTTACTGTTAGGAATAGTTGTTGGCACAAGCTAGTCCAAATAGTACAATTTTTAAAAACTTTTTTCTTCTTATTTTTCCATTTTCCTTTCCCTATGTGTATTTCTTTCTTTTCCCAATTCTATTTGGGAACACAATTCAAAAGTGGCAAAATATGTGCTAACATTTCTAATTATATAATTATAAGAATATAAAGGAGCTATGAAAATGGTGGTAAGGAAAAACAACAACAAAAAAAAACTCACTTGTACCAATTAGGAAATAATGAAAAGTCCTGTACCCAGGCTCACACTATTCTCTGTCCCACATTCCCCTTTAGAGGGCATCGTCACCTAGTCATTAGTATTTTCAGGACATGGACACAAGGTCACTGGGCTGTATGAAAGGTAGACGTGTTAGTCTTACCTTAGGTCTTGGGTGTCAGGAGGCAGGGTGTAGGTTGTCCTGGGGTAGGGACTCCATAGTTTCAAACAAAAACTCTAAACCCTTTTTGAGACCACTTCCTCTGATCCTGATAACCTGTAGAGCTCTATAAGTTGCACATGGAATTGAGTCAATCCTAGACAGAAATCTGCTCAGCATCACTTTCATCACAAATGTGTCTTATCTGAAAGAGTTTTAAAATAGGTGTTTTAACACTGGTTTAGGATATGTAGGTCTGAGCAGGTGACATCTTTTCCCAAAAGGTTATCTCTCCTGAGCTCAGAAAAGTTGGTTAACATTGGAGGAGGTGAATTTAATAGATTTATTTAGCCCTTATTAAAGGTCAGGAAATACTGCCTGCCTGCCTTGGTCCTTCCTTCCTCCTTCTTGTTTCTCCCTTTTTCTCCTTGTCTCCTTCATTCAAATGCACTTTTTTTTTAATTTAAAAATGTTCTAATTAAATAGTATACACAGAAGAATATTTGTAATATATAGGTATATTACAAGGTCCAAAAGCTAAAAATAAAGCCAACATCCATGTAACCACCTCATTACTGGATGAATAGAACACATAAGTTTTAAAGCTCTTCTTTACACCTTATATTTCCCTACAGTTAATCATGATCCCAAATTTTATGTTCTGTATTTCCCTATTTATTTCTCTATTTTTCTTTACAGGTTCCGACACATGTATTTTTCTCTAAACAATATATTATACAATACAATAATTGTATTGTTTCAATCCAGTAATTGACATTATATGTATGATTTGCCTTTCTCAACTAACATATTTCTAAAGCCTCTCCACGTCAGTACCTACAGATAAATTTTCACCATATGTATTATTATATATGTCTCCTGATTTATACTTCTAGAAGAGCTTAGTGTAGCAATTATCAAACTTTCTGGTCTTACAACCACTTTTCATTCTGAAAAATTATTGAAGAATCCTAAGAGCTTTTGTTTATGTGGATTATACATTTGTTTATACATTTTCCTAGTATTAGAGATTAAAATTCAAAAATGTTTAAATTTTATTAATTTATTTAAAACTAATAATCCCATTGCATGTTAATTTTAGTAACATTTTTACAAAGACTATTTTTAAAACAAAAATAAATTAATAAAAGCAGTGACTTATTCTAAATTTTTGAAGATCTTGTAATTTCTGACTTTAAGGAAAACTTGAATTAAATTCTTGTATCTGCTCTTCATTCAATCTGTTGGGTTTTTAGTTTTGGTTCAAGTACCAAATTGCCAACATCCTTTGGATCATCAAAAAAGTAAGATAGTTCCAGATAAACATCAACTTCTGCTTTATTGACTATGCTAAAGCCTTTGTGTGGATCACAACAAACTGTGGAAAATTCTTATTAAAATGGGAATACCAGACCACCTGACCTGCCTCTTGAGAAATCTGAGTGTAGGTCAGGAAGCAACAGTTAGAACTGGACATGGAACAACAGACTGGTTCCAAATAGGGAAAGGAGTATGTCAAGGCTGTATATTGTCACCCTGCTTATTTAACTTACATGAAGAGTACATCATGAGAAATGCTGGGTTAGATGAAACACAAGCTGGAATCAAGATTGCTGGGAGAAATATCAATAATCTCAGATATGCAATAACACCACCCTTGTTTCAGAAAGCAAAGAAGAACTAAAGAGCCTCTTGATGAAAGTGAAAGAGGAGAGTGAAAAAAATGGCTTAAAGCTCAACATTCAGAAAACTAATATCATGGCATCTGATTCTATCATTTCATGGCAAGTAGATGGGAGAGCAATGGAAACAGTGACAGAGTTTATTTTCTTGAGGTCCCAAATCACTGCAGATGTTGATTGCAGCCATGAAATTAAAAGACACTTGCACCTTGGAAGAAAAGTTATGACCAACCTAGACAGCATATTAAAAAGCAGAGACATCACTTTGCCAATAAATGTCCGTCTAGTCAAAGCTATGGCTTTTCCAGTAGTCATGTAGGGACGTGAGTTGGACTATAAAGAAAGCTGAGTGCTGAAGAATTGATGCTTTTGAACTGTGGTGTTGGAGAAGATTCTTGAGAGTCCCTTGGACAACAAGGAGATCCAACCAGTCCATCCTAAAGGAAATCAGTCCCGAATATTCATTGGAAGCACTGATGCTAAAGCTGAAACTCCAATACTTTGGCCACCTGTTGTGAAGAACTGACTCATTTGAAAAGACCCCGATGCTGGGAAAGATTGAAAGCGTGTGAGGAGAAGGGATGACAGAGGATGAGATGGTTGGATGGCATCACCAACTCAATGGACATGAGTTTGAATAAACTCCAGGAGCTGGTGATGGACAGGGAGGCCCGGCATGCTGCAGTTCATGGAGTTGCAGAGAGTCAGACAGGACTGAGCAACTGAACTGACCTGAACCTAAGAAATATCTGGTCTCACACAAATATATAGATGAAGAGAAAAGGACCTTGCAAACTTCCTGAAAAAATTCTTAGATCAAATTTTGAGAACCACTGCCTAGGAGTTGAAATGCTTTCCAAATGCTTTCCAAACTCTGAATAATCCTAAATTGTCTTTAATAGTAGCTATATCAATTTATTTTTTAGCAGTATATTTTTATTGTCCATGCCCTTGAAGACATTTAATATTGTCAGGCTTTTATATTCTTTAAAAATATATTGTATAGGAAATGATGTCATATCATGGCTTTAATTTTCCTTTATCTAATGAATAATGAGTTGAATATCTTAGGACTATACACATATTTTGTCTTACATATCAGTTCAGTTGCTCACTCAGTCATGTCCGACTCTTTGTGACCCCATGAATCGCAGCATGCCAGGCCTCCCTGTCCATCACCAACTCCCGGAGTTTACTTAAACTCATGTCCATCAAGTTGGTGATGCCATCCAGCCATCTCATCCTCTGTTGTCCCCTTCTCCTCCTGCCCCCAATCCCTCCCAGCATCAGGGTCTTTTCCAATGAGTCAACTCTTTGCAGGAGGTGGCCAAAGATTTGGATTTTCAGCTTCAACATCAGTCCTTCCAATGAACACCCAGGACTGATCTCCTTTAGGATGGACTTGTTGGATCTCCTTGCAGTCCAAGGGACTCTCAAGAGTCTTCTCCAACACCACAGTTCAAAAGCATCAATTTTTCGGTGCTCAGCTTTCTTCACAGTTGAACTCTCACATCCATACATGACCACTGGAAAAACCATAGCCTTGACTAGATGGACCTTTGTTGACAAAGTAATGTCTCTGCTTTTATTTATTTATTTTTTAATTTTTATTATTATTATTTTTTTTTCCAGTGGGTTTTGTCATACATTGATATGAATCAGCCATGGATTTACATGTATTCCCAATCCCGATCCCCCCTCCCACCTCCCTCTCCACCCGATTCCTCTGGGTCTTCCCAGTGCACCAGGCCGGAGCACTTGTCTCGTGCATCCCACCTGGGCTGGTGATCTGTTTCACCATAGATAGCATACATGCTGTTCTTTTGAAATATCCCACCCTCACATTCTCCCACAAAGTTCAAAAGTCTGTTCTGTATTTCTGTGTCTCTTTTTCTGTTCTGCATATAGGGTTATCGTTATCACCTTTCTAAATTCCATATACATGTGTTAGTATGCTGTAATGTTCTTTATCTTTCTGGCTTACTTCACTCTGTATAATGGGCTCCAGCTTCATCCATCTCATTAGGACTGGTTCAAATGAATTCTTTTTCATGGCTGAGTAATATTCCATGGTGTATATGTACCACAGCTTCCTTATCCATTCATCTGCTGATGGGCATCTAGGTTGCTTCCATGTCCTGGCTATTATAAACAGTGCTGCAATGAACATTGGGGTGCACGTGTCTCTTTCAGATCTGGTTTCCTCAGTGTGTATGCCCAGAAGTGGGATTGCTGGGTCATATGGCAGTTCTATTTCCAGTTTTTTAAGAAATCTCCACACTGTTTTCCATAGCGGCTGTACTAGTTTGCATTCCCACCAACAGTGTAAGAGGGTTCCCTTTTCTCCACACCCTCTCCAGCATTTATTGCTTGTAGACTTTTGGATAGCAGCCATCCTGACTGGCGTGTAATGGTACCTCTGCTTTTAAATATGCTATCCAAGTTGGTCATAACTTTCCTTCCAAGGAGTAAGCATCTTTTAATTTCATGGCTGCAGTCACCATCTGCAGTGATTTTTGGAGCCCAGAAAAACAAAGTCTGACACTGTTTCCACTGTTTCCCCATCTATTTGCCAGGAAGTGATGGGACCAGATGCCATGATCTTAGTTCTCTGAATGTTGAGCTTTAAGCCAACTTTTTCACTCTCCTCTTTCCCTTTCATCAAGAGGCTTTTTAGTTCCTCTTCACTTTCTGCCATAAGGGTGGTGTCATCTGCATATGTGAGGTTATTGATATTTCTCCCGGCAATCTTGATTCCAGCTTGTGTTTCATCTAGCCCAGCATTTCTCGTGATATACTCTGCATATAAGTTAAATAAGCAGGGTAACAATATACAGCCTTGACGTACTCCTTTCCCTATTTGGAACCAGTCTGTTGTTCCATGTCCAGTTCTAACTGTTGCTTCCTGACCTACACTCAGATTTCTCAAGAGGCAGGTCAGGTGGTCTGGTATTCCCATTTTAATAAGAATTTTCCACAGTTTGTTGTGATCCACACTGATCACTTTAATGTTGAGCTATTTACTTTTTATTGATTGGCTCTTTTTGTATTCAGGAAATCATTCCTTTGTCTTTTATTCATATATACACATATTTGCTCAACTTGTGGTTTCCGTTTTTATTCTCTTTATGCTGCTGCTGCTGCTGCTGCTAAGTCACTTCAGTCATGTCTGACTCTGTGCAACCCCATAGAGGGCAGCCCACCAGGCTCCCCCGTCCCTGGGGTTCTCCAGGCAAGAACACTGGAGTGGGGTGCCATTTCCTTCTCCACTCTTTATGCTAACTTTTGATGAACTATTATAAATCTTAATGAAGAGAAATTTATTGGCCTTTACCCTTATAATCTGTCCTTTTGAGGGTCTAGTTTAAGAAAGACTTTCCTATGCCAAGGTCATAAAAATGTTCTTCTAAACATACTTCCAAAAGCTTTTATGTTTTCTTTCCACGTTTAAGCCATTAGGCAACAAAGAATTGTGTAAGTTATGAGCTTGGATTTTTGCATATCTATAATCATTTAGTCCCATACTAATTTACTGAATTGTCTGTACTTTCCCCACTGGATTGCATGGCCAGTTTTTCACACATCAAATTTCATATAAATTTGTGTCTCTATCTGGGCTGTCTTATTCAATCCACTTTCCCTTCTGTCAGTTTCTGACCAATGTCATAACATTTTCATTACTTTGTTTCTAATATGTCTTGATATATGATAATGCTAATCATTCCAGCTTATTTAGGAACATATTTGATGATTTCTATTCTCTTATTTTCTGCTGTAGATTTCAGAATCACATTACTTATACCATCTACATATGATGGGTGGAAAAAAAGCAACAGCTTTGAAAATCTGTTTGGCCTTTCACTGAATCTATAGATCAAATTGGGGAGGATAGATGTCTTCATGAAATTTAGTCTTCTTATCCTTGAACATAGTATACCTATAATTTTTTTTTTGTTTTCATTAATATCCCCTTGAATAAATATAAAATTTTGTTCCATAAAGTTCTTGCATGTATTTTGTTAGATCTATTCCTCCATCCCTTGTATTTAGTAATGTTATTATAACTCATATTCTTCAAAATTTTTATATTTTTAAATTATTACTGATATAAAGAAACACAAGTTAGCTCATTTATATCTAGCATTTTAGTAAAACATCTTATTAATTTAATAATTTGTGAACAGTTTTCTGGGAATATTCTTTTAGAGCTTTGCATACTGATATGTTCTCAGTTTGCATGGTTGTATTGTATTATACTCTTTTCTTTTCTAATCCTTGTCTTTTTTTGTCTTACTGCTGTGATGCAACATGTGTGCATGCTAAGCTGCTTCAGTCATGTCCAACTCTTTGCAACCTGTAGCCTGCCAGACTCCTCTGTCCATGGGTTTTCCCAGACAAGAATACTGGAGTGGGTTGCCATGCCCTCCTCCAGGGAATCTTCCCAACCCAGGGGTGGAACCCATGTCTCTTACATCTGTACTATCAGGCAGGTTCTTTACCACTAGTGCCACCTGGGAAGCAGTGATAAGAGCCTTAAATACAATGATAAGTAAAAGTGTTGATAGTTACCATTTTTTCAGATAACTGATTTTAAACAAAGCATTTTTAAGTTTTACTATTAAGTATCAGAATTGTGATAGGATTTTTCTGCAGATGCCCTGTATCATTTTAAGAAAAATCCTTTCTCTCTTTATATTGTTTAAGACTATTTTTTTCATAAATGAAATTTGAAAATTATATAAAGTTCCTGCATCTTGAGAAAATTTTGGTTTCTTTTCTTTAATCTGCTAAACTTGATAAAGTATGTGTTAATGGAATTTTTTAATGGCAACTCACATTTCTGTGATAAGCATGCAATGGATTTGATATATTTTCCTTTTTATACATGATGGGATTCCATTTGTTAGTGTTGCTTGGGGATTTTTGCATCTATGCATATATGTGAGAAAGACTAATGATTTGCCTTGCTCTGTCCTTTGGTGTTTTCAGTTTGCAGGAAGAATCTCACAAAATGACTTGGGGCATGTATTTTCTTCTACTGTCTGCCAAATTTTTATACAGAAATTACATGTTCTTTAAAAGTTCAGTAAAAGTATTTTCAAAATTACTTGAAATGTAGTATTTTCTTGGTGGGGAGTTTTCAACCTCTATTTTAATTTCTTTAATAGTTGAAGGACTATATATGTCCCTTTTTTTTGTCCTTGACTCAGATTTGGTTGTATTTTCCTAGAAATATATGTCTTTCATGGATGTTCTCAAATTTATTGCCAGAGAGTGGTTCATGCTATATTTTAATTCTTTTAAATATCAACAACTTTTGGTAGTGACCCCTTTTACTTATAAATGTTGAAAAATTTTACAATTATCTAGTCAATCTTGTCTGAGTTATATAAATTTCATTAATCTTTTTGAAAGCAAATAGTTTACATTGATTTTCCTCTGTCTTCTATTTCATTAATTTCTGCTTTATCTATCTTTTTTACTATTTCATTTTCTTAGGGTGAGTTCTGTACTTGTTTAAAACTCCAAAACTTGATTTATTGCTCATTAATTTTGAACATTCTGTTTTTATAATGTTACCATTTTTAAGGCTATAATTTTCCTTTATGAGCACTTTAGCTACATTTCTCAAGTTTTGATATCTACTACATTTAGTGTTTTTATTACTATTGTATACTAATTTCTACTTTCTATGATGATTTATTCATTAACTCATTATTTAAAAGTATTTTGAATTTTGTTGAGATTTGCATAATGGTCTAGTGGGTGGTAAATTTCAAAATCAACTGTTAGATGTTTATGTTTAATACAAATATTTTAGATAAAGTTTACTATGTGTGATTTTCAAATCTATATTCTCAGTTATTTTTGTCTGTTTAACCTAGGAACTGCTGAAGAAGTTGTGTTACAATATCGCCAAATTAAAGTATATTTATCAGTTTCTTCATGCAGTTCTTCCCACTTTTTATTTATAGATTTTTGAGGCAGCGTTAACAGCAACAAGGGTCTTCCCCAGTGACTCAGCAATAAAGAATCCAGTTGCAATGCAGGAGCTGCAGGAGACGTGGGTTTGATCCCTACATCAGGGAGATTCCCTGGAGGCCACAGCAACTCACTCTAATATTCTTGCCTGGAGAATACCAAGGACGGAGGAGCCTGGTGGGCTACAATCCATAGGGTCGCAAAAAGTAGGACATGATTGAAGCAGTTTAGCATGCATTCAATAGCAATAAACATATTTACAACTTTTTAATCTTCCAAATATAAATATTTTTAAAATACTAATTATGCAATGAACCTTTTCAATACATAGTAATTCTTTTAATATTGAAGTCTATTTTAATATTAGAATTATTTTGTTATTACAATTTACGATCCATTTTGTTTAGTATTTTTTCTTATTTGTCATTCTATTTTAAACATTTTTTAGTTTTGTATTTTGGATTTTTCTTTGTAGGTATCATATGGTTTTTTTAAATCATATGGATTTTTTTAAAAAACTCCATCATCCAATATTTGTCTTTAATTTAACTGGAATGCTTAGTTCATTTCAGTGTATTATGGCCCTCAGTGTATTCAGATGAATTACTCTATTTTATTTTGTACTATTTTGTTCATTTTCATGTTTCATCAACTTTCATCTGGGGAAATACCTTGAGACCTAGTTTCAAGGGGCTTTCCTCTATAAAGGATATTTGTTATTTCTAATTTGGAACTTCCAAATCAGAATATCTCTTAAAATAATTTCTGGATTTGAATTTTTTGGCCAAAACAGGTAGTATGAATATGTATGAGCTATAAACTTGAGTGAGGGTTGGCTTATGAATTAAATTTTTTTCTCTAACCAGACATAAATTTTTCTGCTATTCCTCTGTAAGACAAGTTTTCTTCTTCTTCACCCATTCTCTAAGAGTGAAGACCTTTGTGATCTTGGCTTTATGTGATATTGTCCTATGAGATTCTCTAAGTTAAGCATTCTTTAATATTTGCCTCCTGTCTTTGCCCCTCAAATTCATCAAGACTGAACAGATCCCCCCAGAATACCAGTTGCTTCTCAATTATTTCAGCTTTGCTTGTTTTTATTTTGGGCTTTAAGGCCTTTACTACTCTAGATTCTTGCTCTCATGTTTGGTCCTTGACAATTTCTCTACCTTCTTGCTTACTCAGTTAAACATTTTTAAAATTTAATATGTATTCATATCAAACTTTTACAGCAGGATACTTGTTTAGGTTATCTTGTCTCTCACATTACCAAATCTGGGAGTTCTTTCCCTTTTCTTAAACATTTATGTTGTATACGCATTTTGAAAAGATATAGAGTTCATCAAATCATAAAATTAGTTCTAATTCATGACAGAACTATGTGAGGGGGTAGTAGATATGGGAGAGTTCATGGATTGTGAGATTAAAAAGTCTCTGTTGTGTGTTTGTTAGACTGAGTACATACAGTGTTAGAAGAGGCTGCTGCTGCTGCTGCTAAGTCGCTTCAGTTGTGTCCAACTCTGTGTGACCCCATAGACGGCAGCCCACGAGGCTCCCCCGTCCCTGGGATTCTCCAGGCAAGAACACTGGAGTGGGTTGCCATCTCCTTCTCCAATGCATGCAAGTGAAAAGTAAAAGTGAAGTAGCTCAGTCATGTTCAACTCTTCGAGACCCCATGGACTGCAGCCTACCAGGCTCCTCCATCCATGGGATTTTCCAGGCAAGAGTACTGGAGTGGGGTGCCATTGCCTCCTCTGGTTAGAAGAGGCAAACACTAGTTAACCTGGGAAATGAAGGTAGAAGCCAGATGTTCACCCATGTATTCATCCAGTGAGCAGACAGGCATTCTGCACTTGCTCTAGATCAGAAACAGTGCTGCATGCTAAGAGGAAAGCTGAGAATAAGACAGATAGGATCCTTGCCCTCACAGAGCTTACTGTCTGAAAGTAAGCTGAAAGCAGATACAACTAAAGGGGTCAGAATGAAGAAAAGCCAAAGTGTGAACAAGAGTTGCTGTAAACCAACAGGAAAGCCATAAGCTACAGGAGCAGAGGCTGGTCAAATAAAAGACAGTTGAGGAAATAACTTAAGAAAAACCAGTCTTGCACATAGCAGGCATTCAATAATAGGCCTAAATTCTTCAGAGGCAAATAAGACCTCTTAAAGAGACTGTGATATCTAGATAATGATGAGCATTTAGGAAAATGCCTTAGCCAATTCTTTAGAGTTTTTAAATATCTGTTAATGATTTTTGCATCTGTTGTGTATTCCAAATTACAGTAGATAAATTATTATGAAATAGCAATGAATGAACTAGAACTAAGATCCCAGGCATCACTTTTGTTTTAGGTAGACAAGAAGTCTTGCATTGAACTTGGATTTTAAATAGATGTTACACATCTCTGATCATTGGTCACTTTTTGGATGTCAAAGATGTCCTTTTTTCACATTTTATGCTGCCGGAGCTGTAATCCAATAACAATTTTCCCAGTAAGTAAGTGTTTCTCACATGCCACTAGGGAGCAATTGCTTTGCTACACTGCACTTAAAAGGAGTTTAAACTAAAAAGACACAAATTTCACTTTTTTCTCTACTGTGGTCGTGAATATGCTAAAAAAAATAATATTTTAAATTATTGAATTTGCACTCCTATGAGACATCAACATAATTATGTAGAGGGCACCTTTAATTTTTTTATATGCTTGTTTATTAATAAAGAAGAACTTTCTATTCATATACCAAAAGAACGGTCCAGTGGAACAAAACAATAAATGCAACAAAACCTCTAGTTCATTAAATTGGAATGCTGGGATTGAATTACTAATTTATGTTGTTTTTAATTTCATGTAATAAATTATACTGTTTTAAAATATAGGAGGAAACTGTTCCCTTGGAGTCTGCTTACCTCCAACTCTGACTAGGAAAGTTTTATTTGTCCCTGGGGAACTGGGAAGTAAGGGGATTCACTGAAAAATTGCAGTTTCACAGGAGCATACCATGAAACATTCATAGACATATTCCGGCATTACAGGAGGCTTAATAAACACAGCCAATCACTTCAAACTACACATGGCACTTCCAAGGCTTTTGAAAGGCATTTTCCTGAAGGAAAAGGTGGACTTTGGAAATCTGGTTTTGGGAATGTCACAGATATATATACCAGAAAACACATCCTGAGTTGAGGATAGTGAACAGCTGACTCGGGATCAGTACTTTGCAAAGAAGGGAAGGGGGCAGGACTGAGAAGCTGGACTCTAATGTAGTCTCAGATAAGGCCTCAGCCAAGCTCCTGGGAACTCTGGAACTGGACTGACCATCAGAGTTGGATGAGACAACCACCCTGTTACCTTTGGGTGGACAAGTCATGATATGCAGGTTGACGCTGGGAATGAGCATGGAATGGAGTGGGGTAAATCTCTGCATAGCAAGGCCACCTATGAGGGTTGTCTGCTGGCAATGCTCACAGCACTTACAGAAGGAGGGAAAGTACATCTTTCACTCCTAAAGATAGATTGAGAGATCTTCATCTGCAAGTCTCACATAGATCGGCATCATAGGACTGATCCATTATTAGAAAGAATTTAAACAAAATTGGACACATTTGTCCAAAATTAATGAAGGATAAATATCTGATTTGAGAAATTTTAGTCAGTTAAACTTCCATCCTAAAGAAGATCAGCCCTGAGTGTTCATTGAAAGGACTGATATTGAAGCTGAAACTCCAAAACTTTGACCACCTGATACGAAGAACTAACTCATTTAAAAAGACCCTGATGCTGGGAAAGATTGAAGGTGGGAGAAGGGGATGACAGAGGATGAGATGGTTGGATGGCATCACCAACTAAATGGACATGAGTTTGGGTAAACTCTGGGAGTTGGTGATGGACAGGGAGGCCTGGCATGCTGCAGTCCATGGGATTGCAAAGAGTCAGACATGACTGAGCAATTGAACTGAACTGAACTGAAACATTATCTTGGCTCTCTTAGCCACCATGCCTTTAGTAGTACTTATTATGTGCAGACATGTTAGCAGATGTTGTGGAAACACATGAAAATGGATCCATCAGAGGAGGACCATGAGCACTGAGAACCCACCAGAGTCCAAGCATTTTAGATAGATTTTTTTTTTTTATCCAATTCTTGCAAACTCTGTGTGTGTTATAATTCTGATGAGAAAACTAAAAATTTATGAGTCTTAAAAAATTTGTCCAAGGCCATATAGTAAGTAGATGGTAGAGCAAAAATGTAGTCTGTTTTGCTTGAGCCCAAGTATTCAATCATATTACCAAGAAGGAAGGTAAGCAGGAAGGAGAGGAGGGAAGCAGGAAGGAGAGAAAGAAGAAAGGAGGAAGGGAGGGAAGGAGGGAAAGAAGAAGGTGATTATTCACTTGAATAAAGAGAGAATTGAGAATCACATCTGGAAATTCACATTTATATATCTTGTATTATTAAAAATTCTTGGATGGAAAAAAAGAAAAAGAAATTTAGGCCATTCTAATTTCAGAATATTTCAATATGAATGCTAAAATGTGCTTCTTCAACTAGAGGATATTTGGTAACAATCTTGAGAGAGAAACCAAAAAAATTTAATATTTTCAATCCTTTGTAATATCTGTACTGCTGTGATCTTACATTTGTTATCTTAATTCTTCTGGAGTTTCCCTAACAAAAAACAGATTTTTTTAAGATATTTTATTTTTTTGACTTTTTTTGCTTTGTCATGCAAATCAACTCTCTCTCCCACAATTTTGTAAATTTTCAATTATAAAACTATTATATACTTATTATAGAAATTGTAGAAACTATGAAAATATGTAAAGAATAAAATTCACCTCAAATCCTCTTACAAAAAGATTTATAAGCATTTCTCCATCTTCTCCTTCATTTTTTTCTTTATAACAAAATTAAGCTATATGCTCAGTTTTACCTTACACTTTTTCCTCCACAAAGCAAATATAAAAATTTCCCCAAGTCATTAAAAATGCCTCAAAATAGAATTTTTAGTTGGAGTGAGGTATTAAATTATATGAGCACATCTTATTCCACCTAATTCCTTTGTCCTTGGACATTTAGGCTCCATTTTTTTCAATGAATTGCAACTAAAATATAAATTAACATTGAGTCAATAATAGCCAGGAAGTGCCTCATATTTGGAATGATGACTTTAGTTATACCAGCCCTCTCTATTTGAACTATAATTTCCTTGAGGAAATTATGAGATTCACTTGGTATCCCTTAGAAGAAGAAAACTTGTCCACATTTATTTTTATTCATTCATCACATATTAATAATTGCTCTTCTGTGGTTTAGGTCTAAAAACTGTATAGGCCTTCAGAAAGAGGCCTTCTGAGAGCATATGGTTTTCTGTGACAAGCAGTCATGAACATAATACTGGCGGAAAGCTTTGAGCTCAAAGCTGTTAGAATTCAGGTAATTAATATTATAGAATTTCTGGAAAGAGAGATCTTTTTTAATGGGGTACTATAGAAGGCCCTAAGGTCATTAGAATATTCTAGAATAACTTGTTTGTCATTTATTTATGTGTGCTTATATGTCTGTGGAAGGGCTTCCCTAGTTGCTCAATGGTAAGAACCCACCTGCCAAAGGAGGAGACACAGTTTTGATTCCTGGGTCGGGAAGATCATCTGGAGAAGGAAATGTAAACACACTCCAGTGTTCTTGGCTGGGAAATTCCATGAACAGAAGAGCCTGGCAGGCTATAATCCATGGGATTGCAAAGAGTCGGACACAATTGAGTAACTAAACAAAATGTACGTAGAGATGCTAAAAGGTAAAATATTATTTTTTTGTTCAAAGTTCTTAATTATTCAATTTAAAAGCCACACTTAATTAGTAGTAATAGTCATTCAAAAATAATGTTCAGAAAATAAATTTTATTTCTCAAAGATCATCAGAAAAGTAAATTGTAAAAGCATTTGTGACTTGAAGATATCTATAAGAACAGGTACAAGATATATAATGGTCTATAATATTAAAGTTTATTTCTCTATGATTTGTAATTTCTGAGAAAAATGGTTAGGTTTTAAAAATTGCGTGATGATTCAAACTTCTCCATTAAGCTGTAAAGGAAATATTTCTCCAAAAAGAAAAATCATATTCTCTTATTACTGCAAATGTTTGTAGTTGACTTGCATTCACTGAAGCATATGTAGCTTACTTTGGAGGTGCCCTTTATCTGTCTTTATCTCTGGTGGGAGCTCCCTTTTTTTTGTTTGCCTTAGTTTAATTCAGTCGTTCAGTCTTGTCTGACTCTTTGCAATCCCATGGACTGTAGCATGCCAGGCCTCCCTGTCCATCACCAACTCCCGGAGTTTACTCAAATTCATGTCCATTGAGTCGGTGATGCCATGCAACCCTCTCATCCTCTATTGTCCCCTTCTCCTCCCACCTTCAATCTTTCCCAGCATCAGGGTCTTTTCAAATGAGTCAGTTCTTGTTTGCCTTAAATCCCAATTTATTGTAAGTTTGCAGAGTTAGAAGGAAGTGTGGGTTCCTGGACAATCCTCCTCCAGGCATGCCTGGGTTTTATTTTTGGAGGTCATGCTCCTGGAACATGCTAATTTGCTCTCATGTTATGGCTATTTCTTTAAAAAGCCGCCCATTTCCTTCCTTAGAGAAGAAAATGGCAACCCATTCCAGTATTCTTGCCTGGGCAGTTCCACAGATGGAGAAGCCTGGCAGACTACAGTCCATGGGGTCACAAAGAGCAGGACACAACTGAGTGACTAACCCCCATGCTACATAATATACAATTCCTTTTCAGGATGATAGTATAACACCATGGACCTTGAATATTTCTGAAATTTCAAAGAGAGTTCTGAGTCTGATTGCCACTGTCAACTCATTGCCCAAGCTGTTTTCAAGGATTACCTTCTCATGCCCTATTGGCTAGGAGACTCTTAAAGATTGTTTCCATGAAACAACACATCTAAATGCAAAGAAGATATGAATTATCAAATCTGAATCAGATCTTTAAATGATACAGTATGTAATACTCATTATCTCTTTTCTCTGTTATTTTCATCTTCTGCTTACATGTGGAAAAGCAGGATGGATGCTAATGTGTTTTATATTTATCTTTCTGGTACGCATAATTTTGAAAGTAGTCTTCTTACTAAAAATGAATTCTTCTAATAGGATCCTATGGTTCTGTCCTGGGCTGTTTCCTGGGGTAAATTGGGAGATTGGGATTGACATATATACATTACTGTATATGAAGTTGTTCACTGAAAAGGACCTCCTGTATAGCACAGAGAATTATACTCAATACTCTGTAATGGCCTATATGGGAAGAGAATCTATGATGAGGAATCCAAGATGAAGAGTCATATCTCTGAGGTAAGGGACACAGCTGTTCTTCTTGCCATGATTCTTCAAAGATGAGTGCCATTAATGTAAAACATATGTCTTATAATCCATGAGTTCACATGTGAAAAGCATTGTCCTCTGAGTAAGAAATTGGTGGTAGGTCCAGGATAGCTCATATGTAGTAGCAAATGAGCATTGTTTCTGTCTTAGTACCCAGGGCCATCCTTAGACAGATAGCCAGTCACAGTCAGTTGCAGCCACTTTTTTATGATTTATTTATTTAAAGTTTTATTGGAGGCTTTCTAGGTGGAGCTAGTAGTAAAAAATCCACCTGCCAATGCAGGAGATGTGGGTTTAATCCCTGGGTCAGGAAGATGCCCTGGAGAAGGAAATGGCAACCCACTCCAGTATTCCTGCCTAGAGAATCCCACGGACAGAGAAGCCTGGGCAGGCTACATACAGTCCATGGGGTTGCAAAGACACGACTGGAGAGACTTAGCACACACCAGGACACAGTTGATTTACAATGTTAGTTTTAGGTGTACAGCAAAGTGAATAAGTTATGCATATACATATATCCATTCTTTTTTAGATTCTTTTCCATGTAGGCCATTACAGAGTATTGAGTAGAGTTCTCTGTGATATACAGGAGGTCCTTTTTAGTGAGCAACTTTATACATAGAAATGTGTATATATCAATCCCAATCTCCCAATTTACCCTGGGACACAGCCCAGGACAGAGCTACAGAAGTGGCTGTGTTCTCTTGTACCAAAGAACATATTTTATGATTGTTCTATCCTTTACCTCCATTTCTTTCCTACAACCATATTTCCACCAAATACTGTCTTAGTTTTACTATTTTTTTTTTTTTATACTTTTCCAATTGGGTGTTATCCACAGCTGAGAGTTAAGTAGTGTAATTGCTCTCGCCAGGTCTCATCAAAACTCTGAATAGATTCATTCTTATCCACTTGTGGCATCCAAGAGATTTTTGTGCATCTGGGAGACACAGCTTACAGCCCGTGGCAGAGGATCTACATAGCCTGGATAGGCGGCAGGGCGAGGAGGAGGAGGCAGCCATCTTTCCACAGCAAAATCCTGGTTTTCTGCACAAGGAACTGTTCCTGCACTGGACTTTCAGAAGTAAAAGTAGTTATTTACAGATGAGATATTTGTAGTAATTACTCCTAAGCATGAGAATTTCCTCATAGGTAGTTAATCATATTTAATGTTTATTAAAATTATGGAGAAACACATGGAATTTTCAAAATACATGGTGGTCATTTTAGTCATTTACATATACGTGACACAATACAATCAAAATATTTGTAGGAAAAATGTATTTAAATCTGATTCTGACATTCTGACAGGAGGAAATGCTGTTGGTTTAGTGTTTCCTGGGGTGAAAGGTTGGTTGTTTGTTTTTTTTTTCAGATTTTGCTTTCAAACTTGTAACTCACCTCTGTATACCCACTGTTGTACTCACAAAAGTGGAAATATCTTTACCTGAAGAGGTTTTGAGTAGGTTAAATAAAATAACAGGTTATTGCAGGTTTATAGAAAAGCATAGTATGCCCCCCACCTCTTACATTTGATTTAAACCTGGATTCTGCTTCCTTTGATTAATTGATTGCATTTGTACCAGGATAAAACAATGCCATTTATTCTGGTATGAGCCCTGATTTTCCCTCCTATGAAAAGTGAATGGGTTAGCCACTGTCCCAAATACCAGAGAAGTTAACACAGATATACTTTTAGAGGAAATTAGAAATGAAATGTTGCTGAAAGGGCTAAGTTCTCTCTCAGGATGTAGTGGTGGGTTCCACAAAATTTATGATTTGAAAATCTAAGGAGATGCTCAATTATAATTACATAAAACACATTATTTTTGATAAAAGCACTCTGAAATCTGCAGTTTTCTTCATTGGCATGCTTCCCTACGCTGTGCTGTACTGAACATGTGCAGTACTATTCTGAGTTTTCCGGAAGTGAAACAACTTTATGGAAATCATATGCAAAATGTTTCTCAAGTTTTTTTGCAGTTTACTTTTTTATGAGTCTGTTAAAAATTTAAGAGAAGCCTTGTTGACATTTTATATGCTTATTTTTCTTTCAAAGGAAAATTGGAGGATTTTAAAATTTTCATATCTATGAGGATAAAAGTTGAAATAACATCATAATTCTTATCTTGTTCAATTTGATATTTGGTTGTTTTATTTTTTTATGAGTTTTATTCATCTTGTAACCAGTCTTGTATGTCTTATAAAAAGAGGTTTATTTTAGTTTTTTGGTTTTGAGGAATTTGCCTAGAGCTAAAGTATCTAGGCAGAAAACCTGTTCAAAAGATCTAAATTCTTAAAATGCTACCTCTAAAAAATGTTAATAAATAAATATTTTAAATATTGTCATTTCAATATTTTAAGTACCTCAGGAAGTGATTTTGGTAGAACTTTGTCCTCTGAGAAAACTAAAGAAAAGAACATGTTGTCTTGAATATATCTGAATGTCACAATCACATTGTTTCCCTCCAGTGTGTTTATGAATTTTTTTTAATAAAAGGATGTGGCTACAGCCATTTATTACTTTCTATAATGTTTAATTCATCCAACTGAACACTAAGATTTTTATAGTTTACTGTCCAAGTACTTCTTTGGCCATCAAAATCCCTTTGTGATCTAATAGAGAAATGTTATGACATTTGTAGGTACAACAATTCATTAGGCTTAACACAACTATTAGGTCTTTAATTAAATATTGACTCGAACCTCCAGGTTCTACTTCAGGTGAAAAAGTGATTTTTTTAATCTGCAAATGGTTGTGCTGATTCATTGCTACTCAACCAACATTTATTGAGTGCCTTCCATGTGCAAGCAATGCTTAGGCACTGTGTGTATGCCTCACGGTGTGCTGGGAGATGGATATAAAGATGGAGCCCTCAAGTTTTATTTTTATTGTTATTACAAAGACAAGAATTAGAAAGCTATCGAAAAAGCTGCTGAGCGCTTTCTAAATAGGCAAGCAGGCAGCAGCTGTGGGAGGAGGAGATGGAATGGTGGCATTTTTCAAAATGGGCATTTGGTATTGCAGATTGGTGCCCAAAAAATAAAAACAAGGATAAACTATCAAGTCAACAAATTATTATTATAGCTATTTTTATGGGATGATCTTATTCTGCATTTGAATTAAACCACAAATTTCAGTCACTCATTAGCATTCCTTCTTTGAAATGACTTTAATATGGTTGTATATTAATTCGATTGCTATGAGTTTCCTGAAATAGAAGATTGACTTGACCTGTGGCCATTGCTAGAGAGATCACATCCGGTGTCACATTAGCAAATTAGCACTGAGTTTAACCCTTGTATAGTAAAGCCCAGCGCGGGCAAAACAACATCATTGCTATTTTCCTAACTTCCAGCACTTCATTAACTATGGCACCACATAGGGGTTATATAACTGCGATCATAACTTTGTAAAGTTTATAAACATAACAGAGAATGTTCTCACGGGTGTCCTAGGCCAGGCCGCAAGCATCGTTCCTTGAGGTCACCCAAAGTTCCTTCTCCAGACACTGCTCACCCTTCAGTTGTAAGGGGAGGCAGCCTGCCCACATTGGCTGTCCCAGCGCTAACCCCTCCAGGGATCGGACTCAGCAGCCCTGCACTCCTGCCAGCATGTCACCAGAGGAAGATTGATTGCCTCTTAATAATGTTTCTCATAAGTTTGACCAATCTGAGTTTTTTTTTTCCAGTCCCTGGATTCTTAGCACTTGACCCCACAATGTGGCATTCCTTGAGGCTGTGGCTAAACAAGACCATGGAGTTCCTGAGAGAAGTGGATTTTAGTCACTGCATCAGTAAGAATCTAGGACTATGAAGTCGAGAACACTCACTCAATGCAGGCAAAGCAAGGACTGCTGCCTTGTTCCCAGCCTCAGTGCAGGTTTAGAAAATTCCTACAGAGTCCTCCTGTTCTTGCCACTGGCCAGAGTGGGAATTAGCTAAGAATGCTCCTTAATTATGACTCTCCTAGCTCTTTACCTCCCTCACCAGGCAAACATACATATAGAGAATTTTAAGGCCACCAGGGAATTCTTCCTAGGGATCACCCATCCCGGAACGTTGATATTAAGAGCTCCTATCCCAGACTGCCACAGTATGGACCCCAACAATTTTTTGACATTGTTATCACATGGTCCTGAAATATCAAATATTGAAGTATAGTGGATGAGTGTGTGTGTATGCCCTGTTGGGAAGAAAGCCCTAGCCCTTTGTAAGTATAGGAGTACTGGATAGGAACGTGACCTACCCTATGGGATAACTGTGTCATATCAGGCTTTATTCTTTGGTGTTATATTTCAGAGTAATTATTTGAACCAAAGTAGGTTCAAATGTCCGCCACAATAACTTGGGCTTTACAGAACTTGACTGGGCTCCCTCCTTACTATATCCTTTCAGCTCTTGAATTATTAAAAGTGGCTTGTATTCCCTTGATTTCTGGGCTGTGTTATGGAACATGGAAAATGATGTTTCCCTTTCACTTTTTTTTTTCATGTAGTGCAGTTTTACATTTCTAAACACACACACACACACACACAAATAAATACATAGACACAAACCATTCTATCTTTCTTTGCCGAAATTTAATGGCTGTAGATAGCTATGTCTGTTGAAGGGAGATGGCTTATTCTTCTGCCAGCCTCCAAAATGGGGAACTTTCTTAATTAAGAACTCACTCTGCCTGAGATTCTGTGGGAAAATTTCTTCCAAAAATTTTGGAAGATCCTAGGAGTCATGGATTTCGGTAGTAGTCAGAATGGAGTTTAAATCCTGGATCTGGCATTTAATTACTAAGTGACCCTGGGCAAGTTAGTTACTTAATCCTTTGTGCTTCAATTTCCTCACCAATAAAATGCAGGTCATAAGAACTACGTGAATTAAGGATTTAGCAAGTTAAGATACATCTAATATACCTGGTAATGACTGGCATGCAATAAGTACTTAATAAGTAAAAGTGAGGGTTTGATGGGTTCTTCTTGAGATTAAAAAAAAGCTCCCTAGACTTTATTTCCTATACAATGGCATTTAGTTCAATGTCTAATTTATTTTATATTTTTACAACAAAAATACCTTTTTTGACTTACCACCACTTACCCTCTTTCCTGTGTCCATTTCTGCAGACCACACACTATTAGTTTGCATGTGATTTAATACATCAAGCCGAAGGCATCTCCTCTGCCACCCTCTCCCTCCATCCACTGCTACTGCCCCAAATTAGAACCACATTAAAGAAACTCACTATTTTTTTTATCTTCACACCTACCAAGACCCACATGCAAGCTGAAGTTTTTTTCTCTCAATATGGTACAAGCACATGAACTCTAAAGAGAAAACCAGTTTTCCTTTGTAAATGAAAGATTATTTCTTTGCCATGGAAATTAAGGAAAAAATAATCAACTCCAGATTCCTCTTTAGTGACTTTATAAGTGATAGTTGTTCTTTCTGATGGTCAACTTCACAGCTGTTGCCCAAGTAGCACTGTGTTATTTGTTAAAGTAAAAACTCCAGTTAAAATGCAAACATTTAAAAGTGTAAATAAGCAGAAAAGCCACTTAGGAGCAAAAAAATAAAATCAGCAAGAATGCTTTTAAGAGTAGGGTGCAAAGTTGTGTTCTTAGCAACTCTCTTCCCATAAAGCTTTTGATAACAGGAACTTGAACTAAACCATGAAGCTAAAGTAAAACTTGCTTAACACTGAAGCAAATAGTTTTGCTTTGCTTTTTTTAAAACCTCTACTCCATGATCTAAAATACCACAAACAGTCACAGAGAGAAGCAGTTATGTGTGTGTATGTGTGCATGCTCAGGCATGTCTAATTCTTTGCGACCTCATGGACTATAGTCCACCAGGCTCCTCTGTCCTTGGTATTCTCCAGGCAAGAATACTGGAGTACATTGCCAGTTCCTCCTCCAGGGGATTTTCCCAACCTAGGGAATGAACCTGCCTCTCTTGTGTCTCCAGCATTGGCAGGTGAATTCTTTACCACTGAGCCACCTAGGAAGCCCAGAGAAGCAGCTATAGTCACACTTATAACACTGAACTTAGGTATATTCACTTATTCCTCCACTCACCAAGTTCTTTGAGCACCTAATCTTTACAAAGCTTTAAGAGAAGTCATGATGTATGTCTGTAAAGAAAACAGTCCCAGTTCTTGTCTTCATGAAGCTTAGAACTGCAGAATCAAAGAATAAATCATTAACAAACAGGTAAATATACAATGATATATACACACATACATATACATACAAGCAGTTATAAATACACACATATACATATATACACACTTACACACATTATATACACACGTACTGGGCTTCCTTAGTGGCTCAGATGGTAAAAATCTGCCTGCAATATGGGAGACCTGGGTTTGATCCCTGGGTCAGGAAGATCTCCTGGAGAAGGGAATGACTACGCACTCCAGTATTCTTGTCTGGAGAATTCCATGGACAGAGGAGCCTAGTGGGCTACAATCCAAAGGATCACAAAGTGTCAGATATGACTGAGTGACTAACACACACACATACATAAATACAGTTATTGTCTCCTTGCCACCAAGGAGGCAAGTTAATCTGAGGACAGATATCTGGGCAATATACTTAGATCAGATGTTCCAAGGAGGCCTCTCTGAGAAGGAGCTGGATCAGAAATGACTGACAGATGAGGGGTCACCCTTGGGGAAAGTTGGGCTACAGAGCTAGCTCTAGTTAGGGGAAGAACCAAGAGCAAAGGCCTTGAGATGGAACAGACTTGTATGTAAATGGACAGAGAAGAAGAGGATGCAGTAGTCTCACAGATTTGCCTCCAAACCTTGTCTGTGTGTTACATGAGTGATTTATCTTGGGATAGTGAATATTATGGACAGAGTGTGAACTACAGAGTCAGGCTAATAGGGTTCACTTGGCTTCACCACTTACCAGATGTGTATCCTTTAGTTATTTAATCTCTCTTATCCTTCTTTTCTTCCTTGTAAATGGGGATAATCATACCTACTTTACTGGATTGTTGTGAAGATTACATAGGAATAAATGTAAACATGCAGAGTAGGAATGTATCACATAGAAAACCTGTAATAAATGTTAACTATTCCTGCTCTTCACCAAGGACTTCTTTGGTGGCTTAGAGGTAAAGAATCTTCCTGTTAATCCAGGAGACACAGGTTCAATCCCTGGGTCAGGAAGATCCCCTGGAAAAGGAAATGGCAACCCACTCCAGTGTTCTTGCCTGGGATATCCCACGGACAGAGGAACCTGGCAGGATACTGTCCATGGGGTCACAAAAGAGTCAGACATGACTTAGCAACTAAACAACATTTCCTATTCATTACATATTTAATATTGTTGTTATTAATGATTAAATCTCTCTGACAGGGGGTTATAGTGAGGTTATAGGTTTCCCCACTGTTTGAAAGCAGAACGTTCCTGTGAAACCTTTCATAAGCTGAAGTGATATAAAGTGAAGAAGCAATTGCCTTAAAATATATCTTGCTAATGATACACAAAATACATGGAGATAAGGGACAGATGCGCACAGACACAGTTGAAGGCTATGGGGCTTGATGCTGAGTGCAGATCCCATGGAAGGAGCTCTTGGTGGGGCCACTTCCACTGCTCTGGGTGTTCACTGACTGTATCATGGCTTGCTGCAAAACCAATAATATTTTTGCTTTTTGCCTTTTTTCATAAAGCAAAAATTCTCTTCAGATTTCTTTTGGTTAGTGAAAATAGGTACCAATGTAAGTCTTCCATAGAAGTGAAATGGCCTAAAGTGAACTTTCAAAAGCTGGGGACAACTGTAATTCTAAAATTAAATCCCACTTTGTAGCATTCTGTTGAAGATTGTGTGGGATGACATACGTAAAATTCGTAGCACATGTTGCCTGGCACATACCACTCAATACTCCAGTAGCTATTACTATTGTTGTTTTTTAATTAATAGTAGCATTGACTATAAGTTAAAACTAGTATCAGATCTATATGTTTTCTAAATTGACTGAACTCAAAATATTCTTAGAGTATTGAAATGTTTTTAGAACTGAGCTTTAGCCAACATTTCATTTGGTTTGAGTCCATATTCTAGACATAAAAAAGCACATTTGTTATACTCAGGCTTTCACATCTGCCACAAGGCCATCTTCAGTTGTATCCTGTAAATGCTGCCTTCACCTCTCAGGAACCTTGATGCATAGCTAAATGTGCCTGTTGGTGTTAATCATGTTGCCTTACTAATAACCTTTTATTCTGGCCTCAGATGGGAACAGAAGGAACACAGAGTTACATATGGCCCACCTCCAAACTTCTCACGATCTCTATCTCACCAACGTGTACCACAGATAAGGGAGTAAAGATGCAGGATAAAGAAAGAGAGTTTTTAATCACCAGCACCCACCAGTCTGGCCGTTTGTGTAGGATATCCAGTGAGGTGTAAAAGGTTCTGAAAATAATTTCAAACAGATGGAGGAAGGGAAGGAAGACAAAAAGGAGTCAAGGGTGAAGGAAGTAGGGAAAATTTAATTGAAATTCACCTTTTGCCTTGTGATAGACGTATTTAACATATGACAAAACAGGGTTTTTCCTTTTTCCAGCTTTTCTGATCTTGCATCAACTCTACATATATTTGATGAAAGAAGGTATTAAGGCCCCTCTGGAATGACATGGGGAGACGTGAAGCTGAGGGCCAGGGCATGGATTTTTAAGCAGTATATTCCCTATGGCTGAAATGCTTCCATGCATTTCAGAATTTATGGCTTTTCAGGATCAATATTATTTGAAAACATATATCTAGGATGCTTTAATGAAACTACAGAAGTTATTTATTCTAAGAAACACTTACCAGTTATTTCTTCCTGTTAAATAAAGCAAGGGGACACCCACAATTTCTTTCCTGAGAATTTATACATTCACCTTCTCATCAGTGTGATAAAAGGAAGCTCTGGAACTAAAGTCAGAAAACCTAGACTTTAGCTGACTATATCTACTATGATACCTGAACCAATTACTTAAACACTCAAAATACTTGTCCCCGTCTATACAAAGTGAGAAACTTGAATTATATGATCTCCATGTTCACGCGCATTCATGAAGATTTAAGCCTTCAACTGTAATCAATTCTTTGAGTTCTCTCAGTAATTATGCTCCAAATTTTGATGAACTATGTATTTCTATATACCAAATAGAGGCCAACTTATGAATTGAAGGGTTCTGTGAATACGACTCTTTTTGTAATAAACATCATTGTCTCATCCAAACAAGAGTCAACCCAAATCTCAGCTTTCCAATAACTGCCTACAGCTCTCAGTGTGTGTGTGTGGGTGTGTGTGTGTGTGCGCGTACGCGCACGCGTGCACATGGCACACCTGTGTTAAGCACCATCCCAGTTGAGCATATGGTTATTTCAGTGTACAATTCCCTTAAAATTGATCTAATGCAGGAGTAAGGAAAGCTCTACCACCATCTTTCACTACGCTTGGACTTAGGGAAATGTCTTTAGGTTACAATTCATCAAAGAAACATAATATGGTTTAGAGTTTTCTTTTTCCTTTTTTCCTAACTACTCCATTGGACATCTTTGTCATTTGAAATGAAAGCAGGTAGAGAATGAGAGCAAAATCACCTCTTATATTAAAGTATCGAGTTTATACAGGATAATGTTCACATTTTCCCCTTTAAGAATAACATATAGATACTGAAACTGTTTACCTTCTGTTTTTTAACCCTCTTGCTGCTTGGGGGAAGGGAAGGTCAGGATTTAATAAGAATGCCATCAAGTTTATTTAGTAAGAAATGTAGAGAAGCGGCAACAGCTGAACAATATTCTTTATCAATGTGATGGGGAAGGAGAGGCTGTCTGACGAGCATTCCTTTCATAGTTTGTAGCTCTAAAAGTAGCCAGTTAATTAGATTCCATGGTTACTGCTATTGTAATATCTGCTTATTTGAAGTGCAAAGATAATCATCAATTGTACACTCTTGACTACACTATTAATGGCTCTAATACCCACATTGTGTTTACATTTTGCTTGGTAACAAACACTTAGCTATTGTAGTTTTTAACATGTAGTAATTTGGTGAATACTGTCTCTATGCAATGCCCTTGCTATTTCATTCTGCAGTATTAAGTGTTGTTTTTCCAGTAAGGTCTTGAAATGTGGGGCATTATGTATGAGTTATGCTAATTTGTTAGGGCAATGAATACATTAATTTCATTAGTAAATGGCCTCAAAGCAATAATTACCAGTGTAGGTGTGTCAGAAGCGATCATGTTCAGTTTTGCCACTTAATTATTAAGATTTTGTTCTGAGGGGCCCAGATTTGACATTCAGCTTCAATTTAGCCATAAATAAAACCCAGAAATATGTAGGGATGAAGAAATGAAGCCAAGAACATGTTTTGTACTTACATTCTTCCACTTTTTGTCCAATTGTGACTGCCAATTAAATGCAAAATAATTAGTGTCGTATACCACCCAAAAGCACATTTTATTAAAAATAGCAATTTTATTTTCTTGATTCCCTTCCCTGCCTTTCATAGCTGGATTTTAAATTGTCCACAAAACAGTATGTAATTTGTTAAGAAGAATTCCATTTAGAATTGTTGTCTGCAGTTCTTCCTTAAAGCTAAAGTCACTTTATTTTTTTTTAATAAATGGAATTCTCCTCTAATGGATTAATTGGCTCCCTGAGCCTGTTATATTATTATACTACTTGAACCATTTGTGGCTAAGCAGTAATGGTAGAACCTATATTCCAGTATTAATTTCCACAAAAATCTGACATTCTTTTTATAATCATGCACCTGTTGGAACCATTTAATGCATCTCCATTTGCTGAAATGATGTGTGAAGGTCATTTAAAACTGAGCAATCACTCAGGCTGTTTATGGAATCTTGGAATATTAAACCATTCTCAGTGTCCTGGTGTTCTGCTGTAATGGGAAAATAATACTCTTCAAAATTTTTGGAGGAAGGAAATACAGTGGAGTTTGAGAAGCAGATGGCACATGTATATAAAGAAAGGATGTGTGAGACCTAACAGAGAAAGGCAAAAAGCAAACAAAGCATCAGAATATGAGAGAAGAGGTCATTACAGGAGAAAACACTAGAGAGGAGCTGGAAGAAAGCTTGCTGTTATCAGGGTTTAATAAGTCAAAAAAGCTTGAGTCATTTCTGCATGGGACTGTTGTCAAATCAAAGACAAACAATAATCCTAAATAGAATAGTGGTGATGGTGAGGATGGAGCTGATCAGCTAAGAAGTTGATTAATAGGTGATGTTTCTGTTCTCCTATTCAGTTTTCCATATGGTGACTCTGCATTGCAGCCTCTAACTTCCACCTGCCTTTAGCTTTGGCAATGTTTTTTATTTTTTAATGCTTTTAGACTTCAACCAGATTCTTGAAATATGACCCTGGGATGCCATGTGCACCAAACCATCCTACCCTCAGGATTTCGAAAAGACAGAATTTTTTAAATCCAAAATAAAGTTGAATTTACCTCGATGGATAACCAGCATTGAATGCTATTGGTTTTCACAGCTCACAGAAGTTTGGGCAAACATCCTACAGTCTGTCAACTTGCAATGGTGGTCCTCAGTGTTAAGGATTGTTTGAAAAAGATCTTTTCCTCCCCCCTTAAATTAATACATGAGTCCAAACTTTAGATTTAATTCTGATTTAGACTAGCAGAGTCTAGAAATAATTTAAAGCTGTTTGATTAATATTAATTTATCTTGACTAGGATCATTGGTAATGATTTTGACTTGTTTAGCTATTGCTACATTGAATCATGTTTACAGATATGAAAGGCTGTTCTGTGAAATGTACTCAGATGTATGAATGAATATGTCTGCAAGCCTGTTACAGGGCAAGAACCCAACTAATATTAATTATTATTGTTACTACCATTAATGATGTTATCGAATGGCAACACACTGCAGTATATTTGCCTGGGAAATCCCATGAAAAGCAGATCCTGGCAGGTTATAGTCTTCGGGGTTGAAAAGAGTCGGACATGACTTAGCGACTAAACAATACCAAAGCAGCGTAAAAACCTAGGCCCATACATGAAGGCATACGTGCCTGCCCCAGCTCTTGACGATAGTTCAGATATTGGGTTGGCCAAAAGTTCGTTTGAGTTTTTCCGTTACATCACATGGATGTGGGCCGAATGAACTTACTGGCCCACACAACAGTATGGCCATTGCTTATATTAATACTGTTGCAAATTCTCTGGTGAATGGGTCTTCTCAACTTAATGGTCTCCTGCAGAGATTTGAAGTGTTCACCCAACTCCCTAAATGGCCTTCAGTTGTTTGCCAATATTCTTTTTCTTGCACTTTCACTTTTTTTTTTCTTTTTCCTCCAAAGCTCCCTCAGTTATAGGCACATTTGTCACATCAATGATAGCCCTGAACTGTTCCTATTTGTCCCCATGTCCTCAGTGGCACATGCAAACACTTAGCTCTGACCTGTACTGAAAACCCTACACAGTGAAGTTGGACCCAACTGATTTTAAGGAGAAATACCCAAAAGGGCTTAAACTCTGAATACTGTTCCCTGAAAGCTTTTTTCTAGCCTGTCACAAAGTACATAAACTACTACTACATATTTTGAGTGCTACTATACACCACCAATTATGCTCTTTACATACTTTTATATTTAATAATCACTAACTTCTAGGTATAAGTACTATTGCTCCTTTAGGGATGATAAAACTGAGATTTGGAGAAAGTTTGAGTTACTTGTCCACATATAGCTGGTAAGTATTGAAATATTTATTTAAGGCCAAATATGACTCTAAAGCCATTCTCTTAACTACTTTTTATTCCTTTTCCACAACATTTATAGATTCTTCCTATTTGAGTCAAATACATCATTCAAAATCATTCAAATGTAAGCCCTGGAACACTGCAGAGAAGGAAAAATAAGGTAAGTTCTACCAGCATGTGTAACCTATTTTTCCTTGTCCTCCATTTTTTTCTTAAGTGGAGACATACCATTAATATGAAAAATACCACAAACCTTCGAGTTAATGATACAAAGATGGTGGGCTTATCCACGTGGTTGAGGCACGCTTATCCATTTCATGTTTTTTGTCCTCTGGGGTTTATCTTCTAATCCAAGCAGGCTCTGTTTTTAAGCACCAAAGAAATATGATGATACTAGCAGGTAGATCCCAGAAGATTCCAAAAGATCAACTCAGTTAATATTGTTGCACTTAAGACCATAGCAAATGTCTTGCAGAAGTCACCTCCATTCAGGGTGTTAAGTGGTTGCCAGTATGTGGGCTCCAGGCTCCTGGGAAAGAGCAGAGTGAATGGCAGAGGTGAGTGAAGCAAAAGCCAAGGATTATCTCAAATAGCATTATATTTCATAGAGATGCATTTATTTTATTTCAATGTATTTTCAAAGGTCTAAAGAAGTGGATGTGCTTAATAATACACATTTTAAAACACATACATGGAGGATCATGAGACTTCGTAACAAATTAAATGGTTTTCCCCAAAGAAAAGATGGAAAACCATAGAATTCCATATTCTAGCCTCAAGAATTCAGTTAAGCAGGAAACAGAAATCTAGGTATCAAAGGGTAGGTACTCTAGCTCTCTTTGATGAAAGAATGTGTCCATTGATTCTTCAGTTCCTGAAACAAATAGTGGACTTTTACAGTTTTATACAGAAAAAAGCAGGTTCAATTATAGGAAAATGGAAACAAAACAACAAAGACACAGACAGAGTAGGTAGTTTCTACCATCCATTTATTCTGCAATTTCTGCTAATGTCACTGCCCTTCTCTTTAAGCTACCTTAAATTTAGTAAAAGGAAAGATACCCCCCAGAATTAAACCAAGTCACATGAAAAGGAAACCACAACAGACATCTTTGTCTTCAAGTTTTACCTTCTTGAGCACTATTAGCAGCAGCATGCTGTCTGCTGTGCTTTGTGCAGTATTCTTCAAGGAGGAGAGCTGGAGAGAGCTAGATCCAGGGGCTGAGTGTCCAGTGAGAGTCTCTTGGCTCTTAGGCCCTGGAAACATAGCTTGGATTTGTAAGAGATAGCCCCTAACACCCAGCAACCATATCCTATCATCTCAGACTCATCTACTTCCCAATATGCCTGGCACCTCCTAGGTTACCCTCTTGTTCCATCATATTTGAAAACTGTCCCAACCCCTGAAGCATTAGATATGGCTCAGCAGCCAGAGCCTGCCTTAGCATATACCATGTCCTAGATTCCAGGAGGAGAGCCATCTGTCCTGCCAGGATTGCCACACTCTCTTTACAGAGATCTCTAAGTTGTCATGAAGGTCAGCCCACAGATCTCTGCTAGGTGGGCAGTCTGCTCATTGGGAAGACAGCACAACTGTCTTTCTGGCCTATGACATCCAAAAGTCAAGCAATGTTTTGCTGGTGGAGCTAAAATGTGAATCTAGAACTTGTTAAACAGTTTGTCTCTCTGCTTATTCGCTTGGATTTAGATGAAATCTGAACTTCTGAATTTTAAATTAATATTTATGGCACAATTTAATACACATTTAGTAATGTAAAGAATCTGATTGAAAGATGTGGTTTGCACATAAGCCCCACCAGAAACTCATTTACTAACAGAATCCAACTCTAAGTAAAATAAACAGCTTTGCTTTCTACTGACATTTTATAACCACCTTAAGGGAAAGGTGGAGAGGGGAATTGGGTTTCCATGTGGATTTAATTCAAGAACTTCCCAAGAAAGTGCTTGAAGGCAATACAGTAGTGAGCCAACTTTCTTCTGTTAAGTCACAAAAAAATAGATTGTACCAAATAGAGGGGATCAACCACAGCTGCAAAGAGGAAATTTAGAATTATCATCATACCAGTATCAGAAGGTCCTTTATGTTTATAGCTTCATAAAAGTTCACAGTTAGAGTATTTGCTGCCAACTAATAAAAAAGTAATGAAAAATTTTGCAGATTTTTTGTGTAGACAGCAGTTACCTAATCCCCAAATCCTGATGAATTCATATATTTAAAATATTTAAAAGGCAAAATATACCCAAGAATTTATTTGTGATCCCTTTAAAGGCATGGGTCTTAACCTCATTAATAGATGAGGAATGACTATATTGTTTGGCT
Organism: Dama dama; assembly: GCF_033118175.1. Taxonomy (NCBI): domain Eukaryota; kingdom Metazoa; phylum Chordata; class Mammalia; order Artiodactyla; family Cervidae; genus Dama; species Dama dama. The sequence continues at coordinate 55,163,886 of NC_083700.1, forward strand.
GTACATCAATATGTGTTTGAAAATAAATTCTGGTTCCTTTATGGCCAAACATTCGAAACACCATAATTAAGCAATGACACTCCAGGGTGGATGTTATTAGGTAAAAATGAAGGCCTTGTCCCTTTAATGCCCCTTGATGTGTGTTATTACCCAGGAACCCCCTGGTTTCCATGTCTTTTTGTGTTTATAAAGGAGGTCTCTTTTACATTTATTTTTTTAATGAATTCTAACAAGAGGGCTTTTGTGTTTATTGTACTAAACACATCCATCCATTTGTGGAAAAATAGTTCCTATTGGAAGGGCGAAAGAAGGCAAACCAAAAGCAAGTGCTTGAAAATATTTTTTCTGCTATTTTTGGTGCTGAGTTTTTTTTCCCCCAGTGTATTTTTAATACGAAAGTGCAGACACCTTCCGTGTGTTTCATAAGTTCTCCATGTCTCCCTTCCTGTTCACATCACTCTCTGAGCCCTGCACCATCAGCTGGCCTGCTCTGTGTAGTAAGCTTTAGCCTCAAACAGATTGCCCTTAACCTTTTCTTTTCATTAGAGAGCACAAAGCAGGAGGCGGTGGGGGAGGAGGGAATGAAAACTGGAGGTGTTTCAAGAGTCTGTACTGTATTATGCCACTATATGAAAAAGTCATAGAGTTTAAAATGGAAGGTGAAGTATGGTGCTTGAGATCTGGCATGAAAATTCATTGCTGCGTAGAGCTCATAAAAATCTGTATATAAATGTTGCTGTTATTATTTATGAATGATAATTATATGATAAAGCTTCTTCTTTAGTTAATTATTTGTGTGGAGGCCTAAGTACATTTATCTATTATTGTTATTTATAAAATCTGTACATTTATAGAGTGCCATATGACAGTCTCAACATACTTTCCATATATTATCTCAGTTAATCATCCCAATAACTAACATATATAGACGTGAGTTATAGTTGGTAACTGATCCCAAGTCATAGAGCTTGTGAGTAATGAGAGATTTCTGCTCAGGTCAGTCAGATCAAGAGCCCAATATCTTAACTAGTTCACTCCATAAATCATTGCCATCCCGAGACTCATGTTAAATAAGTAAATAAAGAGTAGCCTTTTCCAGCTGAAGAAATCGAGGCTGGAAGAAAACAATTAACTTATAAATGTCACATAGCTATCCAGCAGTGGACTAAGGAAAGCAAAGCCGACGCTTCTGAATGTGGCTCACTGCGTTGACCACAAAACCACGTAGTCTGAAGTCGGTTTGATGATCCTTTCTATGGGAGTGGTTATTAACATTGGAAAGCTTGAACGACCATGATGGAAGTCTAGATTAGCACCAATTGCACTTTTTTATTAACAAAAATATAAGCTTACCCATGAGAGCTACTGCCTGGGAGGTATGAAAGAAATATCCAGACAGAGGATCAAAATAAAACAAACTCAATTTAAAAGCCCTCCTTTTGCCATAAATTCAGTGTGCTAGAGGTCAAATCAGACCCTCGTGTGCAAATGAAGTAGAGTACATCTCTCTCATAACACAGATGTTTTACTCTCCTCTGACAACCACTTATTTTGGTAACAGGATTCTATTATATATAAAATAGAAATGCTACCAGCTTGGATTTTTTGCAGAGACCGTGTGAGAGTTTTGTACACTCTTTTTTGTAGGGACCGTGTGAATCAAATAGAAATCTAACCAACAAACCACACACACATACATTCCCCCGAACAAATGTAAAAAGCTCTCCTGAGCACCCCTCCTGGTTCCCACCCTGCTGTTTGCCTCTTGTCCTGCTGAGATAGATTTCAGGAGGGCAAACCACCTAAGAACCCTTGGACTGGCCCATTGTTCTGATTTTGCCGGCGTGTCATTTTTCACCAGAGCACAGTTGCCAAGCACCAGCGAGATGCCCTGGTACTAAACCCGCACCGCGCAGTCTGCAACCGCCCTGCGCGTCCCCGTGGTCCCAGCCGTTCCATCATCTCGCGTGGAACTGCCTGGAGCTGTTTGCTGAACTGCTTCATGTTACTCCTTGACTGAGAGAGAGACAAATGTTCCGTATTATCTTTAATTTCCATAAAATTGTTTTAATCTTTGCTTTATAATAAATGTATAACGGTGCCCTCGGGGGATCTCTGTTTTGTATTATAGGTGTCTCCATTGGAGTTATATGCAAGATAGAACTGCTCAGCATTTGCCTTTCACCCAAAGGACTAAAAAAGATACTCTGAAACAAAAGATTCCTCTTGGGAATCATCCATAAGCATAAAACAGAAAATTTCCTTTCCCCCAATATGCCTCCATTCAACCTCCCCATCCTGGGGACATGATTATTAGCCAAATCAGATCAGTAACATAAGCAGTGGGAATGGAGAGATATTTGTCCTCTTTCTGACTGTCCCAGTTTGGGTGTAATGTTTATATGTGTGTGTACATGTATTATATAATATATATCATTACAAATATAGCATACATAAACATTGTCATAAAATATAATTAATTATCTAATCCAAAGCCTTTGCCAGCATGTCCATTTTAAACATTTTTAGCTCCAGTGGGTTTTTTTAACCAGCTTGATGAAAAAGAAGAAGGGGAGGGGTAGGAATGGAGAAGGTCCCATGAATACATTTTTGACATTTTGTTTATTATCATTTTATCTAGGCTAGTGGTAAATGGATGGACTTGTCAGCAGAAATCTCTTGGTGAAGTAAATAAAGAATCTTAATAGGCAAGGAGAATAGAACTAACAGCAAATTGCTCACAAAGAGATCTAATTTATAGGTTTCCTTTTCACGGAGATTCTGTTCTGGATTCTGGCTTTACCAGAAGAAACAGCTGAATGATGACATGAATCCATATGCAGAAAGTGCTCTATCTGGGAGAAAAGGGGGAAATGCAGAGGGATTCTCTGCAAGGCCTCACCCCAGGCCTTGTGAAAGTTAGCTGTCATAGTGCTGTTGCGGCATCTCTATGTAAAGCTAACTAATGCCTGGAAGGTCGCCTCTATTTTTATTTTCTGGTCTCTGTTAATAAGCCCATGCTGCATTCATGAAAGAAAAATATTGAATGTGGCCACACCAGTTATAATATTATGGCTATTTGGGCTTAAGCATAATAAAGATACCAACAAAGGCTCCTCAGTTATTAATATTTTTTCAGGTTAAAAGGCAGCAATAAATCATAAAGAGCATTTCCAAGCAGTAGCACTTTTATAGAAAATTGCTTGCTATTTAAACAAAATATTTGCTCTTCATCTCAGGAAAATATGTGGATGCTTCTGAACAAGGAGCTGTTTTACTTACTCTCTGCCTCCTATAATTAGCTCCATCTTACTTGAAAAAAAATTTTTTATTTTATTTGCTTGCATGGATCACAGCAAAATATGGGGCTCAAGTTTGCATTGGCCAAATGGGTAGTCCCTTCATTAGTAGTCTATGTTTTCTCACAGAGTGTAGAGCCCTGAATTTAAATATCTGTCCTTCTGTATCCATCCTTCTGAGACGACTAGAGACCTCTCAGTAGCTCTTTTGGGGACATGGATGAAACAAGATAAACAGAGAGGAAGTTTTGATCCAACAGAAGTGGATATGAATTTCTTAACACCACTTGTCAGTATAGACCCTCTTTCACTTCTAAACTTGGGAAAATGTCTTTCCCATGAGCCCAGAGGTCTTCTCAGGAAGTGGCCATTTATCTCCAAAAGTTGGCTTATTTACATCTTTGGACAGGAGTTGGGATAAGAAGGTCACACAGATATTAAGCTATCTTTCTTTCCTCCTAGATTAGACTTGCAGGTTAGCAGAAAGTAAAGGATATTCTAGACTTGCATTGCGCAAGTCACTTGACCTTCTCCACTTCACTACAGTCTCTTAAAGAGGCCAACAAATTTGTGCTACAAATACAACTACAAAGACTAACTATATCTCAAAAATCACATCGCTCACGATGGTTTATTGTTTATTCATTTATACTGGAAAGAAAATGTAATTCTGAATATCTGTTTAAATACTCCCTTTGGCCAAAAATAGCTGTGTCAATGGCAGATGGGATCTGGACCATAGGTGAAAAACAAACTAAGCCACCTTCTTCCAGGCAGATTGCAGTGCCAATTTCATATTCTGAGTTAAACATGTTTTTTCTTTCTTGAAAATAAGTTCCTAAAAAGAGTTCCTGGCATTCCAAGTAATGATTGTAAATCTACCAAGTTAATTTATTAACCAATAAAGTCCTGTCAAGTCTCCTTCTCATCTTCTAGAAAACAGGTCTGCAGAGAGGGGGAAAAAAGACCAACTAGTTACTAAGGAAATATATTCTTGCTTCACATATATTCATCTCAAGCCTTGCTTTGGAGTCCGCTTCTGTGCATTACGGAATATGGAAATCCCTACAAACACAGAAGGCATTTGGGGTGATAATGGTCTACATTGTTCGATAGTAAGGCTGTAAGGAAATTAACAATAAATGCATCATTATTATATCCAAACTGCCATCAGATTAAATTCAAAACTCTAAATGAAAAGCTGAGGCATTCGATTCCTTAGGCACATAACATAAAATCAAGGCTGTTACAAGAAGACAGTATTTAAGATGTCCCCTTCTCCTTTCTCTTCAGTAAACACCTTGTAAATTTGTCTGAAATTTTCAAATTTTGCACTAATTGAGGCTCCTTGCCTGTTCATTTGAGTTTGGGTGTGAAAATATATCAAATCATAGCACACAAAAAGCTGCTCTCTCAAGCCACATTTCATAACATGATTTCATCAGATGGTCTTAATTTTCTGCATGACATTATCTTTCAAGCTGACATAAGACTGGGCTGTGATATTTGCACACTCAAGACAGAACCATATAGCTTAACTCTGTTTATGCTTGTGTGGGAATTTGGAGCACTTTTACTTTGAGGAATCAAACAAATAAACCTTCCAAAAATAAAAAGATTTCCTCTAGTCTTTGAACAACTTCTTGCCTTTTAGTGAAAGAAGCACAGTTGTTTAAAAAAAAAAAATGCTATAGTATTCAATTCAGTTTTCTCAGTATATGTGAGGTGTGTATATCTCTTGAAAGTTTCTGAAGTCCAGACCAATTAGGCAAGGAGACTTGGTAATTTCACTTGGCTAGTATCCATATAATTGTAAATGTGCAAAAAAGAAGGTGGTGTGTTTATAGATGGAAATATTTAACACTTTAAATATTGCAATACAGAGAAAATGTATTATTAAACTTGGAGTTAGAACATCTAGCCCTTGGTACCTATTTGTCAGCTCTGACTGGGCAAGTCAGGCTTCTCTGGTGGCTCAGTGGTAAAGAATCCAACTCCCAGTGGCAGAGATGTGGTTTCAATCCCTGGGACAGGAAAATTCCCTGGAAAAGAAAATAACAACCCACTCCAGTATTCTTGTCTGGGAAATCCCAAGGACAGAGAAGCCTAGCAGGCTACAGTCCATGGGGTTGCAAAGAGTGGGACACGATTTAGTAACTAAACAACAATGACTAAGCAAGTCACCTAGCCCTGTGTCAGTGTCACCTAAATGTATATTCACTTTTAATTAAACATGTATTTCTTGAGTGCCCACAACATACTAGGTGCCGTTTGGGGTACTAAAAGTTTTTGTTGTTGTTTAGCCGCTCTGTTGTGTCCTACTTTTTTGAGACCCCATCTACTATAGCCCACCAAGCTCCTCTGTCCATGGCATTTCCTAGGCAAGAATGTTGGAGTGGGTTGCCATTTCCTTCTCCAGGGGAATCTTCCTGACCCAGACACCATCTCCCATGTCTCCTACATTGCAGGCAGATTCTTTACCACTGAGCCACATGAGAAGCCTTCAGTTCAGTTCAGTCACTCAGTCGTGTCCAACTCTTTGTGACCCCATGGACTGCAGCAGTCAGGCTTCCCTGCTCATCACCAACTCCCAGAGCTTACTCAAACTCATGTCCATTGAGTTAGTGATGCCATCCAACCATCTCATCCTCTGCCGTCACCTTCTCCTCCCGCTTTCAATCTTTCCCAGCATCAGGGTCTTTTCAAATGAGTCAGTTCTTCACATCAGGTGGCCAAAGTATTGGAGTTTCAGCTTCAGCATCAGTCCTGCCAATGAATATTCAGGACTGATTATCTTTAGGATGGCCTTGTTGGAACTCCTTGCTGTCCAAGGGACTCTAAAGAATCTTCTCCAATGTCACAGTTCAAAAGCATCAATTCTTTGGTGCTCAGCTTTCTTCATAGCTCAACTCTCACATCCATACATCACTACTGGAAAAACCATATCTTTGAATAGACAGATCTTCATTGGCAAAGTAAGATCTTCATTGGCAAAGTAATGTCTCTGCTTTTTAATATGCTGTCTAGGTAGGTCGCAACTTTTTGTCCAAGGAACAAGCGTCTTTTAATTTCATAGCTGTAATTACCATCTGCAGTGATTTTGGAGTCCCCAAAAATAAAGTCATTCATTGTTTCCCCACCTATTTGCCATGAAGTGATGGGACTGGATGCCATGATCTTAGTTTTCTGAATGTTGAGTTTTAAGCTGACTTTTTCACTCTCCTCTTTCACTTTCATCAAGAGGCTCTTTAGTTCTTTGCTTTCTGCCATAAGGGTGGTGTCATCTGCATATCTGAGGTTATTGATATTTCTCCCAGCAATCTTGATTCCAGTTTGTGCTTCATCCATTCCAGCATTTCTTATGATATACTCTGCATATAAGGTAAATAAGCAGAGTGACAATATACAGCCTTGACGTACTCCTTTCCTGATTTGGAACCAGTCTGTTGTTCCATGTCCAGTTCTACCTGCCTACAGATTTCTCAAGAGGCAGGTCAGGTGGTTTGGTATTCCCATCTCTTGAAGAATTTTCCACAGTTTGTTGTGATCCACACAGTCAAAGGCTTTGGCATACTCAATAAAGCAGAAATAGATATATTTTCTGGAACTTTCTTGCTTTTTCAATGTCCAACGAATGTTGGCAATTTGATCTCTGGTTCCTCTGCCTTCTATAAATCCAGCTTGAATATCTGGAAGTTCATGGTTCACATATTGCTGAAGCCTGGCTTGGAGAATTTTGAGCATTACTTTACTAGCATGTGAGATGAGCACATTGTGCAGTAGTTTGAGCATTCTTTAGGATTGCCTTTCTTTGGGATTGGAATGAAAACTGACATTTTCCAGTCCTGTGGCCACTGCTGAGTTTTCCCAATTTGCTGGCATATTGAGTGGAGCACTTTCACAGCATCATCTTTCAGGATTTGAAATAGCTCAAGTGGAATTCCATCACCTCCACTAGCTTTGTTCATAGTGATGCTTTCTAAGGCCCACTTGACTTCGCATTCCAGGATCTGGCTCTAGGTGAGTGATGACACCATCATCATTATCTGGGTGGTGAAGATCTTTCTTGTATAGTTCTTCTGTGTATTCTTGCCACCTCTTCTTAATATCTCCTGCTTCTGTTAGGTCCATACCACTTCTGTCCTTCATCGTGCCCATCTTTGCATGAAATGTTCCCTTGGTATCTCTAATTTTCTTAAAGAGATCTCTATTTTTTCCCATTCTATTGTTTTCCTCTATTTCTTTGCACTTATCACTAAGGAAGGCTTTCTTATCTCTCCTTGTATTCTTTGGAACTCTGCATTCAAATGGATATATCTTTCCTTTTCTCCTTTGCATTTCACTTCTCTTCTTTTCATAGCTATTTGTAAGGCCTCCTCAGACAACCATTTTGCCTTTTTGCCTTTCTTTTTCTTGGGGATGGTCTTGATTACTGCCTCCTGTACAACGTCACAAACCTCCATCAACAGCTCTTCAGGCACTCTTTCTATCAGATCCAATCCTTTGAATCTATTTGTCACTTCCACTGTGTACTCATAACAAATTTGATTTAGGTCATACCTGAAAGGTCTAGTGGTTTTCCCTACTTTCTTCAATTTAAGTCTGAATTTGGCAATAAGGAGTTCATGATCTGAGCCACAGTCAGCTCCCAGTCTTATTTTTGCTGCCTGTATAGAGTTTCTCTATCTTTGGTTGCAAAGGATATAATCAATCTGATTTCGGTGTTGACCATCTGGTGACGTCCATGTATCTACCATGTGTAGAGTCTTCTCTTGTGCTGTTGGAAGAGGGTGCTTGCTATGACCAGTACGTTCTCTTGGCAAAACTCTATTAGCCTTGGCCCTGCTTAATTCTGTACTGCAAGGCCAAATTTACCTGTTACTGCAGGTAAATTTGACTTGCTACTTTTGCATTCCAGTCCCCTATAATGAAAAGGACAATTTTTTAGGGTGTTAGTCTTAGAAGGTCTTGTAGGCCTTCATAGAACCCTTCAACTTCAGCTTCTTCAGAATTATTAGTTGGGGTACAGACTTGGATTACTGTGATATTGAATGGTTTGCCTTGGAAATGAACAGAGATCATTCTGTCATTTTTGAGACTGCATCCAAGTACTGCATTTCGGACTCTTTTGTTGACTATGATGGCTACTCCATTTTTTTCTAAGGGATTCTCAGCCACAGTAGCAGGTATAGTGGTCATCTGGGTTAAATTCACCCATCCAGTCCATTTTGGTTGCTAATTCCTAAAATGCCAATGTTCACTTTTGCCATCTCCAGTTTGACCACTTCCAATTTGCCTTTGTTCATGGACCTAACATTACAGATTCCTATGCAGTATTGCTCTTTGCAGCAATAGACTTTACGTCTACCACCAGTCACATCCACAACTAGGTGTTGTTTTTGCTTTGGCTCCATCTCTTCATTCTTTCTGGAGTTATTTCTCCACTGATCTCCAGTAGAATATTGGGCACCTACTTACCTTTCAGTGTAAGCTTAAAAATATTCATTAGTTAGTATAGAAATACAGAAGGTTAACATTGGAATGGAATCTAAATCCAATCTACCATAGAGATGAAGGAAATGACACCAACTTGGGTTAACAACCCATTCAGGATATGGGTGGAAGTGGTGGGGAAGAATTTAAGCTCAGTTCTCCTGCCCTGAATTCCATCCTCTTTCTAAAACTCACTTTTCATGCCTCTCTTGCAATGTTCATAACCAGTTAAGACTGGGAAAATATTATTACTTGGAGAAAAATACAGTCACCCTCTCCCATATTTATTGAAGTCAAATCAATAAAAACTGTTCTTTTGTTTGTTTGACTGGTTGGTTTGTTCTTTGTTTTAATGAAAAAAGAGGTGTTGTACTGGGTTGTTTTTGATAAGCATTGATCCTATCAGAGTCGTGGCATAGTAGATACATAATAAGAATTCTGGTTTCGGCACATTGAGTTGAAAATGTCCTTTTCAAGATCACCAGTGGCTTCCATATTTTCAAATCCACTGATGCATTTTTCTTTATCTCTCATAGCTGTATTTCCATCCTTGAAACATTATTTAAGTGGCTGCTAGGACACCATGTGGATAGGCATCTCTCTTTGCCATGCCTTTCTGCCTCCTTTGGGGATCTGCCTCTCTTGCTTACTTCTGATCCACGAGAGCTACAGGCTCACCACTTACAGCTGTTCCCCTCCTTCTCAATCCTCACTCCCATTGTCAGCTTATCTAGTCAGCTCCACAGCTTTAAATATCATTTACGTGCCAACAGTGACTGGTATGTATCTTCAGACATAACCTCTTCTCTGATAAGTGAAGTCAGGTGATAAGTCAACTTTTGTACACATTATCTCCACTTAGATATTTAAAACACATTTGTATGAGTTAGCATTTGTATCTGTTACTTTCTTCTCTAAGTAACAGAAAGTTTGATTGACATGGTTTAACCAGACAGGTGTATTTATGTCATATGGTCCAGGGTAGACATTGGTGCTCTGGTTTACATTAAGAATCCACTCTCCTTCTATCTTACAGTTCTACCATCTTTTTGGGTATATTTGGTTCTATCATCACAGATGGTTGCTGCAATTCAAGTGTCCTTCCTGTATTTCAGGAAGAAGGTGGAAAAGCTAAAAAGTATGCAGGAAAAAAGCCTCTCTTCTCTCTTGTTTTAATCTTCTTTTTCTCTTGGGAGTTTAGCTAAGTACTTTTACTTACATCTTACTAGCCAGAACTCTATCACAAGGAGGCTAGTATTTCATTTTTCAGTTTCTATTCTAAAGGAAAGAAAAGAGGAGGGATTGAAAGGGTGTTGACTGAGACAAAGCACGTTCATCTGCAACAGCACTTCACACTCAAGACGTACCCTACGTGTCAGTAAACAGTCCTGTATTTTTCATACTCAGACTAAAACTTTGTCATCACTGGCGTCTTTCTTCCTTTCCTATCACACATCAAACTCAATAGCAAATCCTTGTAGGTCTACCTTCAAAATTTATCCAGACTCTGACCATTTTGCACCACCTCTTCCCTTCCCTCCTTAGTCCATGGCTCCATCTTCACCTCCTTGAATCATTATAAAATCCTTCTAACCAACTTCCTGCATCCTACCTTCCTTCTTACAGTTTATTCTCTACTTAGAGACCATATGATCCTTTTAACACCTGTGGGTTCATGTCTCTTTTCGCTTAGAAACTTCTTGTGACTTCTGCCTCATTCAATATCAAATTCTAGCTCCGTGTAAACAACTACCATGACTGCCTTGTTCTTGCCCCAGCTCATTTTGGATCTCCTTTTTCTCCACCCACACTGGTCTTCCTGTGTTTCTTCCAGTATCTCTCTGCTTTCTCCTGCTTTGGAGCCTTTTTAGGGCTCCATCTGCATGACTCCTATGTGTCTGCCCTCCTTATTACTCCATTTCCTGTGTTGTTGTTCAATCACTCAGTTGTGCCCAACTCTTTGTGACCCCATGGACTGCAGCTTGCCAGGCTTCCCTGTCCTTCACCATTTCCCGTAGCTTGCTCAAATTCCTGTCTGTTGAGTCAGTGATGCCATCCAACCATCTCATCTCTATTGTTCTCTTCTTCTCCTGCCTTCTATCTTTCCCAGCATCAGGGTCTTTTTCAGTGAGTCAGCTATTCACATCAGGTGGCTGAAGTATTGGACCTTCAGCTTCAGAATCAGTCCTTCCAATGAATATTCAGGACTGATTTCCTTTAGGATTGACTGGTTTGATCTCCCCAGTCTTCCCCAACACCATGGTTTGAAAGCATCAATTCTTTGGTGCTCAGCTTTCCTTATGGTCCAGCTCTCACATCCATACATGACTACCGGAAAAATCATACCTTTGACTATATGGATCTTTGTTGGCTAAGTAATGTTTCTGCTTTTTAATATGCTATCTAGGAGCAAGTGTCTTTTAATTTCATGGCTGGAGTCACCATCCACAGTGATTTTGGAGCCCAAGAAAATTAAGTCTGTCACTATTTCCATTGTTCCCCCATCTATTTGTCATGAAGTGATGGAGCCAGTTACCATCACCTTTGTTTTTTGAATGTTGAGTTTAATGCTGGCTTTTTCACTCTCCTTTTTTACCTTCACGATTCCTTTAGGTTCCTAATATTAAGTTACATGTAATGTTATCACAGAAGCTTTTCCTAATCTCCTTCTGTGAAGCAGCAACTTCATCCAACTCCATCACTTTTTGTCTCTATATTGCTTTGATTTTCTTTGGGATCACAGGATATATATTTTTGTCAATTTCTTGTTCCCTCAACTAGAATATGTCTCCAAGATTCTGGGGGCTTTATTTCATTAATTGCTTGCACATAGTAATCCCCCTGTATGCAGAAGTAAATTAATTCTTACTGGGTATCAAAATAATGATAGGTATACAGTATGGATTACTTGATTTAACCTTTATAGTTCTGTGAGGTAGGTACCATGATATATCCTCATTTTAAAATAGATCAACAGGAGATTCAGAGAAGCTTGCAAATTACCCAAAATCTCACAATTAATAAGTGGCAGAACCAGGATTGTTTGTGTATACATCTGACTCCAAAGCCAATCTTATAGCCCACCCTTCATTGCCTTTCAATAAATATTGAAGGAATGATTGATATATTTACAGAAAAACAAAGCTTAACTGAATTTTCCTTGTTCCCCAGAGCTTTTCACAGTTTAATTCCATTTGGATTGGAAACTCAATTGTAGTCTTTTGCTTTCTCTGTTTTATAAATTTTAGAGGAGTATTTCACAAGCTTCAGAAATCCTCTAAAAGGAGTCTCTAGAATGAACCTACCCCTTACCTCCCATGGAGGATTGGTCTTATTAAAATAAAGGAAAATAGTGTTAGCATTGTCTAATCAAATGGACTAGGGTAGAAGGAATGGAGAGATATTGTAAGACTGCCTATTTATTTCAAATTCTCATTTTGTAATTTAGCCGGTTGCCTGGCATTTCTTGTGAGAAACTTAAAGGGAATTCTAAGCAATGTGGAAGAGTCTACTCCTCAGGAAAGTTTAAGAATAGAATTGATAAATTTGCAAATTGGCATGGGATCTGGACTTCAGAGTAATTAGGCTAGATTTATTTTAAAAATGCTTTTATTAAAATAGAAAGTCTTAATTCTACTGGACTTAGATACATATTTTCTGGGACGGTAGCTGATGGAGAAAATTTGTGAAGAAATTTGGCATGCATGAATTAAATCTGTCTGCAACATGGGCTAGGAAAGTTAATAATCCAAACTGCTGCATTCATTTGTGTGTATAAATGTGTGCATGTCTAGCCTATATTTTAAGTGGTGGTTTTTCTGGGTCAGCCAAACAGGGCTGTTCTGAGTCAGACCTTCAATACTTTAAGACTGAAAAAAAAAAATCTGGTCTAACAAATAAACCAGACTAATGAACGTGATTGGGTTCACCCCATTATGGCATCTTAACAATGTCTGAATTAATTTTTAACTCAACACTTTAAAAGGGAAATGAAGGGTGAGAGAAAAACCTTGAAGAAACTACAAATTTATGAACTCGTCAACTTAAATAGATAAATACATAGAGTAAATCCCCTAGAAAGAAAGCATATAGCTCCTAGGTGCCTTTAACATTATCCAGCCAACCCCCAAGCTATCATTTGATGCAGATAGTTTCTCTACACAACTCTCACTGCCTAGGTTTTAGTCTCCGATATTATTGACTTACTGACTCCTTACTCTTTCATATTGGAATGGCTGGAGAGACTACTATGAGCAAAAGTACATGCATGTTAAGTCACTTCAGTTGTGTCCGACTCTTAGCGACCTTATGGACTGTAGCCCACCAGGCTCCTCCGTCCAAGGGATTTTCCAGGCAAGAATACTAGAGTGGGTTGCCATGCCCTTTCCTGGGGCATCTTCCCAATCCAGGGATGGAACCCTCATCTCTTGCGTCTCCTGCATTGGTAGGTGGATTCCTAACCACTAGCACCACCTGGGAAGCCCCCTGAGCCAAAGTAGTTTATGTAAGTATTAGCTAAATTTGGATCGTCTGAAATAGGGATATTATTATCTTCTGGCACTTGGTAAGCACTCAGAAATGATGGAGGAAATTGAAACACAGAGATATTAGGCAGGTGCCCAGGAATACTCAGCTAGGAAATGGAGAGTCTCACTACAACCCGGGTAGTCTGGCTCCAGAGCTTGGGTTCATCACCACCACTCAATTCCATGCTCTGCAGGGCTGCTGGGTGATGAAAGTGTACGAATTTGCTTCATGAACACAGAGTTCATCCCCTGGTATGTTTGCTGAACTACCATTTAGAAAGAGATTTTAGACCTGAATCCAGAGACCTGGTTTCAAGTAACAACTCTGCCACAGACTAGACGCATGACACAGGACATGTTATCACCTCTCAACTCTTCAGTTTCCTCAACTATAAAATGAGAGAGAGGGACACTAGATGATTTTAAGATCCCTTTCAGAGGAAACATTTTATGAATTTGTTTCTTCTATTATCTGTTCCTATTTCTAGCGCCTTTTAAAGGGTTTCAGTAGTTGGCTTCTGAACCGATTTGTGCACTGCAAAAGCAGTAGATAATACTTTGCAGGGGTATTGAAGTGACTGCCTGTGTCACTGAACATGACCACTTCCAGGGACGCAGTGTCTAGAGTGGGAGCAAACATAAACAAATGATGCTCTAGCTCATGAGAGGACTAGCGCAGCCTCCTTACCCGAGGAGGATTTGTGCAAGAGGAAGCCACTTAAAGTGAATCCACTTTAAATGAGGCCAGATTTTCACAGGAATATTCTATCATAACTTCATAGCAAAAAAGAATCTAAAATGGATGAAAATAAGTATAGTATTTTGTCTTATAATAACACAGTTTCACGCCACTGCCAATGAAACCAAAATGTGTTATTTATCAATGTGAAGCCCAGTAACTTTAAAGACTGATGCTAAACATGTTTTTTTTTTTTGTAAAGTTACAGTTTTGATTATATTTCCAACTAGTTTTAATTCTTAAAATAAACAAGGAATGAATCAAATATTTGCTCTTGAGGTAACGTTTTTCCAACAATTTTTATGGTAGCCAGATTAAACAACCTTTATTTCAAATGTGACCCTCTAAGTGATCATAAAATTTAAAAAAATATATGTAATACTCAGGAAGCTTCAGTTTTCCTAGACACATGTATTAATCCTTAAATACCAATATCATTCTCATTTAAGGTTTCATTTGCTGCTCTCTTCCATTTCTCTTGTTTAATTGCTAACATACATTTTTACATGATTCTCAACTCTCATAGTTTTTCTAGTCATTCAGAGAGTTATTCAACATCATCGTCAGCCACTTCAGTTTTTCAAGATTTTCTGTTTCACTGCATAAAGTATCTGTTATGTTTGCCTTCTGTGGAACAATGTTTGACATTCAGTGAAATGCTGACCAATGGAAACTTTGGCTTGTCTTGAAAGGGAGAGATCCTGGTCTAAACTTGGTAAGGATATTTGTGTCAGAATTAAATGCAAGTGGTCAGTACATTAGAGGATATTTTCATAATATGTCAAATTTTGCTTCCTATGCAATTCCATAACTGCAAGTATTTTGGCATCAACACTTAGATATCAAAGATATTTAGTATAATGTAGTAATTATGGCAACCAAATTTAATTAGATATATAGACACATGCATTTCATTGATCTGCTTTTACTTGAACACTTAACTGTATTCAAACATATTCACAAGGCTGGACTCTCTTTAATCAATTAAGTGATTAGTTTAATGGCTAAATGTCTTGTATGTGCACCTTTTGGGGAACTACAAGAAGGGTAAGTCTTAGATGTCGCATGTTGCAAAGTAAACTTCAGAAAGCCTCTTTGCCATTCACTATCAACCTAAAAATGTCTACATATTTCTATTACATATTTAAGTAAAGAGTATTTATTTAAAATATAATTAAGGTTAATGACATTTTTTTTCTTTCAAGGGGCAGATATTCCTTTATCTTCTTAGCAATGATATGAGTGCTAGATGTTTGTCTACTGATCACTCGCCACCCTTCTCTTGTACTGACCTGTGCCAGAGGGAACTACATTTTCCAGGTTCCCTTCCCAACTATGAGGTAGTTTCAGCCAATGGAGGGACTTAAAGAAGCCTAGAGTGTGGGAAGAAGAGGCAAGGCGAGGGGAGAAGTTAGGGAATTTCTTCCTCTGATGCCTTCTAAAGGGGCATCTCTCACTGTGGCTATATTTCCTCCATTTTTCCAGCTGCTGTCAGACCCTACCCCTGATTCCAGTCCTGCTGAGGTGCCCCTCCGCGATTCTAATCTCAACTGATTTTCACTAGCTTTCAGTCTAAGAACACCAGATTTGTTGTTTCTCCAGCCCTCAGGGTGACTGTGTGGCTTCCTGCCACAATTGATATCCTCTGGGTTGACTCACTATTCCCTGGTTTCTCAGCTCTTCTATCACCTGAATAACCCATTCCTTGTATTAAATTCTCTCAAAACACCTACAGTGATTTTTATTTTCTTGACTTTATCCCTCACTAATATGATACATACACAATTAGATCCTAGTGAACTAATAGATAAAATATATCAACTCCTAACTCAAAAGCACTTCATGAAAATTTCCTATCCAAGATTGTTGTGCTTTGAATAGTTGTTCAAATATGCAAGGGTAATTTACAAATATTCTTTGAAGTGGGAATTATCTCTGGCATGTACTGTACAAGATGCAAATATATTAAGGTCAAGAATCATTTCCTGATTTTTCTAGGAAATATGTTATCACTTCTTTCATTATGTCAGTTTTCCAATCCTCTGTTTCAGTTCCTATTTCATTGTACTAGAGCAACATTCCTCTACCTTTGCACCATTGACATTTTGGGTGGAATAATTGCTTGTTGAGTTAGGAGAAGGGACACTGTCCTATGTGTCGTAGTATGTTTAGCAACATCTTGATCTCTGTCTGCTAGACTCCAGTAGCAACCCCCTATTCCACTTAGTTGCAACAGCCAGAAATGTCTCCAGACATTCCTAAATGTCCCCTGGTGGGAGGGGAGGAGGCAAATCCATCCTTAGTTGAGAACCACTGTACAATAATTATTTGTTTACAAATAGATTTCTTGTCTAGATTAAAAGTTCCTTTATGATGAAATCATAAGTGGAACATATTCTTCATTTGAATATAGTAATTCAAAACTTTACTCAAAACTTTATATAACTGTGCACTCAAAACTTTAATCAATGCATGTGTGAATTAATAAAGTATTAATAGCTATATGGATTGATTTTATCATATCAGCTTTCCTCCCAGAAGTTATAAGGGAGATAAAATACACACTGTTATGTATATACTTAAGGTAAAACTAGGAACCTTAAGGGCAAATTTTATTAATGTTAGAATTAAATCAGTTCCGGCAGGAATGTTATAATAATGAACACATTGTTCACATGGTGAGTGTTTTATACTATATTCAAAATGGTCAAAAAAATTATTCTGACATGAGTCTTATAACATCCTCTGTGGTACATAGAAATTATCACTATTTAAAAAGTGAGAAAACCAGGGCTCAGAGGGTGATGTGATTTTCCTAAGCTTTCATACATGAGAATGTGATAGCTAAGATTTGAGAAAGTCTTCTGCCTTCAACCCCAACCCTTTCAGTGCTCTTTTTAAAAGGTAGAGCTACCTGGGGTCATGTCCTCTAGAAGCTCTCTCCTTCCTGGGCTTGAAGGACTTGCTGTCCTCTAGTTCTCTGTCATCTTCTCTACCTTTTCAGGCTCCATCCTTTACTGCCATCTCTGCCTGGGTCTGCACACGGCCTGCTTCTATGCTGACCGCACATGACTCTTTAGGTCTTCTTCTTATGTCAGCCACTAGGTGTATGCCTCCTGCACCCAGGAACTCTATAGCCAAGGCCTGACTTCAAATCCTGCCTCCCCCACCACTTACTTTGCTGCTTTGGGAATTCTGTAACTTCTTTTTATAGCAGCTTCCTTACCTGTAAAATGATGACTGAAACTAAGACCCATCTGATAGTCCTAGGGGACTGCAAGGACCACAATAGTATAAGCTACATATAGTGCTTAGAAAAGTGCCTGGAACTTTGTAAAATTTGATACATATTAAGATATACTAACAAATTAAATAAAGCATATAGGCCTCCTTATCCCTGCGTTATCTCTCTTCTGGATTCTGAACCCAGAGCAGTAGAGGTGATAGAAAATGGAAGCAGCCCATAGGCAAGTGAGATAGAGACATCAGGAGACAGATAATAAATGATGAAGAAAAAACTCCAGAAATTTCTTCAGTGACTCATCTAGAAACAGTGTTTCTCTCTCCCTCTGTTTGCTTCTGTCTCTAACAAGCCACTATTGTTTTACTTAGCACCCTACATTGTAATTTGTGTTTAGATGTGTCTTTTCCTTCCAGCCTGTGAAACCCTTAATTCAGTGCATAGGTCATGGTCACCTCTTTATCCTTGGCACCTAGCAAAGTGCTTGACATGTCATTAGTACTTAATAAATCAATACTGAATGAAAGAATGAATGATCCAATGAATGAGTATGGATAGCTTTAGAAATGCATCTCCAAGGGAAAGCAAGTAGTTGGCTATAAGGCCAGGCTTGGGTCAGTACATGTGATTGTCAGAATTCTGTAGCCATGCCTTAAAGAAGCACTCAACAACCAGTTCTTGCCCCTTGGAAACACTCATACACTAGCTACTGCTTTAGAGCTTTAGCAAACCTGTAGCCTGGGTCACAGCCTTTTTATCTCCAACTCTTTCAGAAACCTTTATTATTTTTTTCTAAGTTTTAGTACTTTCTGTTACACATCAGTTTTCTATCTCTGCTCCTGATGTTTCCTAGTATTTCACAACCATACTGTGATGTCTTGTCTAGGTGTGGCATAAAAGGCTTTGTAATGGCATTGGCTAAATGTAGTGATGCCCAGAGGCAGGAAGCCGGACCCAGATGCCCTCAGAGAATTCCTTTTAGCATTAAAAATCCCCGAGGTAGATCCTGACAGCAGTACTTCTGTATTTGCTACACTTCTGTTAACCAGAGTTTAGTGGTTACGATCATATCTAAAGAAGGACTGCAGAGAGAAAAATCAGGGCCAGGTAATAATTGGTGTATGTCATACCAAGTGACAAGGAACTGGAAGAAAAAAAAAAAAAAAGTCTGTTTGTGTCTTGGCTGGATGAAAAACAAGGACAGAAAGGAAGGGAAGGGGCCCAGAACAGATATTTCAATCAATTTTCTCCACAAATAAACAATTCCACTCTTAATAAAGAGACTTCTTTTGATGATGGCCAGCTAAAGTGAACATTCTTTGCAGTAAAGTAGCTTTTAAAGCAAATTTAAGGGGTTGGAAGTGCCTAGGAGAGTTTATAACTAGCTGTCTTCTGTTTTTATGCCTCTCTAGAATCACCATCCTCCAAATTATCCCTTTTCCCCAACCCAAGGGAAGAGCAAATTTTCATTGGTCTAGATTAGTGTTGAGTGAAGACTTTTTTTGCGTCCAAACCAGAGCTCAGTCTACCAGTTCAATTTCAGGTTCACAGATCTGGGGGTGATGTTTTGGCTACTGACTTAAATGTGTTAATTTTTTAACACTCACCAGGTCGCCTTTTGAAGTTAACACCTTTTTAGGGAAAGTAAGGGAAATTCACACCTCTTCAGAAGCAACTGTTTTCGGAAGATTTACAAGAGTGTAATGTATGTTGATCCATGTTGAAACTCATCACTTGGAAAAAGCATAGAAGTTCGCTCTGGAAATTTTTTTTTGAAGATCACATATATAAAGAATGAGTTTATTTATTTGTTAAAAATATTTATAAAAGGCACAGCAAAAGAAGTTCCTGTGCTGGAAATTGTGGGGATACAAAAGTTACTTCTCAAGGAACCTAAGGTCTCAATAGAGACCTTTTACACATACTGGCTGTCTTCTCCACCAGATCTCTGCAGGCAGACTCCTCTTAAACTCCTCTATTTAATTTATTTTTAAAAAATTTCTAGCCTTAGCCCAGAGCATCTAAAGAATACCCTTAATAAATGTTATTGATTGCCATTCCAAGTCTTGAGAAATTCAGGAAATTTTTTTCTGTCTTGCCTTTGTACTTGTCCTGGTAAGTCAAAAGGTTTCATGCAGGCCAAGAAGCACATGAAAAGATGTCCAACATCATAATTATCAGGAAATGCAAGTCAAAACCACATGAGAAACCACTTCATATTCATTGGGATATCTACTATCAAAAAAGAAGGAAAAAAAACAGAAAATTACAAATATTGGCAAGGATGTGAAGAACCTGGAACCCTTGTACCCTATTTGTAGAAATTCAAACTAGTACGACTTCTATGGAAAACAGTATGACAGTTCCTCAAAAAAATAAAAATATAATTACCATATAATGTATCTATTTAATGTCTGTGGATATACACAACAAACGTGAAGGCAGAGACTCAGATATTTGTATACCTGTGTTCATAGCAGCATTATTTGTAATTGCCAAAAGTGAAAGCAACTCAACTATCCATCAGTATGAATGGTAAGCAAAATATGGTATATACATACAATGGAATATTATTCAGCCTTAAAGAGAGAAATTCTGATACATACTACAACATGGATGAACTTCAAACCTTATACTGAGTAAAAGAAGCCAGTCAGAAAAAGACAGTGTATAATTCCATTTTTATGTGGTACCTGGAGTTGTCAAATTCATAGAGAATTCACAGGAATAGAATGGTAGTTGTCAAAGTCTGAGGTAAGAGGGGAGATGGTTAATGGGTACAAGCTTCAATTTTGCAAGATGAAAAGGATTCTGGGGATTGGTTCCACAAAAATATGTATATACTTAGCACTACTGAATTGTATACTTAAAAATGATGAGGATAGAAAATTTCATATTATATTTCTCTTACTACAACTGAAAAAAAGCTTTCATTCCAAATACTGAATGAAGCAGTTATGTCAATGCAATGCAGAAGGGTGTCCTAATTCCCTCTGGATTCTTATACGTGAATGATGCAGGTCACAAATATGATATCACTCTGATTTTTATGAGCTGCAATATTGGAATTGTATCAATTTCAGAGTCCATTAACTTTTGATAACCAGGGTGGTTAGTGATATATAGTAGATTCTTTGTGTAGATAGCGTTCAGGTGTATGGACCCCACCCCACCATGTGTACATTAAATATGATGATGCTTAAAGGAAGTCAAGGCACATATTAAACAGTAAGGGAGTAATAATGTCTGTTCTTTTACAGTAAAGAGCCAAGAACATTTGTGATTTACATGCATCACAGCAAACATGGCAAATGTTTAGTAGTAGAATGTTCATTTTGTCCATAATACTTATCTCTAAAGTGAGGCCTTGAGAAAACGTAGCTCTGTGTTTCTCCATTGCTCTCTTTATTGTGGATTTCTCAATTTGTTGTCAATTAGTCACTTCAATGCAGTGCTGTAACCCTTAAATAGGAGACATCACTGTAAATAATATAACTGGGAATTTGAAGGGTATACACTATTAGAGAAGAACTTTTTTCCTTCACATTCCCTTTTCTTATTTTTTAAGAAAAAAAAAAATCCTTAAACACTATGATGAAATGTTTTATGTCTGTACTGTCTGCAGTAGGAAAATGTGGAATTAAGGAGAGCTATAAAATATAAAGACTCTAGACCTGCATATGATTATCCATATTAAATTGAAGTAAATTTACTTTCTATTGCTCACTGTGCGTTTTTCACTTGCAAAACAAGATTATACCCCCATTGGTCTTTTCAGTTTTCACAAATCCAAATGACTGGGAAGATTTGGGATCTCAAAGCAAGTTCTGTTTGCTCTTATACACTCACTATGCTAGATTAGACTTTGTTATAAAGGTAATTAATTCAAAATAATTAAAATGGATTGGCTTTTAAACTCTGCATCTGCCAGCTGAAGGAAAAAGCAGACAGTCAACATATCTGCAAATTTTGGGTCAAATCCTTTTTGGTCAAAAATTTGCAAAGAACAGGTTTTCTTGAAATATATACAAACACACATACATATACATGTACATTTATACTTATATATGTACATATATGTATATACACACATATATTAGTTTGTTTGCTGTCTATAGAAACCAAGATTAGACATTGATACTTATATCCCATCAGATGCAGATATTTTTAGGCACTCCTATCAGTGACCTTAGGATTTTTCTTTTTCTTCAAACCATTTTCTTACCAATTTCCAAGTAGTCACCATCCCATCTGGCCATTTTGGGTCCATCACTATCTTAATTTAGGACTTATTATTTCTCCATTCAGATCAGTGTAGTTATATTTCTGACTCTAGGATTTCTTCAACCAATATATACTTTTTAGTGGTGCAAAATTAATCTATTTAATCACCTGGTTTTCAACGTGCCCTTTTCTGGCTCATAAAATTCAAATGGTCTAAATATCCCATTACATTTAGTCCAGCTCCTGAGTCTTTGAAGTTCGCCTCAATCTGGACTTAGCCAGTCTCCCCAGGTTCACCTCCTAATGTCTTCCCTGAATTCTCACTTCGAGCCACACTTGGCTTTTTGCAGTTTTCAAAGTACTTTCTCCTGTGCTTCTGCTACCTCACCCACATGGAACTCAAGTCCTAGTTCATTGCCTACTAATTCTTTCTGCAGAAACCAAACCAAATGCTATCTCTGTAGCTCAGATGGTAAAGAATCTGCCTGCAATGCAGGAAACCTTGGTTTGATTCCTGGGTCAGGAAGATCCCCTGGAGAAAGGAATGGCAACTCACTGCAATGTACTTGCCTGGAGAATCCCATGGACAGAGAAGCCTGGCGGTCTACAGTCCAAGAGGTAGCAAAGTGTCAGACATGACTGAGAAACTAACACTACAACCTTCCTTATCATGTTGAATGAAAGTGATGCCTCCCTCTTCTGAAATTCTGAATCAAGACTCTCCTCTCACATGTTACTGACACTTAAGATGCTTTATACCTTAACTTTTTGTATATGCTCTCTTCATTCAGTTCAGTTCAGTCACTCAGTCGTGTCTGACTCTTTGCAACAATATGAATCGCAGCATGCCAGGCTTCCCTGTCCATCACAACTCCCAGAGTCTACCCAAACCCGTGTCCATAGAGTCAGTGATGCCATCCAGCCATCTCATCCTCTGTCGTCCCCTTCTCCTCCTGCCCCCAATCCCTCCCAGCATCAGGGTCTTTTCCAATGAGTCAACTCTTCGCATGAGGTGGCCAAAGTACTGGAGTTTCAGCTTCAGCATCAGTCCTTCCAATGAACACCCAGGACTGATCTCCTTCAGGATGGACTGGTTGGTTGGATCTTCTTGCAGTCCAAGGGACTCTCAAGAGTCTTCTCCAACACCACAGTTCAAAAGCATCAATTCTTCGGTGCTCAGCTTTATTCACAGTCCAACTCTCGCATCCATACATGACCACTGGAAAAACCATAGCCTTGACTAGATGGACCTTTGTTGGCAAAGTAATGTCTTAGCTTTTTAATATGCTATCCAGGTTGGTCATAACTTTCCTTCCAAGGAGTAAGCGTCTTTTAACTTTATGGCTGCAATCACCATCTGCAGTGATTTTGGAGCCCAAAAAAATAAAGTCTGACACTGTTTCTACTGTTTCCCCATCTATTTCCCATGAAGTGATGGGACCAGATGCCATGATCTTAGTTTTCTGAATGTTGAGCTTTAAGCCAACTTTTTCACTCTCCTCTTTCACTTTCATCAAGAGGCTTTTTAGTTCCTCTTCACTTTCTGCCATAAGGGTGGTGTCATGTGCATATCTGAGGTTATTGATATTTCTCCCGCCAGTCTTGATTCCAGCTTGTGCTTCTTCCAACCCAGCATTTCTCATGATATACTCTGCATAGAAGGTAATGAGCAGGGTGACAATAAACAGCCTTGACGTATTCCTTTTCCTATTTGGAAATAGTCTGTTGTTCCATGTCCAGTTCTAACTGTTCTTCCTGACCTGCATACAGGTTTCTCAAGAGACAGGTCAGATGGTCTGGTATTCCCATATCTTGACGAATTTTCCATAGTTTATTGTGATCCACACAGTCAAAGACTTTGGCATAGTCAATAAAGCAGAAATAGATGTTTTTCTGGAACTCTCTTGCTTTTTTGATGATCCAGCGGATGTTGGCAATTTGATCTCTGGTTCCTCTGCCTTTTCTAAAATCAGCTTGAACCGCTGGAAGTTCATGGTTCACATATTGCTGAAGCCTGGCTTGGAGAATTTTGAGCATTACTTTACTAGCGTGTGAGATGAGTGCAATTGTGCGGTAGTTTGAGCATTCTTTGGGATTGCCTTTCTTTGGGATTGGAATGAAAACTGACATTTTCCAGTCCTGTGGCCACTGCTGAGTTTTCCCAATTTGCTGGCATATTGAGTGGAGCACATTCACAGCATCATCTTTCAGGATTTGAAATAGCTCAACTGGAATTCCATCACCTCCACTAGCTTTGTTTGTAGTGATGCTTCCTAAGGCTCACTAGACTTCACATTCCAGGATGTCTGGCTTTAGGTGAGTGATCACACCATCTTGATTATCTGGGTTGTGGAGATCTTTTTTGTACAGTTCTTCTGTGTATTCTTGCCACCTCTTCTTAATATCTTCTGCTTCTGTTAGGTCCATACCATTTCTATCCTTTATCGAGCCCATCTTTGCATGAAATCTTCCCTTGGTATCTCTAATTTTTTTGAAGAGATCTCTAGTCTTTCCCATTCTGTTGTTCTCTATTTCTTTGCATTGATCTCTGAGGAAGGCTTTCTTATCTCTCCTGGCTATTCTTTGGAATTCTACATTCAGATGGGAATATCTTTCCTTTTCTCCTTTGCTTTTGCTTCTCTTCTTTTCACAGCTATTTTTAAGGCCTCTTCAGACAGCTATTTTGCTTTTTTGCATTTCTTTTCAATGGGGATGGTCTTAATTCCTGTCTCCTGTACAATGTCATGAACCTCCGTCCATAGTTCATCAGGCACTCTGTCTATCAGATCTAGTCCCTTAAATCTATTTCTCACTTCCACTGTATAGTCATAAGTGATTTGATTTAGGTCATATCTGAATGGTCTAGTGGTTTTCCCTACTTTCTTCAATTTAAGTCTATTTTGGCAATAAGGAGTTCATGATCTGAGCCACAGTCAGCTCCCAATCTTGTTTTTGTTGACTGTATGGAGCTTCTCCATCTTTGGCTGCAAAGAATATAATCAGTATGATTTTGGTGTTGATTATCTGGTGATGTCCATGTGTATATGCTCTCTTAGCTCTCACATTTTTTCCAGGAACTCTGCTCCTGGACATTCTTATAGGACCTGGTGTTTTGTGCTTTATATAGTAAATATTTATTGATGAAATATGTTTGGTTTACTCAATTTCCATAGTTTATTGAATAAATTTTTTAAGTTAATCAAATTTACAGTAGATAAGAAATATCATGCATGGATTATTTAACCAGCATAGCAAATTCAAGAATCATTTATTGAAATGCTTGCTTTGTTCAAGCACACCCTAGGTGTTGGGAGATAAAGAAGCTCTGACAAAGTAACTCCGGGCCCTCAGAGGAACTGAGTCAGGAAGCCGGTACCCAGGGACTAGCTGCCAGTATGGATCCTTGACTCCAGCTAAGACAGGCCCCCTGCCCTCATAGAGCTACATTGAAGAGGAGAGTAAATTGTAACTTTTGTGATTCCTTTGAACCTGGCAATGTCCATTAGATACAGAATACAAGCATTCTTTATGGTGGTCTATTTTCCTGACTATTTCTTCTCTCTCTAGTGAAGTCTAATGTCCATCAAACTCTTCTTCCTTTCTACTTATCCGTTCTTTTTCTCTTATAGGTTTTGAGATTTACTTTTTGTCTCTGATTCTCTTAAATATTATGATCATATGTCCAGGTGTAGGGATTTTCTCCCAGGAAATATATTCTTGTTTGGCAATCTATGAGTCTTTTCAATCAGATGTGTTTCATCTCCATTTCTTATAAATTCTCAGATATTTGGTCAGCTACTTCCTCTTACATCTACTTTTACCTCTCCATCTGGGTCTTCTATCCATGTCTTAAAATCTCTTCTTCTATCCCCCATAACTTTTTTTAATGCTTCCCTTTTGTCTTTTGAGAGAAAGTCTTGACCTGATCTTTAAACGCACTAATTGATTTTTGAGATGCATCTATCTTTTAAATACTTAGGGAGTTCTTCTTTTGTTTGGTATATTTTCCCCAGATTTTGAGTTGATTTCTTTTTCTAATTCGTATTTGATGATGCTCATTATGTGTATTTTAAATTCTTGCTATATTTTGTCCATTGATTCTATTTCATATATAAAAAATATAGTTTCAGTTTTTGTTTTTTCATATGCTTGTGCACTTCAAATAGTTGAAAGAGAATAATAGTCATATCTGTGGCCTTCTGCTCTCCAATTCACCAGACCTTTGCTCCACCCTAGTCACCCTAGCATATCAGGTGGTGCTGGACTGGAAGGGTACTAATGTATTCATGGTGCAATGGAAAATATGTACATCTAAGACACTCACCCTGAACCTTTACCATTATACAAATTTTTGTTTCCACTTTGGGTTTCTCATCTTTTTCTTCTTTACACACAGACCCCATGATCCAAACACTTTTGCCTCCCCCAGGGGTTTCTCACAGTTTTATTTTTCTTTTCTTCCTTCTCAGATCCAAGAACCTTTTTCTTCCTTCTGTGGTATCTCTATGGTAGGTAGGCTTGTGGGACATCAAGTTATCAGATGTGTTCATCAGCCTGTCTCAGATATTTTTACATGATTTCCCAGTTTAAAAATTGTACCCATTTTTAAATGTCCATTTGCCAAATGAACTATTTTAAGAAGTTTTCCTTTGCTTTTGGCATGATATTCAAGGTTTAGTTTTTGCTGATGTGTTCTTGGCTAGAAATATAAGGAGCAGATCCAACTTAAAAGGGACATGCCTGAAGCTTAGGCTACTGGAAAGCCTTAGTCAGGATTCAATCAGAGATGAGGAACCGCTAGAACATTATAGATAAGTAGCCAGACAGACATGGATATGTATAGTGGTTGTATATAGTACAAAGTTATGTGTGTAACTCAGTGAAATAGAGAAAAAAAATCTATAACAGGGATTTTTTTCTTAAACAGTTATGGGAGTAAGCTAAACTGTCTCTGCAAGGCTCTTTATGTCTTATGCTAGAGCTTGAAGTCCTGGGGTCAGGGAGTTGAAAAAAGAGAATGAATGTAACATGTAGGAGAGCAAGAACAAGCCAGAAACCACCAACACATGTTCTATGCCATATGTCAGCTCCCTGAATGAGAACCCATGTTAGTTTTCAGTGCCTACAACCTTGAGGATAATCACATCATGCAGAAATTAGTACTGCTCATCACTGAGTTTAGCACCTAGCCCAGGTGTTGGAAAAGCTGAAGGAGAATCCGTAGGACGACAGAACAGTTGCAAGTCCAGTTGCTAGCCCACATCAATGCAGTAAGTCAATACATGAGGGACAAAATGCATTTCTTACAAAATTGCCTGGTGACCTTGCGCTGACCTTTTGAGAATGTAAAACAGCCTGCCTGCTGCTTTACTCCCATCCTCCAACAGTCATGCCAAAACATTTTTCTTGTAGTCCACATGGCGGGGAGGGGGCGGGGGGGGGGGGGAGCGGATTCTGGGAAATGTAGTTCAGTCTAGTCAAATATTTATGGTTCCTCATTCTCTCATCCTATCTATGTTTGTCCCATTAAACTAAACATCATAATATTTTTCCCAGGATGAGAAAAATGGTTAAACTGTTATAGGAGTAAATATCTCCTCCAACCCATCCTTAGAATTTCCACCTTGCATTGACTTTTCAAGATTTCAAAAATCAGTTTCAACCAGTTGACAAAAAATATATAGAGTATGAACCATAGGCCTGGCCAAAAACAGATTACACCTTCAAATTAGGTATATTCAAAGACAATTTATGAAGGAAATATTTAAAATCAGTGGGCAGGATCTAAGGAGACCACATGGATAGTGCAGTGACTAGTAACAGAGATGTTCTTGACCCGCCTTTGCCCAGAAGGGTGGGAGAGTTCAGTTATCAGGGCCCTGATGGGGAAATCTCATAGAGGGAACTACCTTGAGAAATCCATAAACCTTCCAAAGGGAGAAACAGCCAATCCAAGCCATCCCTGAAAATAGATGTGCCAGAAGAATAGGTATTTTGACCTCTCTCCACCTTCCCTCTGATCTGCCATAGGGATTTCCCATCAACTACACACAACAAAATCCAGAGGGCAAAAGAGTGTGTCCTCATTCTCCCAGGGCAGTGAAAGTATACAAAAAGGAATAACTGAACAAGATTCAGCAAAACCATCAACATCATCATCTACACAAAAAGTAGAAAGACCTGAACATGGCTTGGGTCATCATTGCTATTTTAGAGATGAAGAAGGCAATGTGTTGAGTAATTGTGATTTATTAGAATTTAAGATCCTTTAAGGTCAGGAATATCTAAGTCATGTCACATCGCTAATACCTAGCACAATGTTTGGCTCAAACTAGGGGCTCAATAAGTGTTACATTAACTGACCTGAATGAATCAAATTGGATTATATAAAAAAGAGCCACAATTTAAACACTTCTGTCCTGAGTGCCACCTGTGTGTCATCATCTCCATATGTCACTTTAATTTTCAAATATCATACATGCTAGATACTGAACAATTTAACTTCCTTTTTAAATCCCTACCCTACCATAAATGATAAAAATCAAAAAATAGGAAAGAAAAAAATGAAAGAACCTGTGTCATTTACCAGATGTGTAATTGTCCTCCAATTAGATACCTATAGGCTGCAGCATTCTTAGTCCTGTTGAATCTTTTAGTATTGGGCATGAGTTGAGTAAGCGCCTTCTCATGCCTTCACAATTGCACAATAGCCAGGCAAGTGCTGAAGCCTTCTTACACTTGGAAAATGACTCCATATTTCTAATACTAGTTTTTCTTTGAAACTATTTGTAAATGATTTATTGTTGTAGCAAATCAGATCATGATAACATAAAGCTTTTTAGAGGTCATTAAAGAGTTTGGGGGAAGTTCCTACAAAGATGCTAGCCTTACATTGTCTGAGTGATAAGGCAAGTTAACAATTTATGTCAAAGTTTGCAAAATGTGTTTGTCTGATAAACAGTTTGCTCTGCGGGCATCAATCATACTTGCTCTCCGTGGTGTGTTGTATTTTTCATGAAGTGAACTTTCGTGACTTTGCCCATCTACAGGTTTTTGAGATAGTGGCATGCTAAAAAGAGCTACCATCTCCCCCTGCACAGTTGCATTTCAAATCTCATAAGGCAGCTGCCATCATGCAGGTTGCCAACACGGGCAACAGCAGCAGGGTTGGTACAGACGAAAGCTAGTGTCATTGGTAAGGGAAGTTTCAAACAGCCCTTGGATCAGAAAAAACAGATACACTAGGACAAAAAAGATAAAGTGTACATGTAAATGCACACTTCTTCAACAACAACATTTCTAGGTGGTATAAGGATCAAGTGGATACAATATCGCTCTGTAAGACTGCAAATATTCAGAAATTTGAGGCACTATATTGGGAGGCATTCTTAGGACATGAGGTAGTGCGCTGATGTCCAGTTTCAGCACTGGTCCTTGCTATGTCTCCTTTGGAAAACGAGGATAATAATACCTGCACCATCCACCTGGTCAGGTCATTTGGAGATCAGACACACACAAGCATATGAGTCAACTTTTTGAACTAAATCACTATGCAAATATAAGCCATCGCAATAAATGTTGGCTCAGGAGAGAGGATATTATTCGTTGTTCTTCCATGATTTTAAAAATAAAATAGAATAAAACATTCAAGACCACAGGACAACTTGGTGAACATACATTCAGCTTTCTGGAATCTTACCATTTTAGAAGCATTTGCAACTGCTTATAAATCACTTCTCAAAATTGCCCTGAGCTGCAATGATATTTCTGAGCGTGTGTTAAAAGCCTGTAAGTGCTTCTGTTCTTGAACAAAGTGAAATCAGGTTACGTTAATAGAAGTATTAATTAATTTTCTCTAATTTTATTCAGCAGAATTAGCATTATTGAAAAGTCTTTCCCATTCTTGAGTACCCTAAAGTGCAGGAGGCTTTTGAGATGGGGGCTCTGGCTGCAACCCCTACCAGTAAGTGTGCAGAAGATTATTCTCTAATTTGGAAACCTGAGACGTTACTAGGAAGTGCTGTGGGGTGTGTTATAATGAAAATACCAATCCTACATTAGCCATGGTTGCCATAAGCAAAAATCTTAATATCTTGGCCAAACCTACTTAAGGTTCATGTAATAAACCCGCATTCCTAATTTTATTAGTGATGTGCCAAGTTAAGCACTTTGCAGGCCTTTAGACAGATTTATAACTTGACTGTGCTGAATTAGTGGTGACTGACAAGAGGACATTGTTTTATAGGATGCTATTTAGATAAAAACCTGCAGGGTGTTTCTGTAATGTTGTCACTTCAAGTCCAAACAGGAAAAAAGAAATGTGTATTAAGAAGGCCTCTTCATTAGCTTTTATGAGTTTAATCTAGTGCAGTCAAATGCTTCCATATAAGGCAAGACATTTTAATGGACAGAGACAACCTTATCTCTGTTCCAGGTTTCAGAATAAAACAATCTCTTAGGCTTAAGTACTGCATCAAAAAAGAGTGTTCAGTGAATTCGTGTTGTTAAGCACTTAGAACAGTGCCTGGCACATAGCAAGCACACTCTGTTTGTTAAGTAAGTTAAATAAATTGAAATTTGTTTTTCTTGTTCTATGGTACTATCTACATGTTTACTCCCCGCTCCACCACTCCCCACCTCCCCCAAATCATGGTTACTCACTCTTCCCTTCATTTTCTTGCTAGTGGGTTTTTCCAAATTGTTAGTCATTAATTCCCTCCACGGTTTTTAAAATTCACATACCTCTTGTTGCAAGGAGGAAGATCAGAACCTTCTGTTTATTCATAGACATTAACGCGAACATTCCTGCTGGGTTTTCATCCTAAAAGTGATATCCCTGTAAATTATGGGAGATTGTACTGGCCTCTGATGACTTTCATGAAGATGTGAAGTTCAGGTGCTCACTGTACCTCACTATTAACATTCGAATAATTTCTGTGAACACAGTCCTTGGCAGCCATCTTGCTTTGGTTACTGGGAGAATAAATCTTTTTTAGAAACTAAAGCTAAGGTCTATAAAAGTGTTTTCTTCATTACCAAACAGGTCATTGGCCTGAACATCAAGTTCATTAATCCAAATCCTTACCCCTTTCTTTTTTCATTAAAAAAAAAACAAAAACAAACAAACAAACAAACAAAAAACACTCCCTGAACTCACTCTTCCCATCTAGACCAAAAGAAAAGATAACTCTATCCAAAGCTGATTTTATACAGTCTCACTATAAGACTTGACTTGAAACACAAACATTCAAATGAGAGATCTTAAAGGGTATGTTAGAATATGCATTATACTCTTTAAAAACAAGCCAAACAAAAAAAAAAAGACAGTCAATAATTGTGATATTGTTCTATCATTTAGCAAAAATATGTCCCTGTTGCTCCATATGATTAGCAGAATTAGATAACAAGCAGATTCCAGCGCACTGGGAGGGAAACACTGAAATGTGTCTTTGGTTTCTCCTGAATATCCCTATGCACACTTTGGATCCAGGTGGAAATTTACCAGGAATGCTATAATATCTTACACCAGCATTGTCATATTTTATTTAAGGAGCTCAAAATATCTAAAAATCATTTGTTATTTCTCCCAACTTTTGTCTAGCTGCAATTATCTTAATTTACACAAGTATAAACCCAGAAGTTAAATTACTCAAGCAAGGTCGTGGTGATGAAAACCTCTGCCTTTTATGGGGTTCATTTCCACAAAACATGGCCCCTCCCTGCGGGCTCTCAGCCATGTTGGTAATTCAGGTACAAGGACTACAAATTAGGCATCATCTGTTCCGGCTCTTGTTCCTAATGCTTGGGTCAAACGTCTGGTTACAAAGTGCAGGCTGACTGGATTTGGATCCCTGCCTCCTCCACAAAGTAACAGTATGATTACCTGAGGCTCACTTTTCTTGCCTGTAAAGCAAGGTTGATAATAGTATCTCTTCATTGAGTTATTTTGAGGATTGCATAGGAAAATAAATGTAAAGTTCTGTAAGCAATTGTTGGCACATAGAAAGTGTCTAATATATGCTAGCTTAAGCATTATCACTATTATTACCCTTATTATTCATCATTTTCTCTGAAATGAACAAAAATTCAAATTAGACCAGATCTGACTCCTGCTCTGTTTTCTCTGCATGGTTGCTTTCTAGGCATACACAAGGGTGAGTTTAGCTTGAGTATACTACAGGTACAGGGTACAGAGTCCTGAAAACTGTCATTTATCTGATATCCCAGGTTCGTCTAGATTCCTGCGTGCAGTCTGAATGTCTGCTCCAGCACACAGATTTAAATATATTTGTGCATGTGTGGGAGGGGCGGTTTGCACATATGTCTCTGTATGTAACCATGTATGCATAAATATATGCATGTATATATTTCCTATGGTAAAATTACATGATGAATATGACTATGCATGGCAACCCAGCACTAAAATTTTGTTTCATAGGTACTATATTAAAATTCCTATAAGATTAACTTTATCTCACAACTTTTGGTTTTATGCAGGTTCATATACTTTGACTCCTAGGTAACCAGTTGTCTATTTGAATTCTGGTTTCAAGGGCAGTTCCCATCACTACACATGGATCTTATGGTTTCTCTTCTATCCTCCTCTTCGCTGGTCTTGGATGGCAGATAAGCCTTTCTCTTCCCTCATCTGCACCATTAACTGTGCTACATGCTTTCTGGGGCCTGAATAAAGTCACATGGCTGAGATGCCATCTCTAATCCCATTTTCCATTTGTATGCTGGATTTTGTTAACCACTTTTTAAATAAAAATACAGCATGATTCTAATGTACTAAGGAGTTCCACGGATAACCATATAATTTCAAAATGATACTGATTTTGTTTATATGCAGCATAATCTTTTACAGTCCTTAGTCTTTATTTGAAGCATTGCAAAGTGGATTTTTATGAAAGGTATTATAAAGGACTCCTTGTTTCTTCATAACAGATCTGAACGTTAACTGATCAGAGTTCAGATAAATAGTCTTTACTCTCCATTAAAATATTAAAAAGCCTTTGGTAAGAAACTGGCATAAAGATCCTTCATTCTTGTTTAATGAACACTTGTTGGCAAGTATAACACTTTAATAGCTTTGCAAAATGAATTTTGTGTGTGCATCCTCCATTTCCCTGTCAGACACTTGTCCAGGTGCTGGAAATTTATTGGGGGAAGCATATTTTTACTCATTAGTTTTGTATTTGATTACAGAACAGTAAAATATGAACCACCAAGTCCCCGAGGCATAGCTGTGTACATTGAGATTAGTAATTGCATGTCATCGTGTTTTCCATTGGAATTTATATGGACAGATAGGATAGGTGCTTCTTAAGTAGGTTTAAAAGCAAAGCAAATTTGTATTTAATCTTTTTTGCAGCTATAGTTTCCCTAATGGAGAAAAGGTTAGCCTATATCATATATTTTAAACATAGTTTTAATTTATTTTTTTCTCTTCTCTGTTTTTTTTCCTTCACAGTTGAAGCATATCAGATTTTCATGCCAACCACTACTAAAAAAATCAGTGCCTATAAGGACGATATGATATAAAACCTGTCAACAGACACCAGTTTTGCCCACATTCCAGCAAGCACAAAGAAGAAGGATGATTATAGGTGTAGACAAGCTTTGCCATTCAAGCAAGGAACTTAAATACAAAACAGAAATTACAGGTTGATTTTCAAGATACATTCTTTTTGAATCTACAAAGTTGTGTTTATATATGTGTGTGTGAAGACTGTAGTTTTCCTCTTAAGCAAGTTATGTGTTTGGAATCTGAAGTTGTATATTTTTTAGTTATGCTTGCAAAGAAAAATTATCATTTTATTGGCAGTATAATAATAATAATAATAAGTGCATTAAATAAGTGATATTGCTTTAGACTGTGTTATGGTTAAATAGTGCCAATCATGCTGTGTTCTTTTCTATAAAGACGCTCATAAACACAACTTCCAAAACAGAATCTAATGAGGTACTTAATGGTCACAAAAATGGCATGTTTGATAATTAATGTTCCTTACTGATTTTTTGCTGATGCAGCATAGTGATAAATAGGAACAGAAGTTAACTAAACATATTCTTGAACCACTAGTTAAAATGAGAGCACAAAAAGAACTTTAGTAACATCATTTACTATAGACCAAAACAACATTTGATAGCCTCCTTCTAAGATGAGCAGGAAAAGTCTAGGCAGACAACCACAAAGCTTTTCTGTTCTGAGAAGCAGAAACCCCTTTTCACACGGAGGAGTATGAGACAGTTGATCTGACTTTGCTTATAGTATATTTCATTGACAAAAATTAGGAGACTTTGCTTGCAAGATTCCCAGCTACCAAGAAATAAATACAATTTTTTGAACACTTACTATGTGCCAGGCAATTCTGTACAGAAGTTATATTATACAAATCATTGTTCTCATTTTAAAGATTAGGTTACTGAGGTTTAGCAAAGGTAAGTCTTTAACAGCAATTAGTAAGAGAGGCCATTTACAAGAAAGGCAGTGATGAATAAAGAAAAGATTGCAGTTCTTACTGAGCAATGAAACCCGAGTTTGAATTCATGAGCTACTATTTTTTGCAGCTATGTGAGACAGCTTCTTTCAGCCTTAGTTTTTTATCTATAAGAAGAGGATAATAATACTTTATAGTGTTTAAGGATTAGAAATCATATCTGTAATGCAGGTTAGATATGACTTGAAGATACTAAATGATTGTGAAATGGTCCTTTCACGATCCTCTCAGTCCTTTCTTGGTAAAATACACACACACACACACACACACACACACACACACACACAAAATACTTCCAAAGAATTCAGCAGGAGTGAAATTGGAAGAGAGGTACCCCTACCTCCAAAACTCAGGACCTTACCAATATACCACTCTATCTTCTTTAAACATGTGCTAAAGGGAAATTCCTTGTCTCATAGCATACAAAGCAAGTTTAATTGTATTAGATACCTGAATCTTCAAATGTGACACATGACTTTATAATTATCTTTAATAAAAGTATATTAAAGACTAGTCAATTTCATGACTCCAAATCTAGCTTTGTGTGACCTTTGGAAACTATTTGTAATAATACTCAATGAAATTCTGTTGCTCAAAAGACATGCAGAGATTGATTCTCTGTATCCCCAGTTACTAGTTATGAAATCTGATTTGAGGTGTGGCATGTGTGCTATTATTGATGTTACATTGAGTGGTTGACTTGAGACTCCTTATTAATGGAGAACAATCTAAATCAAAATTAAAATGTAGAAAAAAAAATGACCTAAAATCTTTATTAGACATTAGTCTTTTAAAAAGAAGAAAAGAGTACTGTAGTTAAAAAACTACCACTTCCAGTTTGTTTGTTTTTTTTTCTTAAATTGCATCAGTGTTTTATGGCAGATGGATCTTGTTTATTCTTTATTGTTGTTGTTTGTAAATTCCCATTGACTTCAAAAGGGGCATGCCTACTAAGAATAGTGTGTGTTTCACAGCTGAGATTTAAGGGATTTGAGGGACTCAGAAAAGCTGAGAGATAATTGAAGACTCACAGGGGAGGCATAGAAGAGATCAGAACAGCAAAGGGAGGCTCAAGGAGGATTTTAGGAGCTCCAAAGGCTATGAGGGGATCAGCGTAACAAGCAGAAGGCAAAGGAGCTCCTAACGGTAGAGGAATGATGAGAGGGAATTAGAATGTCATGGGGGACATCAACAAAGAGGATATAAGGATGGATAACTATCCCCAGAATGCTCCATTCATCCTGGGCAGCCTCACCTATCCCCATGGACTAGATCTAGCCTATATGCTAATAAATCATTCCTTAGTGTCAGGCCACAAACCCACTGTCTGCTGAACATCTTCACTGGGTTGGCCAATAAACCCTTCACTCTCAGCGTGTCCCAGATTGAAGTCATCATCTCTCATCCCTGACCCGCATCTTAGGTGTCAGAATAGCTCAGAGAACCTGTCTGACTTGTACCCTCCACTTATAATCTTCTGGTGCTCAACAGGAATTCTTGCACTTGGCTTCTCTCTCTGCTTAATTACTCTAGGTTGATGTTTTGATTTCAGTGCCTGCCTGACTTTCAGCTTTACCTTTGCTCTATGCTTTGTAGTCCCTCTGGTCATACCTGGGTCTTACAAGCCCATATCCCTGAAGAGATCCAGTGTCTATCTTTGTACTTGTCTAAGAGAGGGATTTACTTTTTATCTAATCTAGGTATTGTAACTTGCTCTAGATTCCTCCCTTTTCCTTATCTTCTTTGTCTGATAAGCCACCAGGTTTTAGCAATTCTTTTTTTATTGTCCCATTAAAAAAAAGGCTGACTGCCTAAGAATTGATGCCTTCAAACTGTGGTGCTGGAGAAGACTCTTGAGAGTCCCTTGGACAGCAAGAAGATCAAATCAGTTCATCCTAAAGGAAATCAACTTTGAACATTCACTGGAAGGACTGATGCTGAAGCTGAAACTCCAATACTTTGGCCACGTGATGTGAAGAGCTGACTCACTGTAAAAGACCCTGATGCTGCAAAAGATTGAGGGCAGGAGGCGAAGGGGACAACAGAGGATGAGATGGTTGGATGGCATCACTGACTCAGTGGACATGAGTTTGAGCAAACTCCGGGAGATGGTGAAAGATAGGGAAGCCTGGTGTGCTGCAGTCTAGGAGGGCGCAAAGAGTCAGACATGACCGAGCGACTGAACAACAAAAACTTAGCAATTCTATCTCAAAAAGATTTCTCCCAATCCTTTATGCAATTCTTACCTTTTCTTCCACTGTCATTTCCTTGAATTCATTATTTTATCAACCTTCTCCTGGAACAAAGCAATAGTCTCCTACACATCTCCCTGTCTGCACTGGTGGTGGTTAGTGATTTAGTCGCTAACTCATATCCGATCTTGTAGCCCACCATCCATGGATTTTCCACGCAAGAATACTGGAGTGGGTAGCCATATATTTGCCTAAATCATGATTCTGAAATATATATATATATATATAAAATGCAGTGAATTTCAGTTGCTCAGTCGTTTCTGACTCTTTGCAACACCATGAACGGGAGCATGCCAGGCCTCCCTGTCCATCACCAACACCTGGAGTCGACCCAAACTCCTGTCCATTGAGTCAGTGATGCCATCCAACCATCTCATCCTCTGTCGTCCCCTTCGCCTCCTGCCTTCAATCTTTCCCAGCATCAGGGTCTTTTCCAATGAGTCAACTCTTTGCATCAGGTGGCAAAAGTATTGATGCTTCAGCTTCAGCATCAGTCGTTCCAATGAACACCCAGGACTGTACTCCTTTAGGATGGACTGGTTGGATCTCCTTGCAGTCCAAGGGACTCTCAAGAGTCTTCTCCAACACCACAGTTCAAAAGCATCAATTCTTCGGTGCTCAGCTTTCTTTATAGTCCAACTCTCACATCCATACATGACTACTGGAAAAATCATAGCCTTGACTAGATGGACCTTTCCTGACAAAGTAATGTCTCTGCTTTTTAATATGCTGTCTGAGTTGGTCATAACTTTCCTTCCACGGAGCAAGCGTCTTTTAATTTCATGGCTGCAATCACCATCTGCAGTGATTTTGGAGCCCCAAAAAATAAAGTCTGTCGCTGTTTCCCCATCTATTTGCCATGAAGTGATGGGACCAGATGCCATGATCTTAGTTTTCTAAATGTTGAGCTTTAAGCCAACTTTTTCACTCTCCTCTTTCACTTTCTTCAAGGGGCTCTTTAGTTCTTCTTCACTTTCTGCCATAAGGGTGGTGTCATCTGCATATCTGAGGTTATTGATATTTCTCCCAGCAATCTTGATTCCAGCCTGTGCTTCCTCCAGCCCAGCGTTTCTTATGATGTACTATCCATATAAGTTAAATAAGCAGGGTGACAATATACAGCCTTGACATACTCCTTTCCCAATTTGGAACCAGTCTGTTGTTCCATGTCCAGTTCTAATTGTTGCTTCCTGACCTGCATACAGATTTCTCAAGAGGCAGGTCAGGTGGTCTGGTATTCCCATCTCTTTCAGGAGTTTCCATAGTTTGCTGTGATCCACACAGTCAAAGGCTTTGGCATAGTCAATAAAACAGCAATAGATGGTTTTCTGGAACTCTCTTGCTTTTTCTGTGATTCAGCAGATGTTGGGAGTTTGATCTCTGGCTCCTCTGCCTTTTCCAAATCCAGCTTGAACATCTGGAAGTTCATGGTTCACGTATTGTCGAAGCCTGGCTTGCAGAATTTTGAGCCTTACTTTACTGACGTGTGAGATGAGTGCAATTGTGCAGTAGCTGAACATTCTTTGGCATTGCCTTTCTTTGGGATTGGGATTGGATTAATATATATAATTAATCTAGTTAAAATCTTTCAGTGTCTCTCCACTGCCTTCCAAACAAGTCCACTTTAACATGGATAGAAACTCATTCTACTATCATTCCCCTTACTTCTTCAACATCACTTTCTGCCATGCCTCATCTCATGTTACCCTCCAGGCTGTCCTGTCTTGCTTCCACACCTTTGCTGTTCCCTATATTTGAAAGTCCTTCCCTCAGCCCATTCTCCTCCCACTGTCAACCTGGTGAACAATTCATTCTTTGCAACTCAGCTCCAGTGTCACCCCACTGAGGTCTACATTCAGTCTCTACAGTCACGGCCAGACACACCCAAACAGCACTACCATGGAAGGAAAAGGGCCAAGCCTGTCCCATGCTTACAGGTAGACACACACCATACAATGGGAACAGTCTGGCCCATACCCCAGTCAAGACACTGGGAGGAGGTCTAGCCCAGCATATGCAGCATGGAATCTTTGGAACAAGTCAATATGCTACAGAGGAAAACTCAAATCTGGAGAAAGTCAGATGAAATCCATGGCTTTCCTAACAGGGAGATAAAGATTGACAAAGGGAATCCAATAGCAGTCAGTTAACTTGAGTAGGCAGATGGTTACCAGACACATGGGAATTTTGTTAGAAAGTGTCGAACGACAGGCTCTATGCTTAGGGATAGCTGGATGGCTTAATAAAATAGTTTCAGGCACAGAAAAAACACAGGACAAGGTTAAAAAGAAGAAACTTAGAAAACAAATCAGTTGTGAGAAATGGAGGCATGCGTTAAAAGAGTCTATGCAGCAGAAGGTGATTTGATGTGGTAGGGAAGCACCTCCACACTGGACCGGGGCCTCAGCCCTCAGCCCTCGGCTTAAAACTGAGTGGAGCTGGACCCTAGTAAGAAAGTGTGGCCACAGCCTTGCTGTGAAGGGACTGTGCAGTGGAGCCAGGGAGGGCCTAACACCCTCCACGTGCTAGCTGACATCAATTCTGTCAGGGGGACAACTTTTCTTGCCATTTGGCCTAATTTTTCTCCTTAATTGAATTCAATGAAATTTGAAGAGCAATCATTAAACCATTATGCCTTACTCTTGTTACACTTTCTCATATTCTTCTTCAGAAAAATCTCTCTCTGATATTTGCAGATTGCCAGTGTTTGTACACTGTCAACACATCTCTGTTACTAGTCGCTTAGTAAGCCTTGTTTCTAGTTTACATCCTTAACCTTCCTGTATACGCCAGGTCTTTTGTTACACAAGCGTGTCCCTAGCGCAGGTTTGCCCTCTTTCTAACATGGAAACATCCCTTTCAAATGGGGAATCCAGGAGGCAACACTCTCAGTGCTGTATACACACTGTCGACCACGCAAATGGTGCAAAACCATAGCTCCTCATCCTCCCCGGTGGCCCAGAAGGTAAAGAATCGGCCTGCAGTGCGGGAGACTTGGGTTCAATCCCTGGGTCAGGAAGATCCCCTGGAGAAGGAAATGGCAACCCACTCCAATCCACTCCAGCTCCAGTGTTCTTGCCTGGAGAATTCCATGGACAGAGGAGCCTGACAGGCTACAGTCCATGGAGTCACAGAGTCGGACACGACTGAGCATAGCACAGCCTCTCTGAAGGAGGCCCAGATTTGCCTGCTCCTCCGGGGAAAACTTCAGTTTCCTTTCTCAAATTATAATGATCTCCTTGTCTGAGCTGGTAGTAAGCAGTCAAATCACATCCATATACCTGAAGGATTTAGTTTGATTTTTTTGCTTAGTAGTTACCTGCAGCAGCTTTAAAGACAACCCAGCTTTGTGATTGGGTGTTTGCTATACAAACCTGGGCAAGTTCCTTCACTTCTATGTGCCTCAGTTTCCCTGTCTGTAAAATGCACGTGATCTATAGTTCAAAAAGCTGCTGTAAGGAGAAAATATATGTGATCACTTCATACAGTGTCATCTAGTAATTGCTCAACAAACCAGTTAGTCATTGTTCTGTACGTGGAACATTCTGGGATCCAGATTCTTCATCAGAGCATTTTTTCCAGTTATAAAAACTGACATTCTCTGAGACTGTAGGAATTGACGGAACATGTTTTCCAGGCTTTGGGGGTTTCATTCCACCCCTATTGAGGGAATTGTGTTCTCCTCTCTCCCTATCAACAAGGGTAGATGTCTCTACCATTTCATTCACTCTTTATAAAATTGCCTGATGGGAAATTCTAGGACATTCCTGTCACCTAAAAATTAATTTGTGTTAATTTATATCCTCTCTGGTTGGAGATTCATGCTTAAATGTATTTAATAAGTACTATCCCTTCTCCTTCCCAATGCATATCAAAAAAAAAAAAAAAAAATGCTGACAGCATGTTACAGATAAAACTTAGAGGAGAATTCTGATTGCCCTGAAGTGCTTTGATTATTGACGGCCTGCATGGTTCATATACATCCATCATCTTCTTCCTTTTCATCTTTACACCAAATCTACAAGGTAGCTATTACTATCCCCATATTACATAAGAGGGAACTGAGGTTCATTGTTTTTAAGTACATTAGAACCAATTACCTGCAAAATCTAGATCTCTTCATCCCATCTCTCAAGCTTATTGCACTCTCTCAGGTCATTGGCTCTAAAGGCAGTGGATTTTCAGGTCCTCCTCGGCCACTATACGGCTCTTAGCAACTTTAAATTTGAAGCCAACATTTCTGGATTTGAATCCTGTTTTTATCTTTTGTGAAATGTGCAATCTGAGCAAGATTTTGCTACTAGAAGCCTGATTTCCACCTGTAAAATAGGTAGTATAATCTTTTCATGGGCTAGATGAGCAAACTTCCTACTACATAACATGAATGGTAGCTCTTTTCTTTTCTTCCCATTCTTTTCTTTCTCTTTCAATTCCTTGGCAAACATCCTCAGCTCTCTTTTTTTCTTCCTGAACAAAGCTCCTTTGTCCATGTAATCATTAATAATTTTCATGTATATTCAAAGTCAAGGCCAAAACTTTGACTTTTATGTTAAGGATCCAAAATCTTGAGATATACCTCACCACTTTCCACCTGAAACACTTTATGATTGAAATAGGCATAGTTCTACTTTGTCTTATTTGAAAAAGCCACCACCTGTTGTATAGGAAGAAGTGAAAGTAATATGGTGTTAGCTGGAGTGTGAAGGGGGAATTAATGTTTTTATTTTAAATATCACAGAAAGGAGTCCCTACCCTGCCCCTGCCCCCAGCAGAAAATGTCACAGCAATTGAAATTTGTAGTGTGACATCACACTAGTCATTAAATTATTTCTGAAACTTCAGAATAGTTTGTCAGGAGTTGTTTGGGGAATAACCAAATGCTTTAATTTTCTACCCAACTTTGATGACTTTGTTTTTAATCTAGAACATTCAAACCAATTTCTGGAAACCAGCAAATATCACCAAATTTCTCTTTCCTGATTTTGACCTACCCTCAAATTAATAAAGCTGATCTTTGTCAGTTCTTGGATACACATATAACCTCTGTTTTGAAGGTAGTGTATCTCAATGTAGAGAGACTGGGCCACCCTCAGACTTGGGTTCAAAGGGCAGTTCCTTCTCTTAATGTCCTGTGTGACTTTGGGCAAGATCCTCTGAGTCTTCATCACCTCACCTCTAAAAGCAGAGTGTTCATTCATCCTCCCATAAACAATCATGACATGGGAGCACTGCTCTAAACTCTAAGGTTACATCCAACACAAAACCTCCTGCTTTCATAAACTTGTGTTCTAGCTGAGAAGGTGGATACTAACAAGTAAACACATAAATAATACCTAATCTGTAACATGTCATATGGTGAAAAATAATCCAGAAAAACATAAAGCAGGCTCAGGACAGCTCAAAGTGCCAATGAGAATGGGGATGGACTGCTGTTGACCCCAGAACACCAGCGAATTCACATTGCCCGCCTGCTATGAGGGGTTTGAAAATAGATTGCCTAAAAGAGTGTGGACAAGAGTTCTTGTGAACTTTTGGTTGAATATGATGGGTGGAAGCAAAAATGACAAACGTAAACACAACAGACAATGAAACAAATATCTAAAGTATACTAACACACATCCTAGGAGACATACAATGTCAGGCTTTCCTGTGTGATTAGTTAGTGTATTGGAATTCTGTTTCTGACATGTAACATGGGAAAATTAGCCACTTTGTCCCTCTGCACCTCAACTATCTTCTCTGTCAAATGAACTGAATAAAATATCTCCCCCACGGAATGGTCCCTAAGGATTGTCATATAGTAACTTTATGAAATGGCTATTACTTGTAGAAATAGCCCACATTTTGGAACCATGTGATAAAAGTCAGTCTAACCAAGCACAGGGTTCTGCCCCGACCCTTTAAGTATCAAAAGTAGAATTCATTGTTCAAATTCTGATAGTCAAATTTCTTCAGTAAATGTTAAAAGCAGCGGCCCTCTTCACCAGTCTGCCATGACTATTTTAAACTCAAGTGAATGCAAATGTTTTTAGTGGGATGTCAGTTGTGTCAGTGAATGAAACTGAAGTCACTCCAGCAAATGATACAAACAGATTGTTGTAGCCTGGATGAGCGTCATAGAGCCAAACAGAGGAACAGCATACAAAATCCCTAGATATGTCCTTCCTTTTGTGACCCAGTCCCCCCGACTGTTGTCGTGGGCGATATTCAGCTGGCAGGTGCTGTCACCTGCTGCTTATGATTACCCCTTGGAGAGCTCTTAGAAGAATATTGTCATTCTGAGATTCCATACTCACCTCTTGTCTGATTTCAGCTCCACTTGAAACTGAACAGAATCCCATTAATTATCACTTCAGGTAGTAAGTCAGTTTCTCATATGTGAAAAGAATGCGGCAACTCAAGTCCTTCTTTTTGTTTGGGATCGCCAAAGAGTTATTACAGATGGTATTGAACTCATAAGAATAATTTTAGCATTACCACAGCAACAAAGCATTTTGTAAATGTATAACCTTGTTTTTTCTTAAAAAGACCTGAATAACTGGGAAGTCATATCGCTGGCTTAAGTGCGATAGCTCTTCTCTCTCTCTCCCCCCTCTGACTTTAAAAGCATGCATTCAGTCCCCTGCTTTAAAGTCAAGGCAACGTGCTGATTGACTGTGCTGACATAATTGTGTTAATGACAAGACACGACGGCTACATTGTTAGATGGGTCGCTTATCATCACTATTTATTTAGTTCGCTCTGCCAAGTCTGAATTATACTTTTATACATTGTGGTTAGAGTCAGTCATTTAAAGTGCTTCACTGTTGAAACAACATTTTTTTACAAGTCTTTTAGCTGTAGTTCAAGAGAAAAAAAAGCCCTCTACAGCATCATTAAACAGGGTTCAAAGTAAGTCCTTGCTGAAAGATGTGAAGTTTGAGCTCTTAGGAAATGAAATCTTTGATCTCCAAAATGATTAGTGAAAACATTTTTGTCCACAG
This sequence comes from Dama dama, assembly GCF_033118175.1. Taxonomy (NCBI): domain Eukaryota; kingdom Metazoa; phylum Chordata; class Mammalia; order Artiodactyla; family Cervidae; genus Dama; species Dama dama. The sequence continues at coordinate 55,207,146 of NC_083700.1, forward strand.
GCCCATTTTTATCTCATGGTAAAGAAAATAATACAATTTAATCTACATAATACTCATTCTGAGGACTCCAGTCAGCCTCTGGCCCCAGGGTCTGCAAGTTCTCCCTGATCTTTGCTGGAGGAAGAAACGAGACAGGCCTATCTCTCAAGGCATCAGCTCTCTTTGGCTGAATGGAGAGGGACCTCACTTACATGGTGCCACCACCATATTTCAAGGCTGTGACATTCCCAGGGCTTTATTTTTTCAGGCAAAAGCTAATTTAAAAGTTAATATAAAAATGAATAACCCTGAGTCATTAGAGCTGTTGAAGCAATGCATCTTCCACAAGCCATGCTGTGACCATAAGAAGTGCATTCTTAGGGATAAGTGAAAGTGAGAGCATTAGTTGCTCAGTCTGATCCAACTCCTTGAGACCCTACAGACTGTAGCCCGCCAGGCTCCTCTGTTCATGGAAATCTCCAGGCAAGATACTGGAAGGTTGCCATTCCCTTCTCCAGGGGATCATCCAATCCAGAGATTGAACCCAGGTCTCCCACATTGCAGGCAGATTCTTTACCATCTGAGCCACCTAAGAAAGGAGAATACATGCTAGTGTAGCTAGCACACGGGCTGAAGAACTCCAGATTGGCTTGTCAGAAAAGGATGTAAAAAAGGAATTGTTAAACCAAATGCTCAGATTGTCCTTCATAGATCTGACTTCCATTCCAGTCTCATCTTTAATTTTGCTTTAGATGTATTTTAATACCATATTTATTTACCAGGTACCAGATCCTACTTTAGTCTCTGAGCTATACTAATGAACAAAACCAAGCTCAATCCTCATGCAGCTTCCATTCTACAAGAGAGACACCAGAGCAATCTTGTACATGAATGTTAAACACTTGAACTAGAATTTCTCTAGAATATATATAAAGATGTGGTTGCTGGGCAAATGATATGCTTACCTTTAGTTTTATTGATATTACCAAACTGGTTTCCAACATGTTTGTGTCAATGTATGTGCATGAGAGCTCACCTTCATCTCACCAACATTTGATAGTTCATACTTTTAGATTTTGCAAATCTAATGGATAATAAATTTTATGCTATTATAAGTTAGACTTGTTTTTCATGCCTGTTAAGGAGGTTCACATGTTTGTTGTTCAATCACTCAGCTTGTTGTTGGGTGTTAGCCATTCTGTCTCTTCTTTTGCCTGTCCGTGTCGCCTGCTCATTTATTTTTGCCACTTGCTTATTTTCAAATGAAAATGCTTTTCTTTTCCTCATTGATTTGTTGGGAGTTTTTATATGTCCAGATAATAATGCTTGTTGGTTTATAAACTGCAAATAATTTCACCCAGTTTATTCTCTTTATAGTATCATTTTCAGGACAGAAGTTTCTAGTGCTGACAAATTTTTCCACTTTTTTCCTTATGACTTTATTATTGAATTGACTTGTTTGTCATTTGTATCATAAAGATATGTTCTAATTTCTTCTGGATTTTTTAAGTTTTGCTTTCATCTTTAGATCATTAATTCACCAGGAATGAATTTGTGTGTTTTGTATGAGGCAGGAGTTCAGTTTTTTCTCATATGATTACTAGGTATTAACATGACAGACCATGGATTTGTAGTGCCACCTGAGTCACATATTATATTTCTGTATTTCCATGGATCTCTTCTGGACAACTGGTTCAATTCCTTTTCTATTCTACTGGTCTAACATGTCTACTGTGTCTGCAAGATCACTGACTCAGTCATGTTTAACTTTTTGAGACTGCGTGGACTGAAGCCTTCCAGGTTCCTCTCCCCATGGAATTTTTCAGACAAGAATACTGGAGCAGATTGCCATTTTCCACTCCAGGCAATGTGTCTACTACTGACCCAGTATTACACTGTCTTAATTCCTGTAAGTAAAATTATAATGATAATGTTCCTTGTATATAATACGACACGTGCGCTCAGTTGTGTCCAACCCTTTTGTGACCTCAGGGACCATAGCCAGGCAGGCACCTCTGTCCATGGGATTTTCCAGGCAAGAATATTGGAGTGGGTTGCCATTTCCTTTTCCAGGCGATCTTTCTGACCCAGAGATCGAACCAACATTTCCTGCATCTCATGCATTATAGGCTGATTCTTTACCACTGCGCCACCTGGGAAGCCCTCTATATAATATGATCTGCCCCATCTTATTCTTATCCTTCTAAATCAATCTATTTCTTTGAATTTCTATATTATTTTTATAATAATTTGTCATATAAGATTTTAAGTGCTATTTACATTTGATTACGCTTCATAGATTAATTGGGAAAAAATTATATCATTATAATAACGTCTTCTTATGGACATTATAATAATGTCCATAAACATGGTTTCTCCATTTATTTACATCTCCTTGAAAGTTTAAATCTTTCTGTTTTAAACTTTTCACCTCTTAAAACTTTTTTTGGAATCTCTTTTCTAAATATTTATCTGATTGTTTGCTAACTTACAGGCATGCACTGCATTTTTTGTATTGATCATTTAGCAAAAAATTTGAAGGTTTCTTTGAAATCTTAAAATTTATCAGTACATGATCTTTGTTTTCTTTTTAATAAGTTAATGATAAATTATAAATTTTATCTCTTTATTTTTATTTTTAAAAATTTCTTTATCTTATGTAATAGGTACAGAATCTCCAGCACAAAAGTGAGTGCATATTTATATTGTCACTGAAATTTTTTTAAATGTTTCACTATTAAGTATGATGTTGGCGCAGATTTAGTCATTATTTTATTCATTTTGAAGAATTTTCTCTTTACAGGTTGTTATGGGGCTTCCCAGGTGGCGCTAGTGGTAAAGAACTCACCTACCAAAACAGGAGATGTAACAGACACAGGTTTCATTCCTGAATCAGGAAGATCCCCTGGAGGATGGCATGGCAACCCACTCAAGTATTCTTGCCTGGAGAATCCCATGGACAGAGGAGCCTGGCAGGCTACAGTTCATAGGGTTGCAAAGAGTCGGACACAACTGATGTGACTTAGCATGCACGCACAGACATTGTTATGAGTTTTTGTCAGAAAGTATTAAGTTTCTTCAGTTTTTCCACATGTAGTAAGTGGTCTCATGCCATTTTTTTTCCTTTAATTTGTTAATGTAGTGAGTTGTTTCCATAGAGTTTAATATTAAGAAAAACACATTCTTAAAATATATTTAATCTTGACATGATGCATTTATTTTAATACAGTAACATATTATTGGATATATTTTATTCATAATTTATTTTGTTTCATTTTAATTATAGTAAAATACACATAACATAAAATTTCCTTTCTTAACAGTTTTAAAGTGTACAGTTCAGTATTGCTAAGTATATCCACATTGTGCAATCTCCAGAACTTTTCATCTTGTAAAACTCAAACTATACACCTATTAAAAAAACAAGTCCCCATTTTTTTCTCCTCCCAGCCCTCAACAATTACCGTTCTACTCTCTCTATCTATTTATTTGACTACTTTAGGTACGTTATAGAAGTAGAATCACAGATAAAAATGTGTTTTATTTGTGGTTGCCTTATTTCATTTAGCATGTCCTCAAGATTCATAGGTTCATCTGATATATTGTAGCATGTGTCAAAATTTCCTTCTTTTTTAAGGCTGAATAATATTCCATTGTACATTTCATTGTTTTATAGCCTCCACCTTTTAGCTATTGTGAATAATGCTGCTATGAACATAGTATACAAATATCTCCTTTGTTTTATGGTTTTTAATCTATATTTCACAAATGAGATATGGTCTCAATATTTTTTCTCACAATGTCCTTATCTAGTTCACATTACAATACCTAATAAAATTAATCACAAACAATTTACTTTTTTCCTTCCTAGAACAGTTTATTTTTTGTTGAGATTTTCTGTTCCTTAAATGTTTGAAAGTGTTAGTTGCTCAGTCATGTCTCACTCTTTGCTACCCTACAGCTTATAGCCTGCCAGACTCCTCTGTCCATGGGATTCTCTAGGCAAGAATACTGGAGTGGGTTGCCATACCCTCCTCCAGGGGATTTTCTCAACCCAGGGATTGAACCCAGGTCTCCTGCATTGCAGACAAATTCTTTACTGTCTGAGCCACCAGGGAAACCCCTGGTGTTTAGTAGAGACAATCTTTAAAAACCATTTGGGTCTAATATTTTTATTGTGGTATAATCTTAACTATTTTACAATTTATTTATTATTCCAAAGCCCATTCAAATTTTCTATTACTTTTTTAGTCAATTGTGATAAATTAATTTTTTAGAAATTTGTCTACATCATCTATTTTTTTCAGATGTATTCACAAAACATGTCTCACACCATTTTTTTCTTAATTTGTACTTGTTATAATTATTCCTTAGTTTTTATTCTTAATATTTTTATTTCTTTTCCCTTATATCTTACTTTTTTTCAACCAACTTGCCCCATGTTTGACAATAGTTTGGTAACCAAGATTTTTAAGTTCTTTTTCTTGTATTTTTTAAAAATTTTATTAATTGTGGCTCTACTTTTTAATGTTTCCTTTCTTCATCTTTGTCTGGCTTTATTCTTGTGATTTTTTATAACTTTCTGAGTTTAATAATAATTCAATAACATTCAGTCTTTCTTATCTTATGAGAATTTAAGACTGCAATTTTTCTTCTTCTATATATCACTTTAGCTTCACTCCTGGATGGATGAATCACAAGCTGGAATCAAGACTACCAGTAGAAAAATCAACAACCTCTGATATGCAGATGATACCACCCTAATGGCAGTAAGTGAAAAGGAACTTAAAAGCCTCTTGACTAGGGTGAAAGAGGAGAGTGAAAAAGCTGGCTTAAAACTCAACATTCAAAAAACTAACATCATGGCATCCCCCATCACTTCATGGCAAGTAGATGGGGAGAAATGGAAACAGTGGCAGATTTTATTTTCTTGGGCACCTAAATCACTGTGGATGGTAACTGCAGCCTTGAAACTAAAATTTAATGCTTAGTCCTTGGAAGAAAAGCTATGACAAACCTAGACAGCATATTGAAAAATCAGAGATATCACTTTGCTGACAAAGATCCGTATAGTCAGAGCTATGGTTTTTCCAGAGGTCACATACAGGTGTGAGATTTGGACCATAAAGAAGGCTGAGAACTGAAGAATTGATGCTTCCAAATATGGTGCTGGAGAAGACTCTTGAGAGTCCCTTGAACAGCAAGAAGATCAAAACAGTTGAATATTCATTGGGAGGACTGATGCTGGAGCTGAAGGGCCAATACATTGACCGCCTAATGTGAAGAACCTACTTCATTTGAAAAGACCCTGATGCTAGGAAGGATACAGAGCAGGAGGAGAAGAGGGCAACAGAGGATGAGATGGTTGGATAACATCACCAACTCAGTGGGCATGTGTATAGCAAACTCTGGGAGACAGTGAAGGACAGGGAAGCCTGGCTTGTTGCAGTCCATGGAGTCACAATAGTTGGACACAACTTAGTGACTGAACAACAACAACAAATTTTATGTAGTATTTTTATTAAATTTTAAATATTTTCACATCTGTTATAACTTCTTTTGACACATTATTTTTTAAAAATTTTAAATTAAAAATAAGGAGTTTTAAAAATATTTTTCTTTCTTTTGGATTGTTAAATTATTCACCGTCTTTAACTTTACAAATTGTTAACTTGAACTAACAAATTTTTAATTTTCTAAGTGACTTTTTAATAATTGAATTTTAAAATATATCTCCATCACCAGTAGTAGCAGCAGACATTTTGCGTTTTGTCAACTTCAGAGTAAACAAAATAAAGTTCTAAAATATAAAACTCAAGTAAATTGTTGACTCTTGAAAATTTCTCTTTTTGTGCAATTTTTTAAAAATGTATCTTCTTTTGATGAAATTTTGGTAGTTAGTTCTAATAGTATACATGCTGGAGCAGAATATCTTAATGATTAAATCTTGTTAACCCTATCATTTTACCACATTCCTAAATAATATAATCATGAAAAAATATTGAAGGCAGAGACTATGTAGGGCTGAAGCCTATAACCCATATGGTGATCTAGTCTACTGACCTCTCTTATCCCATAGAAGAATCAAGGGCTTCTATTGCCAACTCGGCAAACCCAGAAGTGGAAGATGCCCAAGCATCTCTCAATATTCACATCTCAGGGACCAACTCTGCTATCTCTTGGGATCTTCTAAAGGTAAGAAGGGTTCCTTTATCAAGATAAGTTTTTAGAACTGGCCCTACAATATCAGTACCATGGAAGAAAAGTCAGAGAAGAGAAAACATAAGGGGGAACCAAAAAGAAAGAAGTGAAGTTGTTCAGTTGCATCCGACTCTTTGTGACCCCATGGACTGTAGCCCACCAGGCTCCTCCATCCATGGAATTCTCTAGGCAAGAGTACTGGAGTGGGTTAACATTTCCTTCTCCAGGGGATCTTCCCAACCCAGGGATCGAACCCAGGTATCCCACATTGTGGGCAGAGGGGAACCAAAAAGAGGAATGTGTTTAACCCAAGTAGATTCATTTTATCGTATTATTCATTCCTTTCAATAAAAGCACCACATTCTAGAAAAGGAGGGACACTTTGCATGCATAAGGACTTCATTTTTGTCTCTGACCCACTTCAGAATTCCTTTTTCTTGAGGAGGAGAGATAGAAGCAATGGCATTGATCTCCTGCCCCACACCTCAGTCCTCAATAGTCAAACTGATGACTGCCGGCAAGAGCACTTGCCACATCCAAATAGGGTTGCACCAGGACTGAAAGATGGAATGCTTCCTACAGCCAGATTTTAGCCTTGACCTTGTGATTAATTCAAGATGGAAGTGGAAAAATGAGTTCATAAGAGAACTCAGGTGCTTGGGATTTTATAAAGTGACATGAATGGAGGAAGGATATGAGTCTGGGAAGAAAAATGAGGATGGTATCTCTAGTGAGAGGGGGAGGTCTAGCACAAATTAGGCAAATGTGATACTGAGGTTGGTTGATGGATCATTCATTATTACTGAATATTTATAATAATAATAGCAAGTATTTACATAGGTACTAAGTTCTTGATATTTATTAAATTATTTAACATTTATAAAAACTCTATGATGTTATTGCCATCTCTAGTTTATACATGCTACAACTGCAGCATGGAAAAATTAAAGATCACATCACTAGTAGGTGACAGAACTGAGATTCTAACCTAGGCAGACTAGTCATAGAGCCCATGCTCTCCTTAACCACTATGCTACATATGGTCTTTTAATATATTATTATATATAGATATTTATATTAGAATATAAATACATACAGGGGCTTCCCAGGTAGCTCAGTGGTAAAGAATCTGTCTACCACAGGAGCTGCAGGAGATGCGGGTTCAATCCCCAGTTTGGGAAGATCCCCTGGAGGAGGGCATGGCAACCCACTCCAGTATTCTTGTCTACAGAACCCCATGGACAGAGGAGCCTGACAGGCTACAGTCTATAGGGTCACAATGAGTGGAACATGACTGAGTGTGCACACGTGCACATGTACATACAGCAGAGGGTACATCGACACAAAGATGGCACATAAGCTTGAACAAAATAGAGACCCTATTCTCTGCCCTCAGTGAGCTTAAAGTCTGACTGGAATAATGCTCAAGTAATGATAGTTGAAATACAGCACTGAATTGTAATATACCTAAGAAAAAGGAGCTACCAAAGAATTTAAGAAAACACAATGATTCTTATAGATTCATCCCAAATGGATAAAATTATATCTGAGACCTAAAAAAATAAATAGTAATTGTTCAAGAATACAGTCAGAGGTGGATTCCAGGCAGAAGAAAGAAGAATATGAAAAGGACCCCAGGCTTGAAATATGTGTATTTAAAAGGTTCATTGAATACACTATGCGGAGAGGCAATACAAAAAGGCGCTGCAGTAAACTGTGGCATAACCCTACCAGAGAGGTATTACCAGAGTTGGATCCAACTAGATAAGAAATAAAATAGACAAAAAAATAAAATAAAATAAAACCCAAGGGAAGCCATCTTCCTCATGGGTAAGAAAACAAATGCTTGAAGGGTAAGGAAAAAAAAGACAAAGCCATAAATTGTTTTCTTGACTTCTGGCAAGTTGATAGACTGAAACATATCAGATACATAAATTATAGTGTTCAATAATTTTTCATGTGTTTCCCTTCATAATCTTTCTACAAGACTTTAAGTTACTTAAAGTAACAGAAATCATGTTGAAATTATGTCTAAATTCCATTTTAAAATAACCCAAAGAAAACATCATAGATGTGTTAACATTATTTTTGACTGATGAACAGTAAGTCTCCACTATGATTATTTACATCTTCATAAATATGCTTTGTTAACATTCTTCTCGACCTTGGTGTAGTTGACTTCTAAGGAAGTAAATAATAAAAATTTTAAGACCACATGAGTTAGTATACTATCTTTGAAACAATCTGCTGAGGGTGAATTTTATCCCTCAGAATATAATAGCTCCTTATGATCACTAAGGTGTGAGTAAGCATGGATTTCCATGGAGGGAAAGTGAAAGTTGCTCAGCAGTGTCCAGTTCTTTGCGACTCCATGGAATGTAGCCTGCCAGGCACCTCTGTCCATGGGTTTCTCTAGGCATGAATACTGGAGAGGGTAGCCATTCCCTTCTCTAGTGGATCTTTCTAACCCAAGGATCAAACCCTGGCTTCCTGCATCACAGTCAGATCCTTTACTGCCTGAGCTACCAGGAATGGATACTAAATTGATATTATTTTTCCTATATTTTACTCTGTCACAAGAATAAATGGGCAACATAGTTTTGTTGCACACTTTTTTTCTTGTTCCTTCAGACAAATTCTAAGCCATTAGAGAAATCAGCATTTTTGATACTTGTTAAAAACAATAGACATACTTTACATTGTAGGCTAAAGATGGAGTTTTTCTCAGATTTTTTGGGTACTTTTGAGACCACAAGGTCATTCTGGCCATGCTACCTGAGTTTGAAAGTTAAGCACTCTTAATTTTCTTTAATATAGTGGGGACACATAGGCAAAAAAGATTTCTGTTGTCCTCATTTAGCTGTTTTTAGAACATGGTGGGTGGTTGTACGACACGGGGTGACTTTCCTGGAAACCACTGTAAAAATTATTCACATATACATATCTGTGAATACAAATATGTACTCTTTCTCCCCTCTTTCTCTTCGCTTCTTTCCCCCTATATATAAATATGCATATCCACAAATTAGCATCAGAATATCAGGAGTTTATTAACTATGAAGATAAAAAGTCATCAGAGGAAAAAAGATACTTTTAAAGAAAGTTTTATTTTTAATTAATAAGACAGATCCAACTATTCCCACTATTTACTAATCTCAGGTATCATTTATTCCAAGTAGTTACTGAGCTCTTACAAGGCTTCAGGCACTGTATTAGGCCTTGGGAATATAGTAGTATGTAAGACAAACACACCTACTGCTAAAGAGCCAGGCCTTACTGCAGAATAAATAGTCCCTTTAGGGTAAGTCTGCGAGTAGGTCATGTATATGACAGATATACCTCCTGTGGGAAGCCAATTAGTAAATAGCTTCTGTCATTACCTTTGTCTGAAGCAGACACTGGGAGCTAAAACAATTGTCTCCTAAATCCATTTTGTTCAATCCTTAACTCATTCAAACAGGACAAACACCAAATAAAATCTCTACATACAAGTAAATATTCAGCAAGTTTGACAATGCTCTTTAAAACTGCTCCATGCTAAATTTCCTTATGTGCCCATGTCTAAATGTCTCCTGCTTACCTGCATGCAGTAAAGAAACTAACATCTGGTTTTTGTTAATTTGACTCCTACATCAGACCATATCATTTAACCAACTCCAGAGCTAAAAAAATTCTTCCTTATCATATGTCAAGTTTAGTAACTACTACAAGGAAAACATGACCATGCTTCCAAAATGTAGTCCACTTCACACTTGGTTACACGTCAGCTGATGTGTAACTCAAGGTTTGGTTTCAAGGGAGTTAAAAAAAAAAAAAGTCCTGTAGCCTACCATGAAATTAAAGATCAGCCTAAGTGGGTATTGTGGCATTGTTTGCCTTATTATAATTCTTCATTATCTAATTATAATTAAAGAATGTTAGTAGAATTTTGTTTTCAAGTTTCTTAGGAACAGTTTTTTTGTTCAAGCTCATTTCTTGTTTTTAATGTTTTTTTAAGCAACAGATTTCTTCAAGAGTATTATCTGTCTTTCAAAATAGAAACTATGAAATTTTAGGTGATTTATCCATTCTGAACTCATTCCCTCATGAAGGCTGCCATATGTCTTTTCTTTTCCTCATACTTGGAATTATATTTTGTTTATTTGAGTGGTATTGCTTCTTTTTTTATCATTGATGAAAAGTTTGGCAAATTTCTAAAAGTTTGCATATTATATTTTACTATCATTTGGATCAAAATAAATGGAATATATCCTGTTAATATTTTTACAGAACAAGAAAGAGAGGTAAATTCTTTAAAGTAACTTGAGAAGTTTCCTAGACAAAATGTAAGGATTTGCAAAATTCTAATCTGGGAAAGATGACCATACAAATCAGTCCTGGGGAATTAGTACTTGACTCGGACTATTGTTACCCCATTTCAAAATTCTTAACTGGCAATTCCTGATGATTCATAACTTCCCAGAAAAATTTCAGGGTGATCAGCATTTTTTAAAGAAAGTCAAATACTTTTGCAGCCATTGGTGTCATACAGTCAATAATTTTTTTAAACAATCTGTATGAAATTGAGTAATTCTCTTTTATTCTCAGTTTTTGAAGAACTTCTTTATGATCATGAATGGATATAATTTTTTATCCATTCTTTAATATTCATTGAAGTGACCATATTATTTTTCTCATTTATTTTATTAAAATGGGTGACTCACTAATTGATTTTTGAATGTTAACCTTGCATTCTTGGGATAAATTTGACTTCATTATGATGAATTTATTATATTTATATATTACTAGTTTCCATTTTCTAATGTATTGTTTAGGATTATTGAAGCAATATTTGTATAAGAAATTAGCCTGTACTTATTTATCCTTTCTTTAAAAGTCCTTGACAGGTTTTAATATTAAGGCTATCTTAGTCTTTTAAAATGAATTTGAAAGTGTTTTCAGTTTGATTGTCTAGGAGAATTATAAAATTGGTGTAATTTTTCTAAACTGTTTGGAATAATTCACAGGTGAAGCCATCTTGAGTTAAAGACTTTTTGTAGTAAGTTTTTTATTAAGGATTCAATATTTAATGGATGTTAGAACTATGCAAATTTTCTATTTATTATTTTATTAGTTTTGAAAATTTGTGTTTTTCTAGAAATTTATCTATTTCATCTAAATTTTCAAGTATAACAGCATAAAGTTTTTTCACATTATGCTCTTAGTATCCTTTCAATGTTTCTAGGATAGTAGTAATATCCTATTTTTTTAGTTCTTACATTAGTAATTTGTGTCTTTTTATAAGCCTATCTGTTGGAGAGTCTTTTCAAAGAACAAACTTTTGGCTTTGTTGATTTCTTATAAATACTTGTTTCTTTCATTACTTTTTGCTTTTGTCTTTAATAGTTTCTTGATTGCACTTTTTTTGTGTTAATTTGTTGTGGGTTCTTCTCACACATTTCTTCAGATGAATTATCACAATATTGATTTTCAGCCCTTGTTATTTTCTAGTATATCTATTTAAGGTCATAAACTTCCCTCTGATCAGAAATCTGGGAAATTCCTAAAAGTTTTGATATGTTATCGTTTCATCATCATTTAGATCAAAATATTTTCAATTTTCCTAACAATCTTTTATTTTCTACAGAGATGATTTATAAATATGTTGGTTGACTTCCAATCATTTGGATTTTTTTAAAATACTATGTTCTATTGATCTCTAGCTTAATTCCACTGAGGTCAAAAAACATACTCTAATTGAATTATCTTCTAAAATTTGAGACTTCCTTGATTATCCAGGGTATGCTCAATTTGGGTAAATATTATACTTTAATATAATAAATAGTTTTAGGTTTAGATTTATTGTCTGCTTTATCCATTAATGTGATGTATTATACTCTCTTACTATGATTATGCCTATTTATACTTTTGGGCTTCCGTGGTGACTCAGCTGGTAAAGAATCCGCCTGCAATTCAGGAGAACTGGATTCTATCCCGATTGGGACGATCCCCTGGAGAAGGGAATAGCTATCCACTCCAGTGTTCTGACCTGGAGAATTCCATGGACTGTATAGACCATGAGGTCACAAACAGTTGGAAATGGCAGAGCAACTTTCACTTTCCATTTATACTTTCATTTCTGTCAGTTTTTAACATGTATAATTTGAAACTATATTTTCAAGAGTTCATGAATTTAGATTATATAAACCTCACAGTTGGATCATTCTATCATTTTGAAAAGTCATTACTTGTCTCTAAAAATACTTATTTCTTTGATATTATTATAAATACATTAGTTTTCTTATGGTTATGATTTGCATTATTCCTTTGTCCATTTTTCACTTTTGAATTTTATATTTACATATATTTAAAATGAGTCTCATGTAAGCAACATACAGTTGACTTTTGTTTTTTGTCTAAGCTGACAATCCAGCTTTGAATTGGAGTTCTGGGGCCTTTAACATTAAACATAACTAGTAATATTTACAGTTATGTAGCTATAATATTCCTACTTCTTTTCTATTTGTTCCTTCTGACTTACACAGATTTTTTTTCTCTCCTTTTTTTTCCCCTCATTTAAACTAGTTAGTTCCTGGAGGAGAAAATGGCAACCCACTCCAGTATCCTTGCTGGGAAAATCTCATGGACCGAGGAGCTTGGCAAGATACAGTCCAAAGGGTTATAAAGAGTTGGACAGGACTGAGCACACACACACACAGACTAGATAGTTTCAAGTGCTTAACTTTCTATTAGTTTGTTACTATTTTATAATTATTTTAAATGTTTACACTAAAGTATGAATTTTTGCTTTCTTACAGTCCAACATAAATTAATGTTTTCATCCTTTCCCAAATAATGATGTTATAACATCTTTACTGACTTTACCCTTTCTCCCTTTCACTGTTATTTTCCATGTATTTTAACTTTAGATATACACTATACTACACAAGAAATTATATTATCATTTTGAAAGCAATCCCTATGAGGTTGGAAATAAAATATAAAGAAAAACTAATATTTCTTGTTTCTTTATCAGTTCAGTTCAGTTCAGTTCAGTCTCTCAGTCATGTCTGAACTTTGTGACCCCATGAATCGCAGCACGCCAGGCCTCCCTGTCCATCACCAACTCCTGGAGTTTACTCAAACTCATGCCCATCGAGTCGGTGATGCCATCCAGTCATCTCATCCTCTGTTGTCCCCTTCTCCTCCTGCCCCCAATCCCTCCCAGCATCAGGGTCTTTTCCAACGAGTTAACTCTTCACATGAGGCGGCCAAAGTACTGGAATTTCAGCTTCAGCATCAGTCCTTCCAATGAACACCCAGGACTGATCTCCTTCAGGGTGGACTGGTTGGATCTCCTTGTAGTCCAAGGGACTCTCAACGGTCTTCTCCACACCATAGTTCAAAAGCATCAATTTTTCGGCGCTCAGCTTTATTCACAGTCCAACTCTCACATCCATACATGACCACTGGAAAAACCATAGCCTTGACCAGACGGACCTTTGTTGGCAAAATAATGTCTCTGCTTTTTATTTATTTATTTATTTTATGTCTCTGCTTTTTTAATATGCTATCCAGGTTGGTCATAACTTTCCTTCCAAGGAGTAAGCGTCTTTTAATTTCATGGCTGCAATCACCATCTGCAGTGATTTTGGAGTCCAAAAAAATAAAGTCTGGCACTGTCTCCACTGTCTCCCCATCTATTTCCCATGAAGTGATGGGACCAGATGCCATGACCTTCGTTTTCTGAATGTTAAGCTTTAAGCCAATTTTTTCACTCTCGTTCACTTTTATCAAGAGGCTTTTTAGTTTCTCTTCACTTTCTGCCATAAGGGTGGTATCATCTGCATATCTGAGGTTATTGATATTTCTCCCGGCAATCATAATTCCAGCTTGTGCTTCCTCCAGCCCAGCGTTTCTCATGATGTACTTTGCATAGAAGTTAAATAAGCAGGGTGACAATATACAGCCTTGATGTACTCCTTTTCCTATTTGGAACCAGTCTGTTGTTCCATGTCCAGTTCTAACTGTTCTTCCTGACCTGCATACAGGTTTCTCAAGAGGCAGGTCAGGTGGTCTGGTATTCTCATCTCTTTCAGAATTTTCCAGTTTATTCTGATCCACACAGTCAAAGGCTTTCACGTAGTCAATAAAGCAGAAATAGATGTTTTTCTGGAACTCTCTTGCTTTTTCGATGACCCAGCAGATATTGGCAATTTGATCTCTGGTTCCTCTGCCTTTTCTAAATCCCGTTTGAACATCTGGAAGTTTTTGATTCACATATTGCTGAAGTCTGGCTTGGAGAATTTTGAGCATTACTTTACTAGCATGTGAGATGAGTGCAATTGTGTGGTAGTTTGAGCATTCTTTGGCTTTGCCTTTCTTTGGGATTGGAATGAAAACTGACCTTTTTCAGTTCTGTGGCCACTGCTGAGTTTTCCCAATTTGCTGGCATATTGAGTGCAGCACTTTCTCAGCATCATCTTTCAGGATTTGAAGTAGCTCAACTGGAATTCTATCACCTCCACTAGCTTTGTTCATAGTGATGCTTTCTAAGGCCCACTAGACTTCACATTCCAGGATGTCTGGCTCTAGGTGAGTGATCACATCATTGTGATTATCTGGGTTGTGAAGATCTTTTATGTACAGTTCTGTGTATTCTTGCCACCTCTTCTTAATATCTTCTGCTTCTGTTAGGTCCATACCATTTCTGTCCTTTATCAAACCCATCTTTGTTTGAAATGTTCCCTTGGTATCTCTAGTTTTCTTGAAGAGATCTGTAGTCTTTCCCATTCTATTGTTTTGCTCTATTTCTTTGCATTGATTGCTGAGGAAAGCTTTCTTATCTCTCCTGGCTATTCTTTGAAACTCTGCATTCAAATAGGAATATGTTTCCTTTTCTCCTTTGCTTTTCACTTCTCTTCTTTTCACAGCTATTTGTAAGGCCTCCTCAGACAACCATTTGCCTTTTTGCATTTCTTTTCCACGGGGATGGTCTTGATCCCTGTCTCCTGTACAATGTCATGAACCTCTCTCCATAGTTCATCAGGTTCTCTGTCTATCAGATCCAGTCCCTTAAATCTATTTCTCACTTCCACTGTAAAGTCATAAGGGATTTGATTTATGCCATACCTGAATGGTCTAGTGGTTTTCCCTACTTTCTTCAATTTAAGTCTGAATTTGGCAATAAGGAGTTCACGATCTGAGCCACAGTCAGCTCCTGGTCTTGTTTTTGCTGACTGTAGAGAGCTTCTCCATCTTTGGCTGCAAAGAATATAATCAATCTGATTTCAGTGTTGACCATCTGGTGACGTCCATGTGTAGAGTCTTCTCTTGTGTTGTTGGAAGAGGGTGTTTGCTATGACCAGTGCGTTCTTTTGGCAAAACTCTATTAGCCTTTGCCCTGCTTCATTCCGTACTCCAAGGCCAAAATGCCTGTTACTCCAGGTGTTTCTTGTCTTCCTACTTTTGCATTCCAGGGACATCTTTTTTGGGTGTTCTAAAAGGTCTCATAGGTCTTCATAGAACCATTCAACTTCAGCTTCTTCAGCATTACTGGTTGGGGCATAGGCTTGGATTACCATGATATTGAATGGTTTGCCTTGGAAATGAACAGAGATCATTCTGTCATTTTTGAGATTGCATCCAAGTACTGCATTTTGGACTCTTGTTGACCATGATGGCTACTCCATTTCTTTTAAGGGATTCCTGCCCACAGTAGTAGATATAATGGTCAAATTCACCCATTCTAGTCCATTTTAGTTTGCTGATTCCTAGAATATCGACTTTCACTCTTGGCATCTCCTATTTGACCACTTCCAATTTGCCTTGATTCATGGACCTAACATTCCAGGTTCCTCTGCAATATTGCTCTTTACAGCATTGGACCTTGCTTCTATCACCAGTCACACCCACAACTGGGTATTGTTTTTGCTTTGGCTCCATCCCTTCATTCTTTCTGGAGTTATTTCTCCACTGATCTCCAGTAGCACATTGGGCACCTACCGACCTGGGGAGTTCCTCTTTCAGTATCCTATCATTTTGCCTTCTCATACTGTTCATGGGGTTCTCAAGGCAAGAATACTGAAGTGGTTTGCCATTCCCTTCTCCAGTGGACCACATTCTGTCAGACCTCTCCACCATGACCTGACCTCTTGGGTGGCCCCACACTCATGGCTTAGTTTCATTGAGTTAGACCGGACTGTGGTCCTGTGATCAGATTGACTAGTTTTCTGTGATTATTGTTTTAGTGTGTCTGCCCTCTGATGCCCTCTCGCAACACCTACCATCTTACTTGGGTTTCTCTTACCTTGGACGTGGGGTATCTCTTCACAGCTGCTCCAGCAAAGCGCAGCCGCTGCTCCTTACCTTGGATGAGGTTTCTTTATACATAATAGCAATTTGGTAAACACTGAATAAATGAAAGAATGAATGTGAAAATAAGGGAGTTAAATTTTACAGAATTTAAATTTAAGCAGGGACATAATTGTGACTGAATGGCATCTTGGCAATATCTGGGACCATCAGAGTTACTTGATTCATATGTTTAAAAAGAATCTTTTCCTGAATGGGCCAGCAATTTTGTCATCACAGGCCCATGCTATAGTAATTAGTATCTGCCAGCACTATTCCATTGTAACCATGTAGAAATGAATACTTATCTAGGGAAGTTCAAGGCTAGGAATGTCCGTGTCTGCTTTAAACACTGCTCCTTCTCATTTCCTCTTATCTTGAAAACTTCATGCTGAAATCTATCTGTAATGTTTGACTTGTTAAAGTTACACATTATCACTCACAAAGTTTTTACAAAGAAAAGAGCATTCTATATTGTATACCTGTGTCCACTGTACAAAATTCAACTCACTCAAGGAACGATTAGTCTTATTTGTCTTAGGCAGGAAGAAAATGTTCAGTTTTCTAACAAGTTCTCACAATCAACTTATTTTTTGTCTTGGAAATAGATTCCAAATACTAATTTCTTTTCCATGGTTTTCTAATGGCTCTTCTTTCACATCTCTTCATAAAACATTGCCTCTCCTGGAATTTACTATGGGAGGGTGAGGAAAAGACATCACTGGCTTCAACAATTGGGAATGGACATTGGGATGAAAAGGGATAAGTCTTGTTCTCACAGAGAATGGGACAAACCTTGTCCTTGTGAAAGAAAGCTCTTCTGGATGGATCTTCAGCCTTCTGAAGATCCCCGCGTGTACCCTCTCCTGGGCTGTGCTGTATTTAGTTGCTCAGTCATGCCACACTCTTTGGGACCAGATGGACTGCAACCCAATAGGCTCCTCTATCCATGGGAATCCCCCAGGCAAGAATACTGGAGGTGGTTGCCATGCCTGCCTCCAGGGGATCTTCCCAACCCAGAGATAGAACCCAGGCCTCCAGCATTGCAGGTGGATTCTTTATTGTCTGAGCTGCCAGGGAACCCCAAGAATAGTGGGGTGGGTAGCTTATCCCTTTTCTAGGGGATCTTTCCAACCCAGGAATTGAACTGGGGTCTCCTGGATTGCTGGCTGATTCTTTACCAGCTGAGCTGCCAGGGAAGCCCTACCTTCTCCTAGTAACTATAAAAACAACACATTTTCATGGAATGGAGCTTGGAAAAATAGTGTATGAAGAGGAAAACTTTAAAAGCGTGAGTAATTTTGCCACACGGAATATTTGCTAATTCTGTGATGATTTTTTTCATCCTAAATCAATATTGTATGTGCAATTTTGTATCCAGTATTTTTTATTATAATTTATAGATGTACTAAAATGTATTTATTAATGTCCCTATTGATGAGCATTTACACTATTTTTACATTTTAAATTTTTAAATAATTTTAGATGTACATCATTGTCCACAAATATTTATATTCATAGTTAATTATTTTCATATGATGAATTACTAGTCATGGAATTAGGTATACTTTGGGCACAGCATTTTATAGCTCTAAAATTTCCAGATTACCAAGAAGATAATTTTTTTTTGTACTCCAAGCAGTGATGAACAAGAATGGCCATTTTTAGCAACCTCAACAAACCAGATACGATAGCTTTCTTTGTTCTTTGCCAATTTTTAGAAGAATAAATGTATCTGTTAGTTTCATATGCATTTGTTTTACAACTTTTTCTTTGAAACAAAGAAGTTTAGCTGTACTGTAGAAAAAGGGTTTAATCAGAGGCTGAAGCTAGTGAAATGCAGATACTTGCATCAGCTGAACACATTTGGTTTCCCTCACTTCTCCAATTGTACAGGTATCTGTATGTGGGTCATTGCTAACATATTACACATGGTGCCACTGTTTTTCTCTCCCTAGCTGGCCCACCAGCTGCCTATAATCTATGCAATTGAAAGGTTCTGTTGTGCAGAGATGATCAAGCTATTGATCATCTTTGAACTAGGTGTCAATGACTTTTCTCTGACAGGGTAAGTTTGTTCTGCATTTAATACAGGACACCAACGGTGCTTGAGACTCAGGTCCATAGAACCTGAGATTACTGTATACATGTGTATCACTACATTGTGTAATGAGAAGGAAAGGATAAATGCTGGACCTGATGCCAAGAGCAATGATGTTATGTATTCATCAAACATTATAAATTTATTTCAAAAACTATCAGTGTAAGTCAGTACCTTCTTATTTGATCCACAACCTCAAGGTTTCCCAGAGAATAAATATGTTGTGGACAAGTTTGACTTTTGGGCAGAGGTTAATCATTTAATCATAAACTTATTTTTATGCATTCTGATGATTTTTGTTTTGTTTCCTGAGCTAAGTGTTCTTAAATTCTGCAGTGGTAAATGAAATCACATTATAACTGCTAAAAATCTCCTCCTGGCTTTTTCAATGTTCAAACAACGTTTATTAACCACAGGCAGTTAGAGTGTATGGGTGAAGAATGTAGTCTCTGTGGTCTGACCAGACTACCCGGCTCCAATCCAGCTTCTCCACTTAGTAACTGTGACTTTGGACAATTTAGCTAGCCTCTCAGTGCCTCAGTTTCCTCTGTAAAATGGGGAGAATTTGGATCCTACTTCAAGAGGTGCTATGATTAAATAACCTGTGCTTATAACAATCTCTGAAACATGTAGCTGTTTATAGACGGTATTGATGTATGTAATGCATCTACGCACCAAACATTTTGCTCAACATAAAAATATATATAAACACAAACTAGATGTAGTGGCTAATCTCAACTAATTTACAGCATAGTAGTGAAGATAGAACATGCACACAAAGATTAAAAATTCTTCAATGCTCATATTAAATGAATTAAAGTGTTCATTAATTCCATCTTGTTCAATGTAATCTTTCCCACTGCACCTTAAATGGACTTCTCCTTAACAGGTTCTACAGTTTTATAATTAACTATGTACCTGTCTGTTCTTTCCTACCAGATTTTGATCTCCTTGAAACTTATGTATTTCATCCTCTCCTTCCATGCTTGGTTCCGTGGCTGGCACACACTAAGTGTGCAATAAATGAAGAATACAAGGCAGTCTATGGCAATTGCCACAGGATCAGCACAATCAACCCAGGTGGTGCTAGTGGTAAAGAACCTACCTGCCAATGCAGGTTAGACGTAAGAGACATGGGTTCAATCTCTGGATCAGGAAGATCCCCTGGAGGAGGGCATGGCAACTCACTCCAGTATTTCTGCCTGGAGAACCCCATGGACAGAGGCGCCTGCCAGGCTGCAGTCCATAGGGTCGCAGAGAGTCAGACATAATGGCAGCGACTG
Organism: Dama dama; assembly: GCF_033118175.1. NCBI lineage: Eukaryota > Metazoa > Chordata > Mammalia > Artiodactyla > Cervidae > Dama > Dama dama. The sequence continues at coordinate 55,227,042 of NC_083700.1, forward strand.
AGCGCACATGCATCACAGTCAGAACACTGTGGACACTCACCTTCATCTCTTGCCCCGAAAGCTGGAGAGTCCAGAAATACTAGCTCTGATGTGCATGACTAGAGAAAGTTTTATGAAAAACATGGCACTGGAGGAGATTCTTAAACAACTGAGTAAGGTGCTCAGTCCCACTGAGTTTTGTCTTCTTTAATCAGCCTTTTTTGACTGTCTCTCTTTATGTGAAATTCAGGAAATATGCATTTCTTTACTGAGCACATGCATCCTCAAATTTACAGAAATAATCCAAGCATTGATTTTGAAGATGAGGTTCACCCCTAGTGCACACGTCCTGGGAAATGGAGAGATATATGACAGAGATACACATCATGCATCCAAAGATAACTTCATAATGGTTTCTGGGTTGTTAACATTGGAGGAAACCATTGCCTTTTAGAGGAAAGTTACAGTAAATGTCACCATATGAATAAACATTGTAGTGACATGCTTAAGCCTGGTTTTACTTGTTATGATTATGTTGCCTGCCTCTTACCGCCAGAAGCAACTCCCTCATATTTTCCTTCACATTAACATTTACGATGAAGGGGCAGCATTCCCTTGGCACACATGGGCCAAAATGAGCCCCATTACACCCAGCAGTATTTCAACAGTCACAGACCAGTGAGAGACCAGCTTAAACCCAGCTTGCTCCAAACCTTAGCATGTTCCACCAGCATTACCCCAGCCAACAGAACTGCCATTTGAAATCCATCTGCTACATTTCATGGACCTCAGTTCTGATGTAGCAGGTAGTTGTTGAGCTCAAACTGAGCAGAAAGGACCAGAGGTTCTAAGGGGAAACATTCTTCAGCTCTGCTACATGTTCCCAAAGACATGAAACACCTAAGACAGTGCCGTGAGGCATATTTTTCAGTGCAGAAGCAGCAGAAAACAGAACGTGACTCCCCCTTCTTTATATACCAATGAGATTTGCTGGTTTAACCAGGGCTGCAGTACAAAAGCACTCGTGGTTCATGTTATATTAATAGTGTGGCCTGATTATCAAAACCCATTACTCTTAGTTATCTAGCAGCAGCTGTATGAAGCTGCTATAAGTCAGAGTGACTGCCCACACAGCATTTGCTCCCTGGTTATGATAACAGTATTCTTAATGCAAAAGTGCATTTGTAAAATTATTGCCATTTAAAGATCAGGTTTGTTATAAATGAGATGTGATCACACAATTGCTTTTCCCTGTATAAAAAAAACTAAATGCATAAATTGCACATCAGTATCCACCACTGTCATGGCTTCACAAGGGTCAGTTTCCTTGTGGTCAAACTCCGAGGTATGGCTTTCAAAGCAGATGCGTTGTTAGCTGAATCCTGGCCAGGGGCACAAGCAGTGGCTTTTCTTCTCCTGTTCTTTGATGTTGTCTTCTGTAGTACTGATTGAAGGCCTTGTGGATCCAACCCTTTTTTATGCTGGTTGAGGGGTGCTTTGTTTAGTTTAGTTTTGTTTTTTAAAAGCAGTAATGATAATGGATCGGAAGCCATACCATTTCCCCATAGATTCAGATCATTGTTTCCGGCTCTTTGCAGAATTCCATGTGGCTCGGAGTGGCTGCATTCACTGCTCCTTTGAGCTAATGCCACTGGTTGACTTTTTAATTCCACCCCCCTTACTGTGACACTTTCACAGGCTCAGGGTTTGTATGGAAGAAGAGACAAAGACAGGAAGGAAAGCAACTCTAATAAAGTAAAAGAACTCAGTTATAATGCTCACTAATCTCCTTCTCTGGGTTATATGTTTCATTATACATGTTACCCCAACTGGGAATAAGAGAGATATGGCTTTACTTGTGAAAACGCAAGGGATGCTTACTGTGCATCTTTCCAAGCTCCTGAGTCTCCTTGTAAACAAACATATAAGGGGTAAATATACAGGACTCTCTCTCCCCTTATGCTTTTCCTATTTAAACAGCATTTTAGAATCCTTGATTGTTATAGACAGTTAAGCTTTTCAGCCCTAATTCATTAAAAAAAATATATTCATGACAAGTTGTTTGAAATGTGGTCCCTTAAGCTTTTTCTGTCTTTTAGAAACTGTTTCATATCACTATCTAAGAAGAAAAGCCAGCCAAGATTTACATTTTAATCTAGTTAACCAAATAGTTCAGACTGTGTTCTCCAAAGACAAAGACTGGTCTGTAAGTGGGCCGGATTTTCCTGTATTTTATTGCTGTAATTTGCATGAGAAACACCAGATCCTGTATAATTGTTGCTTTGTTGTTGTGATCCGAGTAGCTGTTTCCAATGTCAATAATTATAACTTGAAATGAAATTTAGTAGCAGTTAGGGGGTGGGGAGTGGAGGCGACTGCCAGCCAGTCAGAATTTCACATCAAACTAACCACAGTCTAGGCTCCTAATGTGATGCGTGCAGCCACCAGGCTTCCAACAGAACTCCACATAAAGTCCCTGGAAAGAGCCAGTCACTTGAGCCTGGCCGCACTCAGCATCTTGTGCTGTGCCATTTTGTTTGTTGTCTAATGAAAAATGAGCATGTTTTATATATGATGGTTGCTAATTGCTTCATTACCCATGCAAATCATAAAGGCAAACTGTGTCTTATCATAAAATTGGTAACTAGGCCATTGAAAACCAAAGCTTAGGAAAGCATTATGATGTCCATGCTTCTTTTGCTCCTGTATTCTCTTTCTCTCTCTCTTTTTTTTTTTAATGACTTTGTATTAAGTTGGAGCACTTTCTCTGTGGTCATTTACTCCTTTAGATTATTCTTCAATTATGATAAGTTTGTAATGGATGGAGCAAGGGGCTGTGTCAGATTGCCACTATTGCTGAGGCTCAGCAGCATCAGCGGACCTACCCATTGCTTTGCCCTGATGCTCCCAACATATCCAAGAGGAAGGACATTTCAAGGGAGGCAGCAACATGCTAGAGCCACGTGCCTACATTGGCCCTTTGTCAACATGGGGAGACTCTACGGCTGGCCCTCACTCACTGCTATACCCGTCGTATTCAAAGTAACATGAAGTCAACTGTGTGGAAAAGTAGAATGAGAGGGTAAGCCAGCTGGGAAACGGAATGCCTCCTAAGACCTCCAGGAAGAGTTGGGTGTCATGACAGACACTCATCTACTCATTGCTTGAAATTTGGGATCTCCTAAGCCCCTTTCAGCCTTGACTCAGGCTACTTTCCAATTTTCCTGATAATCAGCCCAGAGCTAACAGACAGTCATTTGTTGCCTTTCACGTTGTAAAAAGAAAGGTCTTCACTGAAGGAATTCCAAAAAACCAATAAATATATAACATAAAACCAAGATCTCATAATACAGTTTTCATGGGGGTCCCCAACTCACGGGTGGCAGGGGTATAAATGAGAGGAAGGAAGAGTCTTTTACACTCCACAGAATTCCCGACTACCTAGCAGAAGTAGTGTCAAGGTAACAAAGAAATTCTGCCTGTGCACTAATTCCTCACCACAGCTGCTGGGGTGTTAGACTAGGAGGCTGTCCACCTTTCCCAGGAATATTAAAGCAGACTGTCTCACCGCCTGTGTTTGTCCTCGTAGCCTCATTCTTGCTGCTAGCAGAGCATGTCCCAACTGTTGTCAATTTATCAATGTAACCTGCACTGGTGGGCACAGTGTGAGCAGCCATTAGGACAGGTGCCTCTATCCATCACAGCCAGTCACTTATTCCACCTTGTCAAGGAAACTAAATGGAGCTTTTGGAGAAATGTAAACAACTCTCTAATGGACAATCAAAGCGCCACTTTCTGAAGCAAACAAGAGGAAGAAATCTGACAAGACATTTTTAGAGGGGGGTTGGATAATATTTAAGTGTTTTCTGAAAGAACTTTTTAATGGTTGTGGTTTGAAAACACTGGGGCAGTGTGGGCAGGAGAGGAAGTAAATGGGAAAAGTCAAAGAATTCAAGCAAAGTCCTTCTTGTGGCCAAGACTGAGAAAAAGGCTTGTGAAGTGGTGACGTGCTGAGTGAAGGAAGCGTCGACTGTTCCGGGGGAAGAACCATAAAACTGACAAGAAATCAACTTCAAAAAAATCAAGAAACTTCTAGTGGAAATTAAAGGCTTGCAATTGATCTTTTTTTTTTTTTATTAATGTGTTGTTAAAGTTCCAAATGCATATGAGGAGAGCAGAAAAACACTAATTAAATATCCACTACCCAATACCACCCTTCATGGCAGAAGCCTAACTAAACAGATGGCCTTTTCAGTATGTCCCAGAACACAGAAACTTCTGGCTTTCTCAAACCAGAAGGGGAAGCAAATTCCTCAGAAAATTCCCTGACTTTAACCCCCTGCTTGGGACCATTCTTAGCAGATCAGCGTCCCCCTGCTGTGGTGGTGGTGAGGGGGCGGGGACAACCTCTAAAGTAGTGATTTCAAGCTAGGGCATTCAGGGTTACACCTTGAATGTCACTCCAGAGTGACGAGGTGGCTAGGGCAAAGCAATAGACCAGGTGTTCCTGGCACCGCAAGCCCAGTGCTTTTTGGCAGATGGACAGAACCACACTAAGCTGGTTGAAGCTTCTGGGTAGCCTTCCAGAGTTGCTTTTTGCTTATCCATTCTGGAGGCAACAAAGCCTGAGGTAGGTGCCAATGGTTGCATCATGGGAGAGGAGAGGTGGCAGGACATAAATAAAGAGAAAAGAGAGATGCTATGGGGAGAGGTGACTTGCTGGGATCAGGTAGATGCTAAGGGCCAAGAGGTCACTGCAACCTTATCACCTGATGTGTCTGGGAATAAAGGAGCCTGAGTCAGAAGCACTGAAATTAGCCCTGACACTTTCTCACAAGAGAATGCAGGCCTGAGACTACTTGGTTTTCCCTGGTGGGGGTGAGCTACTTTGTTCTTATCGCTGTCCCTAATTTATGATGCCCTGGGATCTAGAGGTCAATATCCTAATCACGTAAGGTGAGCAAGCATTGGCTATTATCAGCCGTCTAGCGGCACTATGACCCCAGCTGGCCAGCCATGTCGTCCTAACAGTCACGACCAAACAAGAGGGTGGTGGTGACTAACCACCCCACTGGGAAGAATGCACATCTTTGCTTCAGGTGAACCATTTTCCAAGCCAGTGTTGTCCATTAGAACGTTGTGTGGGAATGGAAATTTTCTGTGACACCCAACATAAAAGTCATCAGCTGTAACTGGCTTTTGAGCACTTGAAATGTGGTAAGCATGACTGAGAAAATAAATATTTAACGTGTATTTTATTTCAATTAATTCAAACTTTGAAATAGTCCCACTTGACTAGTGGCTACTATTGTGAAAGACAGTTCTTGACCCATTTCTTGAAAAAAAGTTTGACTGCATATGAATCTAATGAAGTTCTTTTGGAAATGTGCTGTCCAGTATAGCTATCCATGTGTAGCTATTTAAATTTAAATTAATATAATTAAAAATAAGCAAAAATTTATTCCTAGTGTCACCAGTCACATTTCCAGTGTTCAACAGCGACCCATGCCTAGGGGTGCTGGATTAGCCAAACACGGATACAGAATCATTCCATCATCATGGCAAGTCCAACTGGACAGAGATGCACTCAGGTGTCAGTGGAGACATCAACCCAAGGAGCAATAAAATCACTAAAAAACAGCAATTTAACAAAATGTTTACTATGTATCTACTTTTTGCCTTTCTTTTTTAGCTAAATTTTATGCTACAGTGGTAAAAAGGAGATGTGCAAATCTGCCCATATGGATTTAGAAATGAGAGGAGATTCAGAAGAGTAAATAATTTTATTTCTTTATAGTATTATAAAGAGGAGTGACTATTTCAAGCTATGGTAGCTCAGAGAAAAGATCAGCTAACCTAACTTCAAAGATCAGAAAAATTTTCTTAAGAGAAAGAAATGCCAAAGCTGAGACCTGAGGAATAAGGAGGCATTAACTGGCCATGTTGGAGGCTGTGGCATATTTTGCAAGGGGTCAATGGTGAGAAAGGTAAGCACAAGCTAGATCCTATGGGGCCTTGTAAACCCAATGTCTGACCTTAATCTAAGAGCTCTGCCGAGCCACAGAAGGGCTTTAAGCAGGGAAATAGACCAGTCATGGGGCCACTTTTGAAAATTCCCTGACTCCACTTGAGAAAATGATTTGCCACAAGGGAAAAGACTAGAGACCAGTTAGAGAGATGTTAGAATAACTCAAGCAAGACATGATGGTGGCCTAGAGTATGTTGGAGTAGGAACAGAGGAAAGTAAATAAATTTGAGAACTGCATGAAAATTAGCACACAATCTTTCTTCATTGTTCCACAAAGTCTAGATTACATTTATTTATTCAAACTGTGCCATTTGAAAATGAAAATAGCAAACAAACAATTGGAAGCCTCTCTGTTGCTCATTCTACTAATATTCCCCCTGAATGTAATATGATCTTTATCTGTATCAATAGTGTTTATTGGAGATTAAAATCTTCTTAAGGCCAGAGGCCAAGCTTATTTCAGTTTGTACAGCACTCAACATAGTGTCATAAGCAGATTGGTAATTAATTAAAGCTTTCCAGTAATTTGGAAAGGTAGTTCAAATACTCTTAAGATAGATGTTGGTGGTACTATCTATGTTTCAAGATACATTACTTTTCAAAGTAAAGCTTTAACTTCAATTTTCCAGCAGAAGTTAACTCATTGAATCATCCAGGCAAGAAGCATTCTTGATTTCTTGGTTTCAGATTTCTCAATTTCAGATTTTAAATTCCTCAATGGCTTGTTAATTTGCATATATACCAGTGGCAAAATTAATTTTGCTTATATAGTTTAGGCATCTGTTTTCATTAATTGATTATGATGAAAATTTACTGGCTACCACTTTACAGTTTTCAATAAGATATGTGTTGGCTTTATTTAAATGGAGTGATTCTGTTATCCCTTAAGGGAAAATAAGGAAGAACAGAGAAGTTTTGCATTAACCTGGAGTAGAATCAAGTACAATTGAAAGATAATGAAAACCCACCTTGTGGCTTCCTTGGAGATTCAAACATGGGTCCAGCTACCTCTGAGATATGATGTGAATCAGGACACCTAGGTGTTTACTCTCATCTGCAGCCTATTCTCATCTGCAAATTTGGTCCCCAGGTGGATCCTGAAGTATGAAAACATTTGAATTCTGTAATACTACTAGTGTTCTATTATTGCCAGTTAAACCCTAAAATCGCATCATGTACCTTGGCATCATGGCCTTAACAGTCATGGTTTTCATTATCTGTGAGTGACCCTGAATGAAGTTAATCACCGTGGCACCCTTTTCTAGTATTATAATGAAAACAGACTCAGAGCAGTTATGTCACTTGCCCAAGGGCCCCCAGTTAGCAAAATTTGCAGACTCAGGCTTCCTAACTCCAAAGTGAACTTCTTTAACCACATTCTCCTGCTCCCAACAACACAGTGATTTAAATATTACCGAGGCATGAAATTCGAAGGCCTGGTCTTGTGGCTGAGGCAGAGTCTGAATCATTGAGCTGGTGGAGCGTCTGGCTGGCCACCCAGGACCTCCTCTCCTGGGTGCGTTAAGACTTTCCACTCCCCTCAATGAACAAATAAACAAAACTGCTTGGTGTGAAGCTGCTGAAAAGTAGACTAATTGTTTGGGCCTGGTGATAAAACTGAAAAGGAAATCACGCTTTTTAAGAACTTCAGGATTTAAGGAGTGCTCAGTCAGTGATAATCTGATGGCAGGCACTCAGGGGCAGGGCAGGTGGACTAAGCAGAGAGAGCAGTTCTGACGTTTGGAAACAGCACGGGGTTATTTCTCTGCTGATGATCAGGGGGTGTTGTTCTGGAGATTTACAGCCTCTGTAATCGCTGCTCTAGATGTGGCTGTAGTAGATGTGATTTGTGTCTGGCTAACATCATGTGACTGGGTCGTATATGGCTCAGTCATTTCACGAACGCTACATTAGTATTGCCAAGAATACGTATGTGTATTTTCATGTATCAGGTGCCGTTCAATATGGGAAAACTTACTGTAAAACTAAATTCTCTAACTCCCATATTTTTTTATTGAGTCACAGTAAAAAGAGGAAGATAAAATCCAGGGGTGGCTCTTCTATGAGCTGATCATTTTAATCCTGATGGGAAAATGACCCACAGAAGGTGTGGAAACAAGACTATACTTCAAAACCACATGTCATTTTAGAGAATAAAAGCAAAATTACCATAGGCATTCTCTTCCTCCTGAGACCATCTCCCAGGTTCTGTTTTAACTTCCTAGGTCCCAAATCAGTCTTCACTGTTGGATTACACTGTTCTGTTTAAATAAGAAAAAGTGAGACTATAGAAAACCACAGTGCTTGAGGGAGGATTCCTAAAAATCAACATTGTCCCTAATCTAACTTTCTACCTTTCTCTTTAAGAGAATTTCTACTATGCAGGAGATTCTTAGTTTGCCAAATGATGCCTGTTGTGTTTTGTTTTTTTTTAATTTATTTATTTTTAATTGAAGGATAATTGCTTTACAGTATTGTGTTGGTTTCTACCAAATATCAACATGAATCAGCCATAGGTTTACCTATGTTCCCTCCTACTTGAACATCCCTCCCACCTCTCTCCCCATCCCACCCCTCTAGGTTGTTACCGAGCCCTCGTTTGAATTCCCTGAGTCATACGGTAAATTCCCACTGGCTATCTATTTTACATATGGTAATATATGTTTCCATGTTACTCTCTTCATACATCTCATTCTCTCTTTGTTTTTAAGCCTGGGTCATAAAAGCAGGAGATGATTCATTTGCCTTCCTTGGTCGTCTTTTCCATGTCTTTGATTCTCAAAGCATCTGCAATGGCATCCTCCATTTACTTGCAACTTTTTTTCTTATTGAATAAATGAATGCTGGGCACATCACGCAAGGCAGGCATTGCTCTAGGTCCTGGGTATTCCTACCTGCAAAAAGAGAAAAAAAGCCCCTCCTCATGGAGCTTACATACTGTGTATACCAGTGGTTAGTTGTTGATAGGGGCAATTTTGCTGTCCCTTCCCGCAGCCCCCACACCCTGTGACAATGGCCAGTGTCTGGGGGCACTTTTGACATTTCTGTTTGATGTTTTGTTTGACTGGGAAGTGGTGTAGGCCAGGGTAATATTAAACATCCCGCACCACACGGAGTGATTCA